>NC_092142.1:64836552-65146121 GCF_043159975.1 Macaca nemestrina
CCACCTGCTTTCTGTTACTGATAAATACTATGTTAAATGCTTATTTTACATTTTAAAATTACAGTTAAATATATTGATTATTGTAAGTAGTTACAAATATACAAACTATATAAATATTCATATGTACATCAAATATATGAATACATTTATATTATTAATGAAAAAAATAATAAAATGAATTATAATTATTAATGAAAATATTTGAAATTATATAGACAGACACAAAATCTTTTCTTGCTTGATGTATTCACTTTTCACAGTATCCAGTTACTTACACTTTCGATAAAGGAATGAGCAATCTCCCTCCTCACCAGCAACCTCTCTACTTCATTAGTTATGCCATTATTTTTCCCTTTCTGATTTTTATATTTCTTTTGTGTTATTTAATTCTGATTTAATCTTTCATTTTTTTCGTTAAGAGGGTAATTTTAATAATAGCCTTTGCATGGGAAATCAACTATTTCTATATTTTGATTTTGTAATAATAATAGTAATAACACTGAATCTTTGGGTACTTACCATTCCACATGCATTTCATACAGTAGCTCATTTAATCTCTGCAACAGTCCTATGAAGGAGATGACAATTTAGAGATGACAGGATAGAGGCACAGAGAGGTGAACTAATTTGCCCAAGGTCACAGAGCTAGCAAGTGGCAGAGGCAGTATGCGCGCAGTCCAGGACCTTGGAGCTCTTCTCAGAGCCCGTCAGCTCTGTGGCCTCCAGGGTCCACGTTACCCACAGCAGAGTCACGTGTCTGCCTGGACTCAAAGAGGGACTGAAAGGCTGTTTCTTTCAACTCATACCACTCAAAGGAATGTGGGTAAAACATGAAACAACAACAACAACAAAAAAAACAAAAAATAAAACTCAAACTCTTCCCTTACTTATACCTAATTAATTCCTCAAAAATATGCTACATTTTAATATTTCATATTCAGCTCATGCCTTTCATGTGGATGTTTTTGTTTTTCCATGGGGTTCCTTTAGTTTTTTTGATAGAAAAAAGTCTAAGCCTTCATTTTCCCATTAAGAAGTTGCAGCTTCTTCATCACACAAATTAAATGACAAAGTCTGCTTTCTCTTGAAGATGTTATTTCTGGCACAGGTCGATTTCCTGCCCCATTTGGACTGATTGCTTTCTGCTGCACACTCCTCATCTTGAGATTTCACTTGATTCCCCTCCTAGATTTAGTTTCCATTTTTCCTTGGATTTCCTGGACTCTTTTTCTATTTTTCTTGGATTTCTTTTTCAGTTGACTGTAGTGTCAATTTTATCGTTGTTTTGCAGAAAATGGTCTTTGCAGACACATTAGTGTACTTATATGTATGTTGGCTAGGTGTGTATAATTGAAATACGTTTTTCCTCAAAGGGTGAAAACTGATGTGAATCTGATTACTATCCCATTGAAGATAACACCCTTCTTCTCTCTAAGCTTTTAGGATTTTTCTCTTCATCTTTGCTATTTTGGACTCTCCCCAGGATGTTAGTGAGAGAATTTTTGGGTTATTCATCCTCTGCAACACTCCAAGTGAGTCTATCATTTTGAAGATGCGAGTTCTTCTTTTATATCCTATAATTATTTTTTCAGGAAGTGTTATTTTTAGAATATAAACTCCTGGGTCCCACCCAGGTCCAGGGTCAATGACATCTGTGGGTTGCTGGACAAGATAGGCCCTAGGATCATTTTCCCGCTGTAGCATGTTTACATGGTAGAGTGGCCAGGGTGCCCTTCTGTGATGTGGTCACACAGTGTTGTGCTCATACAGATTGCGATACTTTTATCAGCATGATGGGGCAGCGATAAAAAGCCATGCCACCATGTCTAGCTCACCGCATTCTTGTGAAGGTCATGTGTGATATAATCTTATTTGTAAAACTGTTTTGAAAATACTCCTAGAACATCTATATGTTGGAAATTAACCCGTCAGGGTGCTACAGACAGCACTTGGCTGAGGTTAGTGAGTTTCAGCAGAATGTATCTCCTGCAGACACAGTGGAGAAATGTTTGTCCTTGGGTTTTGTTTTTGCTGAATCTTTCCTTCATATTACCTGCTTCTTGGTCCCTGAAGGTAGATGTCTGCCCAAGATAGAGCCATCTGTTTTAATTTCTCCCCTTGCCTTTTCCTCTTCCTAATACATTTGCTGACTTAAGTATCAAGTCAGGCTTGTGTTCCTAGTCTCTAAATAGAAGTGCCTCCTCAATCTACTCCATAAATCATGATTATTAATAACAAGGATAATAATGATAATACTAAATAGCACTCAGGTAAAACCTTCCATTACAAAATGCTTTCAGAAATAGTACCTCTGGGCTGCTGGTTTATATAGGAAACACAAAAACTGATTTAAAAAGATGACTGTTCTAGCCAAAATGTGTTTGCTTTTCTGGGTTAAATTCATTTGTTTGATTGAACATTTTATAAAGAAGGCATGTATTGGAGAGGTCTGGGATTGTGGAAAGAAGCTGAGTGCTGAGCCCATCAATAACTCAAATGTTTGGAAATGCATGAGTGACAGATTCAGCTTATTCCAGAAAAGCAGGGCCATGTAGACATAGCCAATGCAATGTCTGAAGTAGAGTCATCACGGCCACATTTATTGGAATACTCCTGTGGAATCTTCAGTCAGTATAATGTAGGAGTTCCTGGGTTCTAATCTTGTTCTGTTCCTGAAGAATGAGAGTGGCTTTAGAGTACATTATTTAACATCTCAGTGCCCTCCTGTCCTTATCTATAACATGAAGGTTTAAAATCTATCTCGCACCAGGCACAGTGGCCCACACCTGTAATTCTAGCACTTTGGGAGGCTGAGGCAGGAGGATTGCTGAGCCCAGGAGTTTGAGGTCAGTTTGGGCAACCAAGCGAGACTTCGATCACTGAAAAAAAAAAAAAAAAAATAGCAGGGTATGGTGGCACATGCCTGTGGTCCCCAGCTACGCAGAAGGCTGAAGTAGGAGGATCACTTGAGCCAGAGAGGCTGAGGCTGCAATGAACTGTGATTGTGCCTCTGCACTCCGGCTTGGGCAACGGAGTGAGACCCTGTCTCAAAAAAAAAAAAAAAAAAAAAAAAAAAAGAAAATCTATTGCACAAGGTTGCTGTCAGCACCTACCAGTTTCTAGCACATTCCAAAATGGGAGGCATTATTGTTGTTATGACTAAAATTGCTTTAATGTTGCATAAAGGACACTATCAGGACAGTTTTCTTTTAAAAAGCTCAAGCATAATATATTTTGATAGAAGTGCCCATAAGTAATACGTATATGGCTGGATGGATTTCATATAGTGGACACATTTGAGCAAGCAGAATTTGGACCTGGGTCATCAGAACTCATCCTAGAGGTGCTCCCTGTGTTCCCTGGATCACAGAACATAAATGGAATGATGCTGTATATACTTTTCTTGGTGGGTACATGGAACATTCCTGTTTCTTTCACTCAGCATTGTGCAATTCACCCAAGCTGACGCATTCTGCTGGAGATCCTTCTTCATGTAGCCATGTGGTATTTTGTTGTGTCATGGACACTGAGCACTTTTCAGGTGACCATTAGGAAGAGCACTGCTGTGAGTGTTTCAGTATATTCCTTAGGTGAACATAAAGGGATGACGTTCTTAATTCTAACAATTAGGAGGCCAGGATGTTTCTCCATACCCTCTTGCTCCTCATCCAATTGATCTCGAACACCCATACATCCACCTCCTTGTTTGATGCCCGACCCTGCCATTCATTGTCTGAACTTTTGCAATCATTGTTTTTCCTTCCCCCGTTTCTCATTCTCCCAGTTAAGCCTCAGCACCACCTGAATTGTCTCCCTGAAACACACATCAGAAATCCCTTTGCTGCTCAAAACTTTCAGGATCCTCAGTGTCAGTGGAAAAAAAGAAAACACACCTCTGATTTTCTTATACAATCAGCATCCACCTTGAACAATCCCTGCCAATAGCTCCCACTTCATCACCGACTTTATCTCTGTGTCTGGGTGTCATATTGGATTAGCTTCTTTGTTGTTTGGGTGCTCTCTCAGCCTGGAGTGACCTTCCTTCCTTTCTGCTAATATTGAATTTCTTCTCGTGGCTGAAGACCAGCTAAGAGCCATAATGTTCCAACACCACTTCCTGCTCCAGTCTCCAAGAAGCTTAGCTCAATGACCTGGGATGCATCATGTGGTCCAAGCCATTCAGTCCAGTGCTGACCTGTTGAGTGCTGGGTCTGAGAACTGGGCTTGCGGATTTCTTCTTTTCTCAGTCCCTCTTGTGTCCTGTTCTGATCATGAGGCTGCTTTCAGGGTCCTCTGATAAATTGTCCTCATCCTCATCAAAGAAGAGTGCACCCTGGAGCTGTCTCTTGTCAAACAATTTTCCTTTGCTATTGGGGTAAGTGGACCTAATTTCTTGCTGATGCTAATTATTTGAGAATTGCTGTTGTGTGATAAGTTAAAAGCAACCGTTATTTATGTAATTATCCCCCTCCCCCAGGCAGTGGAATGACTAAAATTTGCTTTGTTTTTCACAAGAAGCCATTTCATATTTAACACGTCCCTAGAGTATCACCTAAAGTCTGACAGGTTCCCTGGCCTTGGATTTAGTTCAGGTTGCAGGGAATTTTCTGAAAGGGCTGGTGCAGTGCAAAACTAGAGATTCCCCATCCCAGTCATTCTGATGAGACAGATACTCTCTTCTCTCTGAACTCCTCTCTGCTTCTCACCTTGGGGTTCCCCTGTCCCTTAGTCATTGTCTCTTCCTACCTGACTTGGAGCAATTATCTGCACATACAGGTGTCTTCCTCATTAGTCTGCTCTGTCCTACAGGCTGTCCCACCTGGCTTCCCACTCCAAGAACCTAGCACACACCTGAGACCCTCAATACATGTTTACTGATTGAATTAATATTTTGATTTCTGAATGGGAAACTAAAAGTCTTTTGCACTTCGGAGATGACTTCAATGTTTATTTTTCTGCTTTGTAAATTGAAGGGACAACATTTAATTGACTCTTTTTTTTTTTTTCTGAGACGGAGTCTCCCTCTGTCACCCAGGCTGGAGTGCAGTGGCTGGATCTCAGCTCACTGCAAGCTCCGCCTCCCGGGTTTACGCCATTCTCCTGCCTCAGCCTCCCGAGTAGCTGGGACTACAGGCGCCTGCCACCTCGCCTGGCTAGTTTTTTGTATTTTTTAGTAGTGACGGGGTTTCACTGTGTTAGCCAGGATGGTCTCGATCTCCTGACCTCGTGATCCACCTGTCTCGGCCTCCCAAAGTGCTGGGATTACAGGCTTGAGTACTTGACTCTTTAAAGGGATAATTATTGATGTTTAATGTCTAGCTACAGTCCTAAGGACATTCCAAGTAGCAGTGCATTTGACGCTGATGGGGGCCTATACCCTACCCTTTCTTTGCGTTCAGTTTCAAGGATGATTTCTGACCACTTCCCTCGTGTCAGGGGTTATGGTGGATTCTCCACATTTCTTGCCTGCTTCCATCCTCACTCCTTTGTCTACAGCTCAAGGAAGATTCTAATCCTCAACAAACACACACTCAAACAAACCAACCCTTCTCCCAAGACTGGTGGGAAAGTCAATTGCAGGGACTGAGAAGAACATGAGGGGAAGTTTCAATATATGAACCAATGGCAATATTAGTGGGGTTTTAATCAATAGCCTTTCATATTAAGATGATATTCAACCATCTTATCAAACAAACATTTGCTTGACACCTGTGTCTGGCACTGAGTGCACAATGGTGAACAAATACCTACTTCCTTACTCTCATGGAACCTATGTGTCCCCTGGGGCAGCCAGATAAAACAAAAAAGGCAAGTGAACAAGCAAATGACTTAAAATGAT
This sequence comes from Macaca nemestrina, assembly GCF_043159975.1. NCBI lineage: Eukaryota > Metazoa > Chordata > Mammalia > Primates > Cercopithecidae > Macaca > Macaca nemestrina. Next base: position 64,842,392 of record NC_092142.1, read on the forward strand.
TCCAAAATGTAATGGTAATAAGACCATATGTCATTGATTTTTAAGACACATTTCTTTTCACCTTTTAATATTGTTAAAATTGTGATGTCTTAAAATGGGAATTTGTATTTAATATATTGTTTTTCCCCCTGAGAAGTTATTAAATTGATGCTTTGACTTCCGATCGATGCTGTCTCAGAATGGAGGAAATATGGTAATAATAAAAGCTCACATTTATCGAACGCTAACTATGAGTCAGGCTCTGAGCACTTTGTGTTGCAGCATTGTCTCTTTTATTCTGGATAACAACCACAGGCACCATGTAGAAGAATCTCTATAGGTGAGGGAACTGCATCCCAGGGAGGTGAGGTCCCCGGTTTAATGTTCAGCACCTGGAGTAGCCAATATTTGAACCCTGGCAGATCTGACCCTGCCTCCCTGAGTCCTGGTGCCCTCTAGGGGTAACTGGTGCCAAGTAACCATACTATTAAGATTTTTCAGGTGCTCCTAGGGAAGCTACATTGTTTTCATATAACTAGGAGGTATACACCAAGAACTTAATAGATTGTGCATGAACTGCGTAGAAACACACAGCAAAAGCACCACCCACAGAGCCTGTGTCTACCAATGAATCTTTATTATTTTATTATTATATACATATATTTTTGAGATGGAGTCTCACTCTGTTGCCCAAGCTGGAATGCAGTGGTGCCATCTCGGCTCAATGCAACGTTCACCTCCCAGGTTCAAGTGATTCTCCTCTCTCAGCCTCCTGAGTAGCTAGGATTACAGTTGTGTGCCACCATGCCTGGCTAATTTTTTGATTTTTTTATTTTTTATTTTTTTTTAGTGAAGATAGGGTTTCACCATGTTGGCCAGGCTTGTCTCGAACTCTTGACCTCAAGTGATCCACCCGCCTCGGCCTCCCAAAGTGCTGGAATTACCGGCAAGAGTCACCGTGCTCGGCCTTATTTGTGTGCATACGTAGTGGTTGTATATGTTTATGGGGTACCTGAGATATTTTGAAACAGGCATGCAATGAGTAATAATCACATCAGGGTAAATGGGGTATCCATCATCTCAAGTATAATTAGATGAACAATCTAATTATACTATTTTAGGTATTTAAAAACATGTACATACCTAATAAATTATTGTTGACGAAGTCACCCTGTCCTCCGTGAATTTTGAAGTGAGAACTGGGGAAACCATCTTGGTCAGTTTATTAGTCAGTTCTCATGCTGCTAATAAAGACATACCAGAGACTAGGTGATTTATAAAGAAAAAGAGGTTTAATGGACTCACAGTTCCACATGGCTGTGGAGGCCTCACAATCATGGCAGAAGGCAGAGGAGGAGAAAGGCACATAGTAAATGGTGGCAGGCAAGAGGAAGCTTGTGTAAGGGAACTTACAGAACTTTATAAAACCATCAGATGGGGCCAGGCGCGGTGGCTCACACCTGTAATCCCAGCACTTTGGGAGGCAGAGGCGAGTAGATCATGAGATGAAGAGATCGAGATCATCCTGGCCAACATGGTGAAACCCCATTTCTACTAAAAATACAAAAAAAAATTAGCTGGGCATAGTGGCATGCGCCTGTAGTCCCAGCTACTCAGGAGGCTGAGGCAGGAGAATTGCTTGAACCCAGGAGGCAGAGGTTGCAGTCAGCTGAGATTGCGCTATTGCACTCCAGCCTGGCAACAGAGCGAGACTCAGTCTCAAAAAAAAAAAAAAAAAAAAAAACAAACCATCATATCATATCTTGTGAGACTTATTCACTATCATGAGAACAGCACTGGAAAGACCTGGGTTTAATCACTTTCAGGGGTTGAACAGCACTGGAAGGGTCCTGGACACCTGGTTTCTTTTTTTTTTTTTTTTTCATGTACCTTCAAACTGGGGAACGAGGAAAACCGTGAGAGTAGATCTCCCCTTTTTCTCTCCCTTCATACGCTCCCCCCTCATGCTTCCCTTTCTGTTCCCTTTATCTAAAGAAGACCCCCAGCAGATTGAAAAGTCATTAAATAATGTTGCTGGCAAAAACAGTGAAGAGTGGTAGCTGAAATGGAAAGTTCTGTAACTTGTGAAAGTATGATGAACCACTAAGATTAGTTTAGGATTGATTTATGTGGCTAAATGGTTAATATGCTCAAAGAGGCTTTAAAATATGAGGCCTGTAATTAATATTTATAGATCCAAATGATGAGAAATGACCAAGAAAGAAGCCTGTTGGGATGACATAAAGTTGAAAAGCCCCTGAGATAACACAGGTGAGAAGTGGGTAAGGGTGGTACTAGTGAGTTAGAAGAGATGCGCCTCAGCTGCTGATGCAGAAGGCATTCCAAACAGGAGCTCTGGGGAAGCCTGCGTACTGAATCAGAGGCATGAAGGACTTGGAGGCAATTTCCACGTTCATTGAATTCAGCTCACACAGGCTGGGCTGATTTGGGTTACACTGAGCTGGTGAATTGATGAGAGCACAAAAATCCAGCACATGAACTAGTAACCTATTTAGAAAATTTGTGAACGACTCAGAGATGGAAGGGCCTTGAGTGCGGCAAGCTAGGCAGCTGAAAGGAACACACAGGCAGAGATGGACTTCTGGAAAAATGGGTGCTTATCCGCTGTGCCTGGGGCTGTGCCAGAGTCCACCCACTTGCTGTCCCGAGATAAGAAATGTGTGTGGCTGCAAACCTGTGCTTGCTAGGTTAGTATTCCCAGAGACCTCATCTTCCTTTGGTGTGAGCAATTTACACTTATTCAGTGAAACTGAATTTTTCTAACCAGAATATAGCACACTGTCCTGGAACTTTCTCATTGCTAAATGGATGTTTAAGAGCCTGTCATTAGTTTATAAACATAGATGCAGAAGGAGAAACTCATTTTAAGAAACTCTGGCATTTTGGCCTTAAGAAAATAAATGACAGCATGACTATTCACTTCATAAAAGGATTTTTTTTTTTCATTTAAAACAAAGGCTTCATCATGAGCATCATTATAAAAACAAACAAACAAATGAACTAAAAATAACAGAACTTTTACACTTTATATTTTAAAAATATACATAAGATATAAACCCAGGCTGCCCTTCCTATACCTGCACCATAAACCCCTCTCTACTCTTAGCTCGTTCATTCATTCAACAGCACAAGAGATGTTGGAACAGATGCTGAGAAAGACAAAGAAATAAAAGAGTGTCTCAGTTTTCAAGTAGAAGAAATTCTTCCTTCCTGTGTTTTGTAATCTTTATGACATTTTATGAAAATAAAGTGTTTGCTGTAGAAGATTTAGAAAATACAGGAAGGATTCACAAGGAAGGAAGCGAATATGTTAGAATCCTCCTAACCAGAAATACTCACTGTGGAAATATTTATCCATCCTGCCATTTTTGGGAGGGTGCACAACTGTGCTTGTGCCTGTAGGGCTAAGAACAGGATTTGAGAGGAGGAGGGCTGAGAGATAATGCTCTGAACATAAGCAGGGGTGAGGGTTTTTCAGACTTGATAAATTTTGGATTTTTCCTTGGTGATAGGGTGCATGGATGAATTAATGGCAAGGGAGTGGTGCGTGTGAGTCCGTGGAACCCTTCTTCTTCTGACTTATACATGAAAGAGGAGCTCTACTTAGTTGGCAGGGTACAAACAATAGTAACTGAAGACCTATTGGTCATTTGTAATTGCTGGTCAGGCACTGTGCTAAGTACTTGACATAGACTTTGTTTAATCTTCTAACAACTCTTCGGGCAATGAATCCCATTATTCCCCTCTTGCAGATGATCTAGTTACTGATGCTTAAAGAAAAGAAATCAACAGGCAGAAGGTCACCCAGCTAGCTAACAAAGGATGGAATTAAGATTTAAACCCAAACCATCTGGCTCTGGAACCCTGTGTTGGGGATGGGGAGGCAGGTAAACTAAAGTGATTTTCCTAGTCTCTCACTCAACAATCGACACTTCTGTGACCTCTCATCACCAAAATGTGTGGGAATTTCTCCCCACCAAGCAATCCTCCAGCAGATTCTGCAGTGGATATCGGTGAGGTGTCTTCTAGTGCGATTCAATTCTGACACCATCTATCTACCCGGACATAGCATCACATCCCACAGGTTGAGGGCTCAGTCCCATGAGACTGTCCCTCACTTCAGATACCAGTTGCAATGGGCTATAAATTGGGGTCCCCACAACCCTCTTTGGGTTCAATTAATTTGCTAGGGTAGCTCACAGAAGTAGAAGTCAAGGAAATATTTACTTTTACTGGTTATTATAAAGAATATTACAAAGGATATGGATGAAGAGATGCACAGCGTGAGATTCTGTGGGAAAAGATGTGGAGTTTCCAAGCCTTCCCTGGGTGCACCACCCTCCAGGAACCTCCATGTTTTCAGCTATTCAGAAGCTCTCTGAACCCAGTCCTTTTTTGATTTTATAGAATGTTCAGTACATCATAGGCTTGATTGACTAAGCCATTGATCATTGGTGATCGACTTAGAATGGCTCCTCCCTGGAGGCTGGGAGGTAGGGCTGAATTTCAACCCTCTAATCAAGCCTTGGTCTTTCAGGTGACCAGGGCCCACAGCCATCAACTCAGCATACAAAAAAAAAAAAAAAAAAAAAAAAAAACACTTATCACTCAAGAAAGCCCAAGGATTTTTAGGAGTTGTACATCAGGAAACAGAGACAAAAACCAAATATGTATTTCACAATATTACAGTCCCATTACAGTTACCTGCTGTTGTGTAACAAATCACTTGAAATTCAGCAGCTTAAAGCAACCCCCATTTGATTACTTGGAAGGATGTTGTGGATTGGGAATTCAGGCAGAGCCCAGTGGGGATTTATTCTGCTTCTTGGGGCATTGGCTGAGGTCACTCAGTGGTATTTAGCTGGTGGTTGGGCTTGTCTCACAGGAGAGTGAGGGTCCAAGATGTTTTCATTCACTTCCTTAGTACTGGGTGGGGGATGGCTGGGAGGGTGGGCTGAGCTGGGCTAGTGACTGGAATGCCTTGGTGGGGCCTCTTCAGGGTAATGGTCATCTCAAGGTAGTTAAACTATTTCCACGGCAGCTCAGGGCTCCAGAGACATTTACAAGAGGCCTGAGTAGAAGCTGCTGGTCTCTTAAAGCCTACACATGGAAAGTGGCAGAAGCCACTTCTGACATTTTTCTGTTTACTCAATGGCCACAGAATCCACCCAGAATCAAGGAAAGGGACATATGCTACCCCCACTCTAACGATTTGTGATCATCTTGAATCTATCCCATGTCTCAACACTTAGTCATTAAGGAGACAGTAAGAGACTACCTTTGAACCCATTGATTGTTTAAATGATTGATTGATTGATTGGTTTACCAAATAGATACTAAACAACTGCCTGTGGTGGACAGAAGGGTATAATGGTTAGAAAGACAGTACCTGCGGGTTCCAGCCCCTGGTACTCACACTCTAATGGGACGGATAATAGTGAATGAGCAACACAGGGAGAGGGTAATCAGAGCCTGGGTGACAGTGAGAACATGAGTGAGCTGGTGAGACATAGGGTGTCAGGGAGGCCACACTGGACAGACTCATGAGGGAGGCAGTGATGAGGAAGTGGTCTTTCAGCTCCCTGTAAAGAGAAGGACAGAGGGGGAAGACACACTTTCCATAAAGCAGGGATAACAAGTCCCTAAACTCAGAAGTGGGATAGGACTTCACAAGTTGATGAAACCAAGAAAACAAAGTGCCAGAGCATAGTGGGATGGGGGAGGCAGCAGGGGTGTGGCCCCAGCAAACTGAGCTGTGAGTCATACCACATCACCCAAGTCCTGATAGGCCAGAGAACTGTCGTTTCATCCTAATGATGAGCACAAACCAAAGTACACATTGAAGTAAATGAAAAACAGCTGAAGTTGAGATGGGCCGAGGCAAAAGAAAAAAATTCAGCCCTTGGTTTTTATGGTTTTGGGCAGAAGTGTGGCACAATCTAAATGTGTTTACCCCTTCAGTGGGTTAGCCACTAAACACTAATTTGAGCCGGGCATTAATCTCTCTGGCCCTATTTTCCACCATGGTAATGAAAGGGTTTGAAAGTTTGTAATGATTTTTTTCAGCTTTAGTATTCTCTGATTCTACATGTCTCTTTTTTATATTTAAAGAAGGGATTGGTTTCTTTCTTATACATAAAGAAATGGCTGGCTGCTTTATTTTACCAGCAAATACAATACCCCTCCTACCCGCCTCTCAACTCTGGCTTCATGAATGTATTTTCATGGACCCATGTGTCAACACAAACCCTGACCAAGACATTTTATCCCACAAAGAACGTTGTGTAGATTAAAGGAAGAAACAGAGATTAAAACATCGGGGCTTGCACATTCCGATGGTTCTTAACTTGATTTAAACTTTTGACCTCTAATGCTTCCCAGCTGTTTTGAAGTCACACATCCCGTGTTGATTAGACTCACCCCCAAAGTGATCCAAACAGAGGGGGTTGCTTCAGTGAACCATCACCCTGCCTGACTCTGGGATTTGCAGTTCCTGGCTGAAAGTGGTCACTGCCCCCACAAGCCCTTTGCTCTGTAACTCAGCCCAGCAGGAAGAGCTCCCGCACTCTCTCCCCCCTTCTCTCTCTGCAGACAGAGGCCACCTTTTTAACAATTTGCTTTTACAATGCGAAAAAAGAGTGGGAGCAGGGGAAGAAACAGTGTTCCTGTCCCCCTCAAAATAACATAACCCAGGTGGTGGGAGTTAACTGGGAATGTGGAGGGTTCTGATTCCAAAGTACACATTGAAATAAATGAAAACCATCTGAAGTTGAGATGGGCAGAGGCAAAAGAAGAACATTCAGCCATAGGTTTTTATGGTTTTCTTTTTTGTATAAAATCCTAATCATGGGGGTGAACTCAGAAAGCATGTGGTTTCTTTTCTTTTTCTTGAGACGGAGTTTTGCTCTTGTTGCCCAGACTAGAGTGCAGTGGTGCTATCTCTGCTCACTGCAACATCCACCTCCCGGGTTCAAGCGACTCTCCTGCCTCAGCCTCCCAAGTAGCTGGGATGACAGGCACGCACTACCACGCCCAGCTAATTTTTGTATGTTGAGTAGAGATGGGGTTTTGCCATGTTGGTCAGGCTGGTCTCGAACTCCCGACCTCAGGTGATCCGCCTGCCTCGGCCTCCCAAAGTGCTGGGATTACAGGCGTGAGTCACCATGCCTGGCCGCATGTGGTTTCTTAAGATAAATTCTCTAACATGGAGGACAATGGACAGAATCTAGGAGGCAGCTGTCCCTATTGCTGGGAAATGGATTCTGCATGCCGGCCATGCCTGGTGACTTCTCAGTCCATCGCCAGGCCTGGGGTCCAGGTGCCTGTGGCCTGTATGAGTCAGGGGGAGAGTTAGGAGCTCCCGAGTTCCCCATAATTCGTCACCAAGGTGATGTCAGCAGGTGTAACTCTTTATTTCTTCTGCCATCATTTGTTTTTGTCATCATACCTTCTGGGACTTCCTGACACATCCGACGCTGTCTTAGGTGTTCCTCTGTAAGCCAGAGTCTACCTACAGAGGGAAATCCAGGGGACGCAGTAGTGTTGGCGTCAGGCCCTGGTCCTCCAGGGAAAATCTCCAGCAAGGAGACCTGGCCGTTGCTTGAGGCTGTAGGTCTGCAACATTAATCAGCAGGCAGGAAGCCAAGGATTCAGCTAACACGTGCAGGGCATTTTGGACATCCAGCATGCACTCCATGGAAGGCATCTACTACATTCCTAGGGCGAGTGGGAGGCTTCTCTCCCCACCCCTACCCAGACCCCTAATGTGGCCCATCTTGTCAGCCAGTGCATACAAATTAATTCTGTGGGTAATTTTGATAGAAAATTTGATGAGTTGGCCAGAGAAACTTCAGTAGAGAAATTAAATTAAAAGTAGTAATTCCAAGAGAGGAGAAAATAAAATGACAGCTTTGATTATTTCAGCCACTTCAGGCCCAGGGCATTGGATGAAGATGATATTTTAGTTTTCTAACCCATTTCCTCATTTTGATTCTTTTATAAAAATTGCCATTGCGTCCAGATAGAGAATACTTGGTTCATCTTGGAACGTGCGTGAGCTGGAGGATGCTTCACTGCTTCATCTGTTCACTAGATGGCATGGCTCAGACCCACTGATTTGCACAGATTCAGCTGGGCTAAGAAAGTCCTGAGCACCTTCAGTCAAATACCCACTGCCTTTGTTAATTCATTTATGACAAACTGTGGGCCCCTAAGAGTAGAGGGAATCGGGATTCTCTGATTTGAAGCAGGAGTTATTGCTGGAGGAAAAATGTCTGCAACTGGATTAGGAAAAATTCACAGAGCCAGAGGGCACCTTGTAGATTCTCTTGTTCATCTTGTGGTTTACAAACTTGTTTGAAGCAATAGAACACCTTCCTCAGCAAAAGCCAGTAATGCAGAGCTGAAAAAGTAATGCAAGTAATGGTAGAACTATTGAAGTTGCTTTCTGAAACCCTTAGGAATTGGGAAATATTGACCTTCCTTCCTTCCTTCCTTCCTTCCTTCCTTCCTTCCTTCCTTCCTTCCTTCCTTTCTTCCGTCCGTCCGTCCGTCCGTCCTTCCTTCCCTCCCTCCCTCCCTCCTTCTTTCCCTTTTCTTTCTCTTTCTTCTTTTCTCTCTCTCCTTCCTTTCTTCCTCCCTTCTTTTTTCTTTCTCTTTCTTCCTTCCTTTCTCTATCTCCTTCCTCCCCTCCTTCTTTCTCTTTCTTCTTCTTTTTTTTTTTTCCTTTTATTTTCCAGCATTAGAAACTGAGGACTAGATAGGGCAAGATGTCCATGGAATATCTTGGTCCACAAGCAATCCACTGAATGATTTTTCTGTGAAACCACTACTTTATTTATTTAAAACCCTCAAGTTCCTATAAAAGGAGTTTCCAGAGCAAATTGTTTTAAGTTTCCTAGAGCAACATTGTGGATGGGTACACACATTTGCCAAATTCGCAGAATGTTTATTTCATTAAGTGTGTTGACACTGATCATAAACTCAAGCAGGGCAAAGATGACAAGGAGTGTGTGAACTCTGGGCCAGACAATAGACACACACTTTTATGCATCATTTTATTTTTCTTTACAAGAACCCTATGAGATTGGTATTTCTATCTGTACTTTATAGATGAGGGAAAGTCAATTTTGACTTTAAGATTTTTGTACCAATGAGTATATTAAGGTATGGGTGAAAGTCTTATAACAAAGAGACTCTAAAACACAATGGCTTGAATACAGGAAAAGTTTACTCCTTTGACTTCCATAGGAAGGTGATGTAGGATGGCCAAGTGTAGCTGGGTCTGTCACAACATGTGGTTTCCATCCCTCCATCCACTGTGGCATTTCCAGGTCATGTCATCTCCCAACCAGCCAAGAAGCCAAAGAGCCAGTAAATGATAGGAATAATATTTGAACCAAGACTTATGTAATTCTAAAGTCTGATGTCAACTAACCACAGAACTAAACCGCCACCATTACACTCCCAATCACTAAAGACCAAATATAGTAATAATGCCACCATTTTAGGTGTTATCATTGGTTGTGGTAACTAGCCTTCAAGATGTCTCCTAATGATTCTTACCTCCTAGTATTCTACCCTTGTTCCCTTCCACACTGAATAAGGCTGACTTATGTAGTAAATTGTATAGTGTGGATATTGGGGATATGATAGAGAATGACTTTTGATGAGGCTAAGTCCCAAAAATTATTGCAGTTCCTGGTAAGCTCTTTCTTGAATCACTAGCTCCAGGGAAGCCAGCTGCCATGTTGTAAGGATACTCAAGCAGCACTATGGACAGTTCCACATAGGGTGGTACCGAGACCTCCCACCAGCAACCAGCACCAACTTGCCAGCCATAGAAGTGAGCTAACTTGGAAGCAGATTCTCCAATCCAGTCAAGCCCCTAGAGAATTGTAGCCCAGATCCGAATCTTGATTATAACTTTGTGAGAATCCATGAACCAGAACCAATTAGAAAAGTTGCACCCAAAGAAACAATATGTGATAATAAATGTCTATTTCTATTTTATGCCACTAAGTTTCACAATACTTTATCATATAGCAATAGATAAAATATTAGTATGATTGCTATATTAAGAGGATGCAATTTTTTTGGACCAAACTCTTGCAACCTCCTCAGGAAAGTCTTAATGGAGTCTACCAGGGAGGGAGTTGTTCCTTCTTCCTCTGTGTCCTGGCTCCTTTCTCCTACCATATGTCACTTAAAACTGAAGTTTGTAATTTTACAAGTCAGTTTCCTTCTTTAGACTGTACATTTCCCTATAACAGGAAACAAGTCTTGTGTTTGGATTCATCTCCCCCATGCCTAATAGTGCTGAATTAAAGTTATGTTTAAATGAACAACTAAAACCTACTTATCCTTCAACTCATTTGAATTATAATATTATGTACATATTTTCTTTAGATGTAGGCTCTAAAAACATTGTGTTGCCTTTTACATGAAGCCTCTCAGTCACTTCTTTGTCTCAGTAACAGGCATTCAAAAATACTCTGTATAAATAAAAGTTAAATCTCCTAAGGGCCAGAGATCATGCTGTTTTAGGAGCTTTTACAAACAGTTGGCACCTCCTTATTCTTGAAAATCAGGCTCGAAATCTCATCAAAACAAACATCCCCTGGAGACTCCCAGAGCTGAAGAGAACGCTTTTTTTGTTGTTGTTTGTTTGGTTTTTTTTTTTTCTTTTGTTACATTTTCTATTATCCCATTTTGAAGAGGAGAGAGGAAAGTCTGCCATGAACCCTCCAAGCCCAGGGCTCTCCTGTTACTGGCCCAGGTGAGTTCACTTTCTGATGAACCCACTTTGTTTCTGACGACACCTCATCTCCAAGCAAGCATCCAGCCTTGTAGATAACATCTTACAAATGTATGCAAAATGCGTTTCATCTAAATTTCCTTCCATTGCACTTAATTTAAAACCACTTAAAAGGGGAATTGAAACAATTTCTTCATCCTTTTTAAGCCTACATGGTTCTCAATCTTCAGACTCAAGGAGATTTGGGAAATTTGTGTAAGTTACACAGAATTGAGTGTTGGTTCAACAAAGAAAAAGTTGAAATGTTTTCAGGCATGATTGTGGCTTTGCAAATGAGAAAACAGCATATTTTGTCATGGTCCCTGTCATTCCATTGCTGAGAGAAACATTGATAGAGTTTCTCATTTGTATCCATGTTCCTATCTTGACTGAGCCATTGGTCAGAGATTCCAGTCTGAGCTAATCTGCAACCTCTCTCCTTCAAAGACTGTAAAGGATTTGTTGCATGTTTAGATTAAGTAACAATAAGGAGAAGATTTCCTTTTTTGCATGGTTTTGAGGGGGACCATAATGGACTCAAATGGGACAGTGAGTATATAGCAAAGATCATGGTTATGAAAGAGTCATGCATCAATGCATCATTAGAGAGAGAGGAGATATTAGTCTTACCCCCATTGCCTCCTCCCTAAACACGCTATAGAGTGCCTCCCAAGTGGGAGGTATTAATATCTTGATTATAAACAATTTCTATGCTTACTGAGATTTAAGACTGTATCGAGCCACACCACTGATTGAACAACACTGTGGGTTTTGTTTTGGCTTGATTTGTTTGTTTTCTGAGGAAAAATAATTAACTACATTAAATTTCTGCATTGATTACAAGATGCATCCAGATTTCCAAAACATCATAAAAACAGAAAACAAATGTTGTCATATATTTAAGAATGTTTGGTGAATTCTGTGGGAGACCAAGACTCCTTGTTCCTGGAGTGATCAGGCAGACAGTGGATGGAGGTCAACTCACTGGAAAAGAGTTTTGTGGGCTTGTGAACGTGTCTGCTTCCAACACAGACTGAAAGGTTCTCCAGGAAAGGGATGATGTCATGTCCATGCTGGCTTCCCAGCCACTGACTCAATGTTGAGTATCCAGAGTCACTCAATGATTATTTGTTGAATTAATTAAGAATTAGAGATCAGAGAGACTTCCCTGATCCCTTACAATTTCTACTCGTGCCTTCATTATCTCTCCACCGTTGCAAGCACTGAATGAGATTATGGACATAAGAGTTCTGGTGCCAGGTAAGTTCTCAGTAAACAAATGTTAGTTCCTTCATTTTTTTTTTTTTTTTTTTTTCTCATACTCCCCCTACCCTTCTGTATTCTTTGCCTACTCAGGATCTTTCAATAGAAATTAAACTTTGCAGGCAAACTCCCCAGGGCCTTCTAGGTGACATATTCTTTCTTGAAAAAAATGAATTTATTGACTTGTCTGCCTCTGAAGAGCACAAAGTACAGCTCTCTTTGCAGGGAGCGTGGACACAGCTTGAGTTGGAGCTGGAGGAGAATGTGCTCTGTTGGGCTGGGTGGGGGCTGTAGTCATTCCCACAGAAGGCCTCCTTCCAACTTCCTTCCCTCCAGGTCTTGCTTCCCAGTGGGGTGAGAATGGCTTTCACTACCCTAGATGATCTTGCATCACCTACCCACAAATGAAATTCAGGCTCCTAGGCATGGTACTCAAGGTCCTTTGGCCTTAGTTGCATATTTAGCTTTGTCCTCACACTGTCTCTATCACACGCCTAGAGTGTACAAGGTGCTTGATACATCCACATGGGAGGTGTGAAGAAAGAGTTTCCTCTTCCTGAGCCACATACCTCCATTTTCTCAAGGGCAGGTTTTGGAACCAGGGTGCCTATGGCCTGAAGACCAGCTCTAGCTTTCTCTGAGCTCTCACATTGTGCACCCTTACCTCTTTGCCATGATCATCATCTTCCAGCTGGAATGGTCTCTACTCACATCTTTCATCATCATGTGTCAGCCTGCTACAACTCACAACATGCCATCTCCCTCCTGAAGCTGATAGATGGCCCATTTCAGAGTAAAAACATTGCAGTAGCTTTGGTCTGACTGTTAATATGCTGATCTTATCACACTGTATTGAGACATTACTATGTACTCCATAAATATGTACAATGATTATGTATCAATTAAAAAGAAATAATTAAATGAATTCACCTAGATAGAGGTTAATCTTGTATGTTGTGCTGGGGTGAGGGTCATTTTCCCAAAGTGCAATAGGAGCCACAGAAGAATTTAAAGCCTGGGGTGACAGTATTGGACTTGCATGTTAGATCACTCAAGCAGTGTTCTAGTGGACAGATGGTGTAAGGTAGAAATGAGGCAATGAAACAATTTAGGAGTGAATTGGGTTTGGATCTGTTGGCACTCAGGACCATCCTTTGCCTTTTCTTTGATCTTTGCTCCAGAGCTTCAGGGAGAAGCCAGGGTACTTGTTTTATTTCTCTTTCTATTTTGTCACTCTTTCTTTCCCTCCTCCCCTTCCATTCCTCTCTAAATAGATCTACCGTGGCTTTAGCTTCCACTAGATGATTCCAGATCCTATACTCTAGTAATGCCAACTCATCCCATTGCCTTTGAAATCTAAGGAGGTTCACAGCTTTCTGATGCTGTGAATCTCTATATTCTCTCACTTATTTGGATTCTCAGCTCTTCCTTCACTAGTGTAACCTAAATTCCTGTATTCAATTCCTCCTGTGTAAATACTTAGAATAATTTATATAATTCTACTTGGACATTAACTGAGAGAGCAGTCCATTGAAGCTGTATAGGTAAAAGATGTGAAAGCCACAGGGTTAAAGAAGAGGAGAAGGATTGGGGGTATTCTTAATAAAAATCCTACTCAGAATTGCAAGGCCTTGTCCTCTTACCCCAAAATGGTTTTTTTTTGTTTTTGTTTTTGTTTTTTTTGTCATTATAACATTGCCACCATTTGGAATAATGTCCACTAGGTCTCAAATATCACTGGTCTTTTAAAGCCCCTTCTAGCATGTCATTCAGCCTACAGAGAATGATCCCAAGTCAGACATGAAGGCTTTACTTTCTCACCGACATTCATGTTTCAGTGAAATGAAACACATGGGAGATAAAAGAGCAAAACAGAATTGAGAAGAGAGAAAGAATGTTAACCTGCAAGTCAATTAACCATGTATTTTCATTTCTTTGTTTTGGCTCAGTTTCTAACAAGCTGTGTGATCTTGGATGTGTTACTTTCTTTCTGTGAGGCTTACTTTCTGCCACTTAAAGAGTATGATTCTAATGTACCTTTGAGTCCTGGTCAAAATTCACCACTATCTTTATTGTTCTGAGAGCCTGTCAGCCAGATCCATCCCCTTGACTCGATGAGTTCTTTCACTCCCTCTGCCTGACACATGATTCTAAAGCCTGCATAAATGTTAGTAACCTTGTTTCCTTTTGAAAAGCTTTGAGAGTACAGATGGATTTTCCAGGCCCCATCTGAGCTTTGCACCTAGCAAATCAAATATCATACATTAAATGTCCTTGGCACTCAGTGTAGAAAGAATCCTTAGCCAGACATCACAGGGAAGGTTGGTTTGTTCACCATCAAGCAGTTCAAAGTCAGCCCCTCTGTTTTTGAAATGAATGAACTTGCCTCTCACCGTCTGTTTTCTAGGACCTGGAATGATATACACTTTTATTTCCATTTGCAGCCTAATCTGTTCTGAGAAGTATGCATTGGAAACCAGGAAAGAAATGTCATCCTTTGGCTGGTTACCCTAAGATATCACTAACAACCTTTTTTATATTTTTAAGTTTTTTTCTTTATTATAAATTATATATTCCCTTCTAAGAAATAGTTTCATTTAAATATATTCCTCTCTATGGGAGAATTTAAAAGTACATTTATTTCTAGGGTGACACTAGGATCCACACTAGCAATGGTGTCTACTATTTTATTCAGCAAAATTTCACTATGGCCTTCATGGAATCCTCATTATGTAGATGTTATTGTGGCTTTTGTTTAGATATTGATGACAACTTTTAAACTCCAAAAATAAATAGGCATTCTATGGAAGACAATTTGATTATTTTCAGGTTTTCTGAGATTAAGGATATGTGACTCCGTTTCTTAAGGATCCCAAATCTGAGTGGAGAAACAGAATTGTGAACAAGCATTTATCACAATGATGCAATAAGTACTATAATATTGGTGTATTTACAGTTATTGAATACCTCTGTGACTGTTTTCAGTCATCCTCCAAAGAGTGGCAACTGGTGGTCACTCACTGAATTGCAGGTATAAAAGCAATGAGAAGTTAGCTACAAGGATTTGAGACTAGAATTAGACCTTTACTTACCAAATTCTTGGCAAAGGAGCTATTCCATTTAGTTTTCCAATGTGAGTGCTCATATGCCTGCATTCTGAAACAGAGGCTCTCAATATTTTCAAAAAAATTGACCTTTTGACTTGAAGGCATGTCTCAAAAGTCATAAAAATGGAACATGCACTTCTGTCCCAGAAGTTTCTCTTGAAATAATTCACCTTAGTAAACCATAGATGCACTCAAAGTCATAATATACCAATAGTATAGTACTTATTGCATCATTGTGATAAATGATTATTCACAATTCTGTTTCTCCTATAAGATTTGAGATCCTCAAGAAGGATGTTCGTTACAGTGTTTTTTAGAGTATTAATAGGAAAAAGTCATCTAATTGTAAGATAGGAATTATGGTAAATTGATATGATGGAACACCATGGAGCAATGATGTATAAAAGAACTTAATGACAAGAAAAGAAACTTGTGATACATAGTTTAATAAAATAACAGATGATGAAATTCTGTAGGCAATGAGACTAAACTTAAAATATTTGTGGTTTGTATATCCTATCTATGGTAGATATAGATGAATGCACACACATGTATTGAAAAAATATGAAAGAATATATGCTGCTATTTAACACTGATCATTTCTTGGTAGGGTTATTTCAAGTAACCTTTTTGTGAATATAATCTGCATTTTAAGGAAATTGCCATTTTTTTTTTTTTTTTTTTTTGCAACGGAGTCTTGCTCTGTTGCCCAGACTGGAGTGCAGTGGTGTGATCTCAGCTCACTGCAAGCTCCACCTCCCAGGTTCGCACCTTTCTCCTGCCTCAGCCTCCCAAGTAGCTGGGACTACAGGTGCCCACCACCGCGCCCGGCTAATTTTTTGTATTTTTAGTAGAGACAGGGTTTCACCGTGTTAGCCAGGATGGTCTTGATCTCCTGACCTCATGATCCACCTGTCTTGGCCTCCCCAAGTGCTGGGATTACAGGCGTGAGCCACCGCACCCGGCAGGAAATTGCTTTTAAAATCAGAATATGTATTGATTTAAAGAATGAGACTGACTTCTGTATATGCTGTAGGAATGTCAGTGGTGAAGATTTGGTTGGCAGAACCATGTAAGAGGTGTTGAGTCTACAGGCTTCAGAAAGTCCCTGCAGAGTAAGTCCTGACCTTGACATAATTTGGGGCCATTTAGAGATGGACATTTCAATGCATCTGTGTATGTAAAGCTGAGGCAGGTTGTGATTAAAAAAAAATCCCCTTGGATGACAGGAGATACTTGGTTAGATTTGATGGACTAACTAAGGACAGTCTTAACCAAATGGAGATTATGGGACAGAGGCTCATGTCAATGCTTCCATCTGCTTCATCTATTTTGGAAGGTACTGCTGTCCTGATAGGTGAGTCATCAGAATAACTTTGAAGGAAGACCATAAGGAAATGGCTCTTACCCAGCCTTCAGACTTCAGTACTGCTTTTCTGAATTGGGATTAACGTGGGCCAGATCTCCCCTCTTCATGATGGAGATTGTAAATTACAGGCAGAATGATAGTGTACTTACTTCCTGAGACCAGCAAATGATGGTGCCCTACACATCTCAAAACAGTGTTCCAGGAGACACTTTTTAGAGGAAGAAACAGGGTAGTTCCTCTGCCAAGCTCAAATATGTTGTTTGAGCTTCTTTGTGGCCAAAACTAAGTATAGGAGGGAAGATGTCCCCTCAGCCCCCTCCCTCCATGCTTAATGCTTATCCACTGTTCCCAGCTTCCCACTGCCTTTATTTATTTATTGAGACATGGTTTCTGTCTGTCACCCACGCTGCAGTGGCATGATCTTGGCTCACTGGAACTTCTTCCTCCCAAGATCCCTCCTGGGTTCAAGCGATTCCCCTGCCTCAGCCTCCCAAGTAGCTGGGATTATAGGGGCCTGCCACAACGCCCGGCTAATTTTTGTATTTTTAGTAGAGATGAGGTTTCACCATTTTGGCCAGGATGGTCTCAAACTCCTGACCACAAGTGATCAACCCACCTCAGCCTCCCACAGTGCTGGGATTCCAGGTATGAGCCACCACACCTGGCCCCACTCCTTTATTACCAACGAGGAGGAAGGAGTTGTCAACTGAATGAGCCCAGGAGCATCGTTGAAACATGTTTTGCTAGTGGGTGTGGTGACTCTATTTAAAGCTCATCACTCCCATATTGGATTCACTCTCTTCAGTCACTTGCTATAAGCTAGAGCTGGGCCTATTCTTGGGGCCGGTTTTTTTTTCCCTTTTCTACCTTCCCTGGGCATACAGCTAGGTGGATGGAGCCAGAGAATCTGATTTAGCTCACTGTGCTACCTGAAGCAAGTCTCTATCCTTCTCTGGACTGAAGCTTCCTAATCTATAAACTAGGGGCATGTACTTGGTCATCCAAACTTATCTTATCGTCAGAATTTCTCAAGCTATTGACATTTAGGGTTGGATAATTCTTTGGTGTGGGGGGCTCACTGTATGTTATAGGAAGTTTATCAGCATCTCTTGCCATTCTTTGCCAACTAGATGCCAGTAGCACCCCCCTCTCTACTTTTGACAACCCAAACCATCCCCTGATATTGCCAATTTCCCCCAGAGGAGCAAAATTACCCCCAGTTGAGACTTACTGCCTTTCACTTATGAATTTCTGGGTACATTTCCACCTTCTGTTTTGCAGTATTGGGCAGTAACATTCATTTTTGATACAGGTGGGTGGATTTCTCCAGAAAAGCCACATCACTGAGATCTGGTTCAGTTCAGAATTCTCTTCTCAGCACACAGCCATGTTTAGAGTCCTGGATCACCTCTGGCAGGCTTCATATACCCTTCAAGGGCAAAGTTTCCTCTTAGATACCCTTAAACGACCTTAGATAATCAAAGCTGGCAGCTAGCCACCCCCAGGGGAGTCACAGCTCTAGGTTTTGTCTTGTTTCCTGGCCTCTGAGAGCCCATGGGGATTTTGGACTTGGCTCAGAGCCCACAGAGGGGAGAGGCCAATGTGGAGGCGAGAGCAGGGCAGCAACGAGAGCATGCAGGAGTGGGTCAGGAATTTCCTTAGTTTCATTGGAAACAGATGCCTGGCAGAGGTAGAGGGCTGGGGCCCTGTTTCAGGCCAGCGTGCTTGGCAGCTTCTCCTCCCATATCTCTTAACCTCCCCTCTTGTCCTCCCTACCACACAAACACCACCAGATTATTATTTAAGAGGAGTGCTCTGGTTTAAGGGAAGTTAGGATTGTTGTGACACAGGAACAAAATCTGCTCTCCCGGGAACATGAACATGTGGGATGTGACGTATACACATATGATCACAGACCCATGGGATCAGAAAACCTCAGGGCAGGAGGGGCCTTTTGTGGTCCATGTTCAACACGTTTGTTTTAAAGATGAAGAAAGGTCTGAAATTGAGAATGGAGTCAATGAGCCCTGGTTGGTTGATTCTCAGGGCTTTCCTCTTCACTGCGCTGCCTCTGAGTCCTCTTTTTAAAATGTTAATTCATCAAGATAGAATTGAACACATCTGAGATCCCCAGCGTACACCTATAGCAGACATCACTAATTGATCACAGAACTCTTTCCTGCTGGACCTTGAGGCTGTCTAATGATCCTTTATCCAAATAGCACTCTGGGTAGGCAGAGCCAATCAATCCAAGATGACATGTATTTGCCACACCTGCTAGAAACTTGTTCTGTCAGAATCTTTCTAGAAATGGATGGAAGCAAGGACCTGGGGGAATGTGGTTTCTTTTTTCTTTCTCTCTCTCTCTCTCTCTTCCCCCCCCCCAGGTTGGAGTGCAGTGGTGCAATCTCTACCCACGGCAGCCTCTACCTCCCAGGCTCAAGGGATCCTCCTCCCCACTCAGGGCCCCAAGTATCTGGGACTATAGGCCTGCACCACTATGCCTGACTAATTTTCTTTTCTTTCCTTTCTTTTTAATTTTAATAGAGACAGGGTCTCACTGTGTTGCTCAGGCTGGTCTTGAGTTGCTGAGCTCAAACGATCTTCCCTCCTTGGTCTCTCAAAGTGCTGAGATTATAGGCATGAACCACTACACCTGGCTAGAATGTGGTTTCTTGGGTGATAGTTAAGACGAGAAGAATGCTGGTGAGTATTTTGGAGCAGAATGTGAGGCTACCAGTGGTCCCTGTTAATTTGAAACTGTCTTTAAAGAAAGGAAAAAAGAAAGTATGTCAGGAATATAGACTGTTTCTGGGCTTCTCAAACTTTAATGTGTACATGAATTGCCTTGGTGGGGAGATCTTTCTAAACTGCAGTAGGTCTGGGAGGGACCTGAGATTCTGCAGTTCTAACAAGCTTCTGGGTGATGCCGATGTGGCTGGTCTCTAGACCATCCACTGTGTATCAAGATGCTCATCCGACTGGTTGTTGTACCATTTAGGAAACTGTAGTTCCAAGAGGTCAAGGGAAAGAGAGTGAGGTCTGTTTCACCATCAGCTGTGCAAGTCGCTTGGAGTGAAGATTCTATTAACCTGGCTCATCCTTCTGCACATCTTTCTATAAACGTCTGTCGACTTCCTTGCTTCCGTGTCAGTCTTCCATCTACCAGGCTGATTAATCTTAGGCATCTCAGAACTGATGTCTACTCCAGATCTGGCATGTTCAGGCTCTGACCACAAGAAAGAACTATTATTTGCTTTAACATGTCTGAGTCTTCTGTGACATCCTTAAAGATCCTGCTGGAGGTCACACCCCTCTGAGAACTGAACCTTAACCAAGGACAATAGAGTGAGCCACTAAACACTTGAAAGGTCTATTTCCTTTGAGCAAACTTCATTTATTCACCAAAATCCTGCCATGGAGGGTCGGGGGAGGAATCTAACAGACATTAGACGGCCTTTCATGGCTTAAGAGAGAAAGAGAGAACTGTGGCCTCATTTTTCGTAAATAACCTGTGAGTTGAGAGAAAGTTTCAAAATGAGGCCAGGATAACAGAAAGGGGAGGAGTGGTGAGGAAGGGGCTTCTCCTTTATTTTTCCTAAGTAATTGAGACATTTCACCTTACTCGGACATAATTACGTTGTCACATGGAAGATGCTTCAAGTGATTAGTAACATAATTAGTCAAGCTTTTCTGCTCCCCGTGTCCTCAGCTAAAACACAGTCTTTATGTACAGTGCCCTTTGCAGTGCAGGACAAGCTATGACAAGGAATGCTTTCTTCTTTTTTATAATGGACAAAGAGACAAAAGGGAAACATGTGCAGGATCTTCCAGGGCTGCCTCAGAAAGGCTGCTGATTTGGTATCAGTAACAAATAAAAAGCAGATTTGAGAAAATATAACATAAGGAAGCATTTCATGTGGTTTTGGTCAAAGCGGTGGTTGCTGTTACCATTGTTGTTATTGGTATCATTAGTCATGGTAATATTTGTTCAGACTTGGTCTTTCTTTCCACAAACTCATCTCTGCGGAAAGAACAACCAAGTCTGAAGAAATTCACAGTCTTTACAGTCTTCCTCAGACATGGGCGAGCCTTAGAAATTTCAGCTGATTTTGCAGAGCGCTTAAAAATGTCTCTTAATGCACCAAGTTCTGCTAAGAGAAGTAGAAATGTAAACGAGATCAAATAGACTCTGATCTCCTCCTCCTTTTTATTTTTCCAGAAAACACCTTGGCTATGGTGAGCCCCCCATTCATGGTGACTCAGTAAGTGGGAATGGGTATTTATCCAGACAGTATCAGCTTGGGGATAGAACGCATCAAACAAGGTACCGTTTACTGAATATATTTAATCAGGAGCTTCACTAAGGCCTATAAAGGACACATTATTAGTTCATCGAATGCTCAAAACCTTCTGGTATTATCAGAAGTTATTGAGAAGAGGCCGGGCGCGGTGGCTCAAGCCTGTAATCCCAGCACTTTGGGAGGCCGAGATGGGCGGATCACGAGGTCAGGAGATCGAGACCATCCTGGCTAACACGGTGAAACCCCGTCTCTACTAAAAAGTACAAAAAACTAGCCGGGCGAGGTGGCGGGCACCTGTAGTCCCAGCTACTCGGGAGGCTGAGGCAGGAGAATGGCGTAAACCCGGGAGGCGGAGCTTGCAGTGAGCTGAGATCTGGCCACTGCACTCCAGCCTGGGCCACAGAGCCAGTCTCCATCTCAAAAAAAAAAAAAAAAAAAAAAGTTATTGAGAAGAAAACCAGCCTCAGTGATGGTATGTGGCTAGCACATTTTTGATCTCAGATCTAAACTTAAATCTTGTTGGCTCCAAAGGTCAAGGTCTAATGATCATTCTGGTACAGTAGAGGGATTAGCATCATTTCCCAAGGTCAGCTCTCACCTTCAGTGTTAAGGGGACTGTCAGCTCCCCTCCACTTGCCAGATTTCTCTCTACTACTCCGGGACTCTGACGCTCTTGGATATCATTGTCTTGACATGGTTTCCTTCTCTTCTTTTTTATTTGACTTCCTGACTCTTTCGGCTATAGGGCCTAGTGGTGGTGGTGAAGTGGAGGGCTGTGATACAATAAAGAGACAGTCGACTTTGGAATCATATCTATCTAGGTTGGAATCTAAGCTCTACTTAACTTGAGACAAAATACCTTATATTCCGGACCCTCAGTTTTTCAGTCTGTTAAATAGCAATAAACGTATGGATGAACAGACTGAAACATGGATGAATGGAAAGAGAGATGGATGAATTAATTCAAATCAAATCATTAATGTGAAGGTGATAGGCGAGAGGCTAAGGCACATTGGCATTAATGTGCATAAATGGGTAAGAGTAATAGTTGCTTTCAGCCGGGCGCGGTGGCTCAAGCCTGTAATCCCAGCACTTTGGGAGGCCGAGACAGGCAGATCACGAGGTCAGGAGATCGAGACCATCCTGGCTAACATGGTGAAACCTCGTCTCTACTAAAAATACAAAAAACTAGCCGGGCGAGGTGGCGGGCGCCTGTAGTCCCAGCTACTGGGGAGGCTGAGGCAGGAGAATGGCGTAAACCTGGGAGGCGGAGCTTGGGAGGCGGAGCTTGCAGTGAGCTGAGATCCGGCCACTGCACTCCAGCCTGGGCGACAGACCTAGACTCCGTCTCAAAAAAAAAAAAAAAAAAAAAAAATAGTTGCTTTCAAGGGAATAAGGTGCCATATCTCATTTAGGATGAAAGGGCCTTGGAGTGCCAGGCAGCAGAGAAACAAGGTTGAGATGCAGCTGCCCTGGCTTTGTAGTAAATTTTGTCTCATGTCAACATTTACCAAGTTTGTGCCAAGGATCATGAGCTAGATGCTTCATCAAAAGAGGGTTCCATGGTCCAAAGGTGTTCGGGAAATGTAACCAGCTATTGGAGATTCATATATATGAGAGGGTATTAAAACCTTTGAGAAGTCTTACAGACATATTAATAATATATAATAATAATTTGATGATATAAAATCCAGTGATTCTGAAAACTTTGTCCACAGAGCCTATCTGCTCCATACTGCTTAGTAACTTCAAGAACTACATTCTGTAGTGTCTGCATTTTCGGGACCATGGTTGAGATGACATAACGGTCTCACTGCTGGGTCTATTTGCATGGATTGGTGGTTGTTAGGATTCACACACATGCTGTGGATGTATTCTCCCAAATAATCATGTGATAGAATCAGGACTGGCATCACTCTCTCTGTGTGACAGATGAATGCTTGGGACTCAGCGGGGTAGAGTGAGGTGTCTGAGTGCACCGTGGGCAAGTTGGATTCTGGCCTAGGTCATCCAGTGTCAAGCTGGTTCTCTCAGAACCACGTGTGCTCCTGCCATGTGGCCACAGAGATCTTCGTTGTCTGTTTGGCTCTCTCTTGATGCCAGATCTATTCAAATAGGTCTGGGAAGCCTCATGCAGTTCACTTTGTGTGTGTAGAAATACCGAGTGCACTTCATAGTCTGACGAGCAGCTCTCCAGCCAAGGATAATACAGTAAGAGAGAATGATCACACTAACGAAGGCAATAATTACACCATTCAGGACTTGTAGAGCACTTTGCAGTTTTATGAGCACTTTCATGCATGGTATCCCTTCTGATCATCTCGGCAACCCAATTCACACGCCCGGCTGGCAATTTTTATCCTTATTCGACAAGGAAGGAAACCAAGGTGCAGGGAGGTTAAGGATAGAGCAGAAACTTACACAGCAAGCCAGTGAGTGAGCCAGTCATCCAATTCTGCCTCCTTTTTTGTGACTATTTCTAATATTTGAGTTGGCATTCACCAGAGAAGCATGGTGGAAACAAAACTTTACTTTGCCAAGGTCTATCTTCCTTTCTCCTTCCAACTTCTGTTCTTTCCTCCTTTCATCCTTGAAAATGAAAGTTTCAAAATATAGAAATATTCAAATAAAAGAGAACAATGACCTGTAATCCCACCATCCAGAGATAACTACTGTGTATTTGCTTCTAGTAATTGTTTTATGCACATTTGCCTGTTGCCACATTTTCCTCAAAGCGTAATATTAAACGTCTGTGAAGAATTACATTTTATCTTTCTTTACATCACCCATCTCTTGTTGTTGGGCATTTAGAATGTTTTAACATTTTCTGAAATTTAAATAACATGATAAACATCATTATACAGAAATCTTTGTGCACTTTAAAAATATCATCCTTGAGATAAGTTTCTTGAGTGAAATTTCAGAGTCAGAATGTTTCTACATATTTAAGATAGATATTCTAAACTGCCATCTAGAAAAGTTTTACTAATTTCAAAGTCTCCCCATCCCCTTGAACAACTATGTTTTGACCTTTTAAAATTTCACATGCACTGTTTTAATTTCAATTTCTTTAATTATCCATTTAGGTTATCATCTTTTTGTAAATATTCATTTTTGGTTGGTCATTTTTGTTTCTACTTTTGTCCATTTCTTGATCTTGACATTTGACTAATATTATTATTATTATTTTAATTGGGCTATGTTTTTGATATTCATTTCTTAGAAGCACTTATATATTAAGGAAACTAATACTTACATTGCAAATAATGTTTTTCATTAGGCTGAAATCATGAGTTGAAAACACCGTGAGTCATATTTTTAGTTGGTGGTGGAGCTTATAGGAAGGAAGACTTCAGCCCGTTGTTAAAAAGAAATTTCTAATAATGAGTGAAAGTTATATGAGGATGGGGTTGGTGGCCTCGTAAACAACGCAATTTCTTGGAAAGGTAAACCAAGACTCAGAGAGGTCCAATAACTTGCCATGGGTCACACAGCAAAAAGTGTCAGAAGTGAGATTTCAACCCATGTCCATCTATCTCCAACTTCTGTGTTCTTTCTACTGTGTGGCATCTTTGTGTCCCAGAGAAAGGCAATGATCAGACCAGTGCTGCTGATATAAATCAGTTTCTGGTCACAGAAGACATCAGACAAGGAGAGGGACAGGAGAATGAAGAAAACACTTATGAGACTGGGATTTGGAGTCCTCAAATTCAAAGAAATGAAGGTGGAAAGGAAAAGCAAAGGCCTTCATTCATAAAAGGACGATGGTGTTACAGGGTCGCACTGGTGAAATATTTTGTGTACCTCTATTGCCAGATCATGCCATGGACTATTTATGCTCTCTTTGCTACTGGAAATAGAGCCATTCGAATCTTGAAATCTAATTAGATTAGAGAACCAATTCTAGAAACCCCAGATCCAATTCAGAAAACTCACATGCTTAAAATTCGCTTCCTCTAGAACTATTTCTCGTACTAAAATATGTATTAGTCTGGGTTCTCTAGAGAGACAGAGCCAATAGGAGATCTTTCTTTCTCTCTCTTTCTCAGAAAGATAGATATCCCAAAAAGAGAAAGATCTCTCAAATATAGATTTATAAGGAATTTGGCTCATGTGACTACGTAGACTGAGAACCCAAGGATCTACAATCAGCAAGCTAGAAACCCAAGACAGCTGATGGAAGAGTTCCAGTTTGAGTCCAAGTCCAAAGGCAGCAGGAGACAAATGTCCCAGCTTGAACTCAGGCAGAGAGAGTGACTTCTCCCTTATTCAGCTTTTTGTTCCATTCCAGCCCACCCCCATTCCAGAGGATAACCTGCTCTACTCAGTCTACCAGTTCAAATGTTAATCTCATCCAGAAACACCCAGAATAATGTTTTTTTTAAATTAATTAATTAATTAATTTATTTATTTATTTTTTATTATTATTATACTTTAAGTTCCAGGGTACATGTGCATAACGTGCAGGTTTGTTACGTATGTATACTTGTGTCATGTTGCTGTGCTGCACCCATCAACTCGTCAGCACCCATCAACTCGTCATTTACATCAGGTATAACTCCCAGTGCAATCCCTCCCCCCTCCCCCTCCCCATGATAGGCCCCGGTGTGTGATGTTCCCCTTCCCGAGTCCAAGTGATCTCATTGTTCAGTTTCCACCTATGAGTGAGAACATGCGGTGTTTGGTTTTCTGTTCTTGTGATAGTTTGCTAAGAATGATGGTTTCCAGCTGCATCCATGTCCCTACAAAGGACACAAACTCATCCTTTTTTATGGCTGCATAGTATTCCATGGTGTATATGTGCCACATTTTCTTAATCCAGTCTGTCACTGATGGACATTTGGGTTGATTCCAAGTCTTTGCTATTGTGAATAGTGCCGCAATAAACATATGTGTGCATGTGTCTTTATAGCAGCATGATTTATAATCCTTTGGGTATATACCCAGTAATGGGATGGCTGGGTCATATGGTACATCTAGTTCTAGATCCTTGAGGAATCGCCATACTGTTTTCCATAATAGTTGAACTAGTTTACAATCCCACCAACAGAGTAAAAGTGTTCCTGTTTCTCCACATCCTCTCCAGCACCTGTTGTTTCCTGACTTTTTAATGATCACCATTCTAACTGGTGTGAGATGGTATCTCATTGTGGTTTTGATTTGCATTTCTCTGATGGCCAGTGATGATGAGCATTTTTTCATGTGTCTGTTGGCTGTATGAATGTCTTCTTTTGAGAAATGTCTGTTCATATCCTTTGCCCACTTTTTGATGGGGTTGTTTGTTTTTTTCTTGTAAATTTGTTTGAGTTCTTTGTAGGTTCTGGATATTAGCCCTTTGTCAGATGAGTAGATTGCAAAAATTTTCTCCCATTCTGTAGGTTGCCTGTTCACTCTGATGGTAGTTTCTTTTGCTGTGCAGAAGCTCTTTAGTTTAATTAGATCCCATTTGTCAATTTTGGCTTTTGCTGCCATTGCTTTTGGTGTTTTAGACATGAAGTCTTTGCCCATGCCTATGTCCTGAATGGTACTACCTAGGTTTTCCTCTAGGATTCTTATGGTATTAGGTCTAACATTTAAGTCTCTAATCCATCTTGAATTAATTTTCGTATAAGGAGTAAGGAAAGGATCCAGTTTCAGCTTTCTACTTATGGCTAGCCAATTTTCCCAGCACCATTTATTAAATAGGGAATCCTTTCCCCATTTCTTGTTTCTCTCGGGTTTGTCAAAGATCAGATGGCTATAGATGTGTGGTATTATTTCTGAGGACTCTGTTCTGTTCCATTGG
Source organism: Macaca nemestrina (assembly GCF_043159975.1). Taxonomy (NCBI): domain Eukaryota; kingdom Metazoa; phylum Chordata; class Mammalia; order Primates; family Cercopithecidae; genus Macaca; species Macaca nemestrina. Next base: position 64,869,015 of record NC_092142.1, read on the forward strand.
TCTATATCTCTGTTTTGGTACCAGTACCATGCTGTTTTGGTTACTGTAGCCTTGTAGTATAGTTTGAAGTCAGGTAGCATGATGCCTCCAGCTTTGTTCTTTTGACTTAGGATTGTCTTGGAGATGCGGGCTCTTTTTTGGTTCCATATGAACTTTAAAGCAGTTTTTTCCAATTCTGTGAAGAAACTCATTGGTAGCTTGATGGGGATGGCATTGAATCTATAAATAACCTTGGGCAGTATGGCCATTTTCACGATATTGATTCTTCCTATCCGTGAGCATGGTATGTTCTTCCATTTGTTTGTGTCCTCTTTTATTTCACTGAGCAGTGGTTTGTAGTTCTCCTTGAAGAGGTCCTTTACATCCCTTGTAAGTTGGATTCCTAGGTATTTTATTCTCTTTGAAGCAATTGTGAATGGAAATTCATTCATGATATGGCTCTCTGTTTGTCTGTTACTGGTGTATAAGAATGCTTGTGATTTTTGCACATTAATTTTGTATCCTGAGACTTTGCTGAAGTTGCTTATCAGCTTAAGGAGATTTTGGGCAGAGACAATGGGGTTTTCTAAATATACAATCATGTCATCTGCAAAGAGGGACAATTTGACTTCTTCTTTTCCTAACTGAATACCCTTGATTTCTTTCTCTTGCCTGATTGCCCTAGCCAGAACTTCCAACACTATGTTGAATAGGAGTGGTGAGAGAGGGCATCCCTGTCTTGTGCCAGTTTTCAAAGGGAATTTTTCCAGTTTTTGCCCATTCAGTATGATATTGGCTGTGGGTTTGTCATAAATAGCTCTTATGATTTTGAGGTACGTTCCATCAATACCGAATTTATTGAGCGTTTTTAGCATGAAGGGCTGTTGAATTTTGTCAAAAGCCTTTTCTGCATCAATTGAGATAATCATGTGGTTCTTGTCTTTGGTTCTGTTTATATGCTGGATTATGTTTATTGATTTGCGAATGTTGAACCAGCCTTGCATCCCAGGGATGAAGCCCACTTGATCATGGTGGATAAGCTTTTTGATGTGTTGCTGAATCCGGTTTGCCAGTATTTTATTGAGGATTTTTGCATCGATGTTCATCAGGGATATTGGTCTAAAATTCTCTTTTTTTGTTGTGTCTCTGCCAGGCTTTGGTATCAGGATGATGTTGGCCTCATAAAATGAGTTAGGGAGGATTCCCTCTTTTTCTATTGATTGGAATAGTTTCAGAAGGAATGGTACCAACTCCTCCTTGTACCTCTGGTAGAATTCAGCTGTGAATTCATCTGGTCCTGGACTTTTTTTGGTTGGTAGGCTATTAATTATTGTCTCAATTTCACAGCCTGCTATTGGTCTATTCAGGGATTCAACTTCTTCCTGGTTTAGTCTTGGAAGAGTGTAAGTGTCCAGGAAATTATCCATTTCTTCTAGATTTTCTAGTTTATTTGCATAGAGGTGTTTATAGTATTCTCTGATGGTAGTTTGTATTTCTGTGGGGTCGGTGGTGATATCCCCTTTATCATTTTTTATTGCATCTATGTGATTCTTCTCTCTTTTCTTCTTCATTAGTCTTGCTAGTGGTCTGTCAATTTTGTTGATCTTTTCAAAAAACCAACTCCTGGATTCATTGATTTTTTGGAGGGTTTTTTGTGTCTCTATCTCCTTCAGTTCTGCTCTGATCTTAGTTATTTCTTGCCTTCTGCTAGCTTTTGAATGCATTTGCTCTTGCTTCTCTAGTTCTTTTAATTGTGATGTTAGGGTGTCAGTTTTAGATCTTTCCTGCTTTCTCTTGTGGGCATTTAGTGCTATAAATTTCCCTCTACACACTGCTTTAAAAGTGTCCCAGAGATTCTGGTATGTTGTATCTTTGTTCTCATTGGTTTCAAAGAACATCTTTATTTCTGCCTTCATTTTGTTATGTACCCAGTAGTCATTCAGGAGCAGGTTGTTCACTTTCCATGTAGTTGAGCAGTTTTGATTGAGTTTCTTAGTCCTGAGTTCTAGTTTGATTGCACTGTGGTCTGAGAGACAGTTTGTTATAATTTCTGTTCTTGTACATTTGCTGAGGAGTGCTTTACTTCCAATTATGTGGTCAATTTTGGAATAAGTGTGATGTGGTGCTGAGAAGAATGTATATTCTGTTGATTTGGGGTGGAGAGTTCTATAGATGTCTATTAGGTCTGCTTGCTGCAGAGATGAGTTCAATTCCTGGATATCCTTGTTAACTTTCTGTCTCGTTGATCTGTCTAATGTTGACAGTGGAGTGTTGAAGTCTCCCATTATTATTGTATGGGAGTCTAAGTCTCTTTGTAAGTCTCTAAGGACTTGCTTTATGAATCTTGGTGCTCCTGTATTGGGTGCATATATATTTAGGATAGTTAGCTCTTCCTGTTGAATTGATCCTTTTACCATTATGTAATGGCCTTCTTTGTCTCTTTTGATCTTTGATGGTTTAAAGTCTGTTTTATCAGAGACTAGTATTGCAACCCCTGCTTTTTTTTGTTCTCCATTTGCTTGGTAAATCTTCCTCCATCCCTTTATTTTGAGCCTATGTATGTCTCTGCATGTGAGATGGGTCTCCTGAATACAGCAGACTGATGGGTCTTGACTCTTTATCCAGTTTGCCAGTCTGTGTCTTTTAATTGGAGCATTTAGTCCATTTACATTTAAGGTTAAGATTGTTATGTGTGAACTTGATCCTACCATTATGATATTAACTGGTTATTTTGCTCGTTAGTTGATGCAGTTTCTTCCTAGCCTAAATGGTCTTTACATTCTGGCATGGTTTTGCAATGGCTGGTACCGGTTGTTCCTTTCCATGTTGAGTGCTTCCTTCAGGGTCTCTTGTAAGGCAGGCCTAGTGGTGACAAAATCTCTAAGCATTTGCTTATCTGTAAAGGATTTTATTTCTCCTTCACTTATGAAACTTAGTTTGGCTGGATATGAAATTCTGGGTTTAAAATTCTTTTCTTTAAGAATGTTGAATATTGGCCCCCACTCTCTTCTGGCTTGTAGAGTTTCTGCCGAGAGATCTGCTGTTAGTCTGATGGGCTTCCCTTTGTGGGTGACCCGACCTTTCTCTCTGGCTGCCCTTAAGATTTTTTCCTTCATTTCAACTTTGGTGAATCTGACAATTATGTGTCTTGGAGTTGCTCTTCTCGAGGAGTATCTTTGTGGTGTTCTCTGTATTTCCTGGATTTGAATGTTGGCCTGCCCTACTAGGTTGGGGAAGTTCTCCTGGATAATATCCTGAAGAGTGTTCTCCAACTTGGTTCCATTTTCCCCCTCACTTTCAGGCACCCCAATCAGACGTAGATTTGGTCTTTTTACATAATCCCATACTTCTTGCAGGCTTTGTTCATTTCTTTTTCTTCTTTTTTCTTTTGGTTTCTCTTCTCGCTTCATTTCGTTCATTTGATCCTCAATCGCTGATACTCTTTCTTCCAGTTGATTGAGTCGGTTACTGAAGCTTGTGCATTTGTCACCTATTTCTTGTGTCATGGTTTTCATCTCTTTCATTTCGTTTATGACCTTCTCTGCATTAATTACTCTAGCCATCAATTCTTCCACTTTTTTTTCAAGATTTTTAGTTTCTTTGCGCTGGGTACGTAATTCCTCCTTTAGCTCTGAGAAGTTTGATGTACTGAAGCCTTCTTCTCTTGTCTCGTCAAAGTCATTCTCTGTCAAGCTTTGATCCGTTGCTGGCGATGAGCTGCGCTCCTTTGCCGGGGGAGATGCGCTCTTATTTTTTGAATTTCCAGCTTTTCTGCCCTGCTTTTTCCCCATCTTTGTGGTTTTATCTGCCTCTGGTCTTTGATGATGGTGATGTACTGATGGGGTTTTGGTGTAGGTGTCCTTCCTGTTTGATAGTTTTCCTTCTAACAGTCAGGACCCCCAGCTGCAGGTCTGTTGGAGATTGCTTGAGGTCCACTCCAGACCCTGTTTGCCTGGGTGTCAGCAGCAGAGGCTGCAGAAGATAGAATATTGCTGAACAGCGAGTGTACCTGTCTGATTCTTGCTTTGGAGGCTTCCTCTCAGGGGGGTACTCCACCCTGTGAGGTGCGGGGTATCAGACTGCCCCTAGTGGGGGATGTCTCCCAGTTAGGCTACTCAGGGGTAAGGGACCCACTTGAGCAGGCAGTCTGTCCCTTCTCAGATCCCAACCTCCGTGTTGGGAGATCCACTGCTCTCTTCAAAGCTGTCAGACAGAGTCGTTTGCGTCTGCAGAGGTTTCTGCTGTTTTTGTGGTTGTTTACTGTGCCCTGTCCCCAGAGGTGGAGTCTACAGAGACAGGCAGGTTTCCTTGAGCTGCTGTGAGCTCCACCCAGTTCGAGCTTCCCAGCAGCTTTGTTTACCTACTTAAGCCTCAGCAATGGCGGACGCCCCTCCCCCAGCCTCGCTGCTGCCTTGCCGCGAGATCACAGACTGCTGTGCTAGCAATGAGGGAGGCTCCGTGGGTGTGGGACCCTCCCAGCCAGGTGTGGGATATAATCTCCTGGTGTGCCTGTTTGCTTAAAGCGCAGTATTGGGGTGGGAGTTACCCGATTTTCCAGGTGTTGTGTGTCTCAGTTCCCCTGGCTAGGAAAAGGGATTCCCTTTCCCCTTGCGCTTCCCAGGTGAGGCGATGCCTTGCCCTGCTTCAGCTCTCGCTGGTCAGGCTGCAGCAGCTGACCAGCACCGATTGTCCGGCACTCCCTAGTGAGATGAACCCAGTACCTCAGTTGAAAATGCAGAAATCACCGGTCTTCTGTGTCGCTGGCACTGGGAGTTGGAGACTGGAGCTGTTCCTATTTGGCCATCTTGCTCCGCCCCCCCCCCCCCAGAATAATGTTTAACCAAATCAAATAAACCTTCACAAGGGTTAAGCTGCTTTTGTTTTTGTTTTTGTTTTTGAGATGGAGTTTTGCTCTTGTTGCCCAGGCTGGAGTGCAATGGCATGATCTCAGCTCACTGCAACCTCCGCCTCCTGGGTTCAAGCGATTCTCCTGCCTCATCCACCCAAGTAGCTGAGATTACAGGCACGCACCACCATGCCCAGCTAATTTTGTATTTTTAGTAGAGACAGGGTTTTACCATGTTGGGCAGGCTGGTCTTGAACTCCTGACGTTAGGTGATCTGCCCGCCTCAGCCTCCCAAAGTGCTGTCGTTATAAGCGTGAGCCACCGTGCCCGGCCAAGCTGCTTTGTTTATCCTTACCTTTCCTCACCCACCCAGGGTCCAGGCTCAGATGCTTTTAAAGCCACTTTCAAAAGGCTTTCTCTGAGCTAAGGATGCATTCTCTTAAGACAGACTTGGAATAACCTTTTGGGCTGTACCATATCCAGTATTTCAGATTCCAGCTTTCATTTCCCCACCCCTCCCCCCTCCGCCCCTTGCATTCCTGTTTCTTTTTATTTATTTTTCTTAAACTGCTGAGCCTGATAAATTAGGGCTATTAAGAGACTGTTTGTTATTCTGTCCTGGGTTACTATTTTGAGGGCTAAAACACTCATAAATATATGGATGCTCTGACTGTAAATGGATACGTTTTAGCCAGTGAAAAATTCATTTTCTCTAATACATATTTTTAAAGTGTCCTACTGAAATTCTGCACAATATCTCACCGTGGTCTTTCACTGTTCCTCCCATTTTTATCTGATAAAAGCAGATCCATCATCAATGTGGTTCCTTTTCTCTGCACCATAAATAATAGCTGAGGAAGGGGAGCATCTCCCACAATACAGTGGCATCGAACTTTAACCTATTTTGGAATATAGTGTTAAGCCTTCTTGTGATGGGAGCCAAGAGTACCTGCATGCCCATCATTTATCTCATGGCCTTCCTGGTTTTGGATGAAGACACTCCAAGTCTAAGCATAGAGAAATTTGCATCTGATTTCAGTTATACTTGCCAGATGGAAGATGGACTTTTGTAGGTTGTTATACACCCTGGCTCATCTGGGTTGGCCCCAGTTTATGTCCCTGATTCCAGTTAAATTATTAAAAGCAACTTCTTTTACTCTCAAAATTGTCCTGGTTTGGATGATAAGTTATGTGATCACTGTAGATGTATACTGAGAAACACAGGGCTTCATATGGCCTCTAGTTTTTTCCCATTCCCCATTAGATGCTCATTCTGTGTATTGGAACCCCCCTTCCCATCCATCAGCCACTCATTGTAGTCAGGAGACTTACTATCAGAGAGGCAACATTTACAGGCTGGGAGAAAAGAAAAAGGAAAGAAAAAAAAAAAGCAAAAAACCAAAACCATAATTCTAGTTTCCACCATGTGCAAGGTACTACCCTAGAGGCTTTTCAGGAAAGTCATGCTTTCATTCTAAGAACAATTCCATAAAGTACTATCATTCATCAATTTCAAGATGCACAGTTTTTCATTCATTAATATCTCAAAATTAGACTGAGCCTTATAATTGATGTTGTCTTATAATTACTGTTGGCCATGCGGTGTTATGATGTACTCATCATTGTCTTTGCATGAACCCATGTCAAAACTCACAGAATGGGTGTCAGCAGCTTGAAAGAAAATCATAGAAACAATAGCACAGTTTTTTTTTTAATTTTTTTATTTTTAGTCTCTAGGAATCAAATGATTGTGGAGACAGGGTGGCAGAGGTTGTGAATCAGAAATATTTCAAAATAGCAATATTCCAAAAGCAGACATCAATAGTAGACATGCACTACATAATTGCAAAGCCAGATTAATCACCTAGAAAATGTGACTTTTTGGTTCTTTTAAGGATTATTTTAAGAAATGCTGCATCACAAATAATCTTGATGACACAGAAGGTTTTGTCTTGATGCCGGGAGCAACAGGGAGTCATACACTTACATGCAGCGAGTCCCCTCCCGGGGTTGAGGCGAGCCCAGAGCCCAGGACTATCCCTGATGAGAAGACAGCATTCAGGACAAGGAGGGCAGGGAGGATTACTCTGGTGGGTCTTAAATGTCAAAGCCAAAGCCAGAGGTTAGAACCAGAGATTCAAATCAAGATTGGAGGCTGAAGGATAGAGGTCAGGCCACAGATGAGAGACAAAACTGGAGAACTGAACAGGATGGGCAGGGCCATTACAGAAGTGGACCACAAAGGAGACTTGAGATGAAAGCTCAGGACGTCAGCCATCAATGAGGCGAAGGCACTATCTGCCCTTCTTATTAGCTGTTGGCTATGGGTTATGAAGCCAGGCTAACTGGTCAAGAGTTCCAGAACAGACTGAATGTACATAAGCCAAGAGTAGTTTCTCTGCTGTTTACAGGCCTTTCTGGGGTATTTGAGCCATCAAGGGGCTAGGGATATGGAAACAGTGTGGTAAGCAGAGATGGAGATTCAGTCTAAGCTACCTAAGCAGAACTCTGAATGGAAGCCCAGTGTAGACTCTCAGCCCCAGCAGGCCTCAGGTCTTTGTGAATACGTAGGTGGAAGACACCCTCCTAGGACCCCTCTATGACATGATGCTCAAGGCCATAGGACCCAAGCTGGAGAGGGCATTGGTGTCATCTAGAACTGTGACCATGGGTGGGCACACCTCTCCCTGGGTAAAATTTCTTTATTTCACCTGGCAAATGTGGCCCTTCCTGACCTGGCACCTGTCCCTCTGAATCTTACCACCAAGAAAGCTGGAGAATTAATTCTGTGCTTTCTGAGTTGGTTCCTAGGAAATGGACTGCTCATGTCTCTGGACTGGGTTTCAAAGAATGTGCAGAATTTGAGCCAGAGGTGAGAGTGGTGGGAATGGAGGCGTGCAAGGCTGGTGTTTCTCCAATAGGAACAAGGCAAGGTGATGTGGAAGCACCTGATGGTTTCTGGGCTAAGTCAATAGATAGACCAGCCTGAAAAACAGAATAGAGTTGGGCATGTCAAAATGGAAAGGAGGCAGTTTAGAATGTGTCATGTGTAGGCAGGCTGCCGAAGGCCTTGGTGATCAATACCAAAAAATTATGCTGTGTGCTTAATGAGGAATCAGTGGGGGAGTCTGGAGGCAGGAGAGTCATATCTGCAGATTTGCAATGGAAGGGCATTCCTGCGGCTGTTTGCTGAGAGGTCATGGGAGTTGGGCAGAGATGCATCAGGGCTGCCCCCAAATAATCCAGTGAGGAGGCTACTGTGATAATCTAGTTAAGAAACAAAGCATCCATGGCAGCAGGAATGCTCTGGCCCTGGAAGAAAATGCAGGCGATGCCCTTCCTCACTGTAGCCTGTACATTCTGGGCCCTCGTGTTAAACCCTGGCACTCATTCCACAGAAATCAAGTAGAGTGACATGGTAGAAAATCTTCTGCCAGATAAAGATTTCAGATGAAAAAGAAATTTAAGCCTCTTTTCTTTTACCGACGTTGCCTGTTGGAAAACGCCTGTCCAGCCAAAATTCAATTTCTGTCCTTTTAATTCAAGTGCAAATGGATTGAAGGCTCAGATAACAACATAAAATTGGTTAATCAACTTTCATCCCATATTTATACTGCAACGGGGAGATTTTACAGTTTTCTGCAGCTCAGCCCAGTGTTCTGTGAAAGCCAGCCAGCATTTTATGTCCCCTTAAAATTGCAAACCAGAGGCCCCTCTGCTGTCAGTGACCCACCACCCCTCCTGCTAACCAGCTCTCTTGCCTGTCTGACCAAGGCCAGTCACTGCAGTTTTCATTCTGAATGCATGAGGCCCTGCAGGAATAGATTTTATGTTGTACTCTAGAAATGAAAATCGCTTTTTGCTCTCATCGCCACATCACCACGGAGGGATGCCAGTGAAGTCATAGTATGAGCGAAATTACTGAAAATATTTTAGACTTAATTTTCTGTGTCAGGCAGACTCACACTGTAGTCATTGTAGGCCTGGTTAAATACCTCTCTTGGCTTCCTATTGTTCACAGACTAAGACCTAAAGCTTATTGCCTGGCACTCAAGGCCTTCTGGAATATGGTGCTCTCGTCCATTTTCTCGAGAAGTAATTTTTCAGAATGTAGGAGGTGTTTGTCCCAGTGCCAGGTGTTGGGTATACAGCTGTGAGCAAGACCAACACCATCCCTCCTCACACGGAGTTTGCATTCTAATCAGGAAGACAGACAAATCACACACGGATATCAAATGAAAGAAATAATTACAGACTGTAATGGGCTATGAAACAAGAAAATAAAGGTCTCAGAGAATAACTGGGAGGAGAGTGGAATGGGGAAAAGGAAGAGGAGTATTTTAGAAAACAGTGTTTTTTTGCCAAGCAGTAGGAAGAGTATGTGCAAAGGCTCAGAGGAGGGAATGAGACAGAGGGTGACTGACAGGACCTGAGGTCTGAGAGGTCAGCAGACTCCAGTTCAGAAAGCTTCTCTATGGATCACACAAGTCTGGACTTTAGCTCAGGGGCCAAGGGAGATGACATAATATTGGAGTTTCAGGGTTTAACACGAGGGCCCAGAATGTACAGGCTACAGTGAGGAAGGGCATCGCCTGCATTTTCTTCCAGGGCCAGGGCATTCCTGCTGCCATGGATGCTTTGTTTCTTAACTAGATTATCACAGTAGCCTCCTCAAAGTTTCCCTTTGGCTGCAACGTGGAAGACAGATGATAGAAGGACAAGGGTGGAAGCAGAGAGACTGGTGCTGGGGCTTCTGCTCTGGTTGAGGTGAAAGATGACTGCAGGGAGCGGAACAGGTAGTCAGGTGTGGGGACGAGCTGATGAGCACTTTGCCTCTCCAGTGCCATGCTTCTGCTAACCATTTCTCCAGCCTCCCGAGCTTGACTCTGTCTTCCGAATGCCTCTTGCCCTTTCCTGACTCAAGCCATTTCTTCCTTCTTGCCTTGGCAAACTCCTATTTATCTGTCAAAACCTGACACAAATATCCCCTTTCCATACCCTCATCCCTGGAAGGGTTCATTCTCCCTCTTCTTTGTGTTTCTATCACCTTATATCATCATCAACCTTAATATATGTGATTGTTACATATCTTGAGACAGTTTAATTATTTAAAACACAGTTTTCATGTAGGTATATCTCCCCTGCAAAACTGTAATACAAGGAAAAAGACAAATTTCTAAGCTCCTAGCACACTCATATTTAAAGAAGTGTGTCTAATTAATGGTGAGGGAATAAGCTGTAGCCAATGAAATGAAGCTAATAACATGGTTCAGAAAAAGACTGGAACTATTGCATTGAGAAATGACCATCTTTGTGTGACTTCTTCTCCCCCACACAGGGGGCCCTGGTATTTGGAAAAATAAAATGTTCAAATGCTTAAAAAGAAAGAACAAGCCTTTTAACTCTAGTATCTATTCCTGTGGCTTAAAAGTCATTTATGGAAATTATGACCGACACTAACATGATCATTAAAGCCAAATTGAATACCTATTCACTAGTGTTCAGGCTTGGTAGGGGCCTTGGTAGAGGAATCCAGTGCATATCTGAGCTGCCCTAATTATGTGCTCCTTGTAATCAACATTACTTTTCCTGGTTACATTTCACAGTTAATTTGTTTTTCCCACACAAATCGAATTCTGTACCAGAGATGCAAAGTTTAATGTATTATTGCACTTTTTTTTTTAGTTTCTAGTTTAAAAACAATCCCACAAGTACAATTAATTTTTAAAAATGAAATTCTCCCCGTGTGGGTTTAAGATTAATGACATTTATTTATTATTGTATGATCTGCCTTCAATAAGTGGCATGAATAAGAATTGGCTCCCAATCTTAATGTATTTATTTTCATAAGCCAAATAGCTATAAACAACATCAAATGTAATTCTCCAGAATGGTAACAGGTTATTAACTTCTCAAGCCATTCCCTAATGGGTTTTAAATCTCTAAAACACAGTGAATTCTAAAGCAAAGGAGACATGGTGAAATTCCTGTCTGCCTTGAAAAACCAAGCCACATTGGGATTCCCCAGCACCTGGAGCAGGGCCTGGCATGCAGCTCCCCCAGGATTCCAGACTGAATTATTTCGTCCCCAAATCTCTCTCCCCGTTTCAACTACATTTTTCCATTCCTTTTCTATGGTAGACACAGATGGGGGTTCCATTAAGTCTTGGGCCAGTGAAAGCTTGAACTAGGAGCCAGGAGAGGCAGCCAGTCAGGCGTCTGTGCCTTCGTCCCAGGAGCAAGTCCTGTGCACAGCTGGAGCCTTAAGATCTTCTGAGCAATGGAGAGGGAACCTATACTAATCCAACATCCTCCCGGGTGATGTCATTCTGAATCCCGAATTGGCCTTCAGGCCGCTGCCCATGAATGTGAGAGGGGGCAAGTGAAGAGCAAGAAAGAAGTAAGGTGGCTGCTGGGAGAAACGGACAGGTGGCTCTGGAAGCACCTATTTTTGGTTGGATCACAGTTATCTTAGAATAAAATGTCTGCTCCCTGCAAACCCACCTGTGCCTACACATTCTGTGCCTACCTCTCACCCTGGCTACTTCTCTTTCTCTCTAAAGTGTTCTGGGGAGAAAATTAATCTCTATTCAAAATAAGGGAAGTGGGTTCTGTCTCTTGCTGGTCCAGGGGAGAGGGAAGGACAAAGTCTCTCTTCAGTTTCTGTCTAATTACACTTCCTGCAAATGCTCTCAGCTCCAGCTTCTTAGAGCGAAAGGCACGGTTGTCAACCTCATCATGACTGATCCTTTTGTTCCCTCTTTTCCTGGATCTGAATGCTTTTCTCTCCTCCTGGACCTGCTTGTTCTTCAACCCCAGACACAGTGTCTTTTTCCAGGAAGGGCCTGACACAGAGTAGCTCCTGAGTCAGGAGAAAGGCGTAGGATCCAGAGGCAAAACCAGGTCAGGGAGATGAGATCCTGAGAAACCAGAGAGAGAGGAAGTCCTGAGGCTGAGAAACCAGAGCAGAGAGAAGAAATTGACAGAAGATTCCAGGATAGCCATTTAGGGGGTCACATTCTGTCTGGGGTGACCTTTGACCTTTTCTTGGCTTGTCCTTCAGAGTTCTTGGCGCCCTGAAACCAGTGTTTCCATGTCATCTAGGGGGCTGGATACGCAGGCAGATTCCTGGGCCTCACCTTGGAGCCACTGAATACATGAATGGAGAGTGGCGTTTGGGAAGGTGCAGTTTTACCAGCTCCCCAGGTGATTCTGAGATACCCTAGAGAGTAAGGCCCCTGTTCTAGAGAGAAAAGAGCACAGGACAGGGAGCTGATCCTCTGGGTTAAAACATGTGTCAATGTCTTTCTAGTTCCTGGCCTTGGACCCCACACTGGGCTTCTGTTTCCTAGTCTACAAATGCAGCCAATGAGTCTACTCTAAAGGGCGATTCTGTGCATGACTGAAGTGAGTCTGCAGATAAAAAATCAGTGAGCCCAAGGCTTAGCACAAAACAGACATTCAACTGATAGGAGCCACCTTGAAAATAAGGGAGGTGGCCTTTGACTTATAAAGCCCTAAGCAGGATCTAGCAGGAGTTCAAGAGCCCATTTAACCAGTATTTCACAGAGATAAAAAGGAAAGAAGAGGAAAGAAAAGCCTCATATTTGGTAGCAATATCCAATCATTTCTAAATTGTAACATTAGTATGAAGGTGAAGGTCAATATGACCCCCAGGTATCTCGGTTATGATTTTGTTTTCCTCTTTCACATTTTAAAAATTGTTTAACATGTCCAAGGTTCAAACTCTCCCCAACAAAGCCATAAGCTGATGCACAAACCTGAATTCAGAGCAGGGACATGGGAGGATAACTTCCTGTTTATCTCCCTGATGAGATACTACAATGGACTTTGCAGTTAGCACCAGCTCCATGTTTTCAGACAGAGTGGCAGGTGGGGCAGACAGACTAATTTGAACACTAGACCTTCCTTATTCTTCCGAACTGCAAACTGAGACCTTGTTCAACTCTGAAAGAGCACTCAAATTTAAGGACCAAGAGATGTCATCACATGTACAATATAAGTTAAATCTTTTAAAGGAAAAATATTCTGAGATCCTTATGTGTGTGGAAGAAGGAAAGATATACAGTTTAACCTTAGTCTTTGTTGATTAAACACACATGTTAACAACTTAACGGTAGTGTATCTACCAAAAGAATTAAAATAGAATGTATAATTTATAAACCTGGAGGGTAAACATAAATACATAAATACATAGAATTTGAGAAATTCAATACAAAGCAAAAAAAAGAGAGAAAAATACACAAAAAACAGGGTAAATGTAACATACACAATCAAATGGTAGAAATAAGCCAATATATACTAGTGTTCATGAATAAACTAATTCTTTTAAAAAGACAGGCATTCTCAAATTAGATTGGGGGGTGGGGGTGGAATCCAGCTGTATGCTGTTTATGAGAGTCACACAGAAAATCTGAAAGTAAAGTTATAGAAAAATGCATCTTAGCCAAATGAAGTCAATTCTCTTTACTCGTGGTAGTTATGTTTCATAAATTCACCATGAAAACTGAATTAGAAAATACTGAACCATTGTTCCTAGGGGAAATATAGGGTTAGGTTACTATAAGCCTCTGGTCACAACATTTTTATCAACTGATCAATACGTGACAATGTTTTGTTTATGTGTGTGTCTGTTTAGAGATAATTCACTTACTATATAGTGTTGATTCCTTAACATTTAACTGTAGCTCATGCCTGAACAAGACTTACATAACATTCATATTTTCTCCACAAAGAACATCACAGCTTTCTTGGGCTTAGAAACACTGGATAGCACTTCAGCACTGTGCTTGGGGAACTTTTTTTTTTTTTTTTTTTTTTTTCTTTGAGACAGAGTCTTGCTCTGTTGCACAGGCTGGAGTGCAGTGGTGCAACCTCGGCTCACTGCAACCTCTGCCTCCCGGGTTTAAGCAATTCTCTGCCTCAGCCTCCCGAGTAGCTGGGATTACAGGTGTGTACGACCACGCTCGGCTAATTTTTTTGTATCTTTAGTAGAGACCAGGTTTCACTTGAACTCTTGACCTCGTGATCTGCCCGCCTTGGCCTTCCAAAGTGCTGGGATTACAGGCGTGAGCCACCACGCCCGGCCAGGGAATATTTTAAACTGCAAAACCACCAGGAAAAAATGGCACCAAAATGTGAAAAACATGGAATTAAAATGACCTTGAAAAGGACACTTGTTGACATGTGAGAGCTGAAACAAGTAGGCACAGAGTACCCGTGTTTGACTTCAGCTGGGAACGTGCCCGTCAGATGACTCAACTTTGTCAATGCTGCGCATGTCCATAAATGATCATGGAAATGCCGTGAGGATTGATTTTGGGGCTACAGATAAATGCTAGCAAGTAATTATATTCCTATGAATAATGAAGATCAACTGTATTAGTGAAAAGAAAAATGGTGCAGCTATATTAATATACCAATGAATAGCCAATAAATGAGGCTGGGACAACTGGTCATCCCAATAGAATAGACTAGAATAAAATTGGACCTCAACTTCACAACACACACAAAATTAAATCAGATGGTTTTCAACTAAAAGTCCAAAAGGTGTGAGTTTCTGTGCGTGTGTGTGTGTGTGTTGACAAGTTAATTATAAACTAGAATTATGAAGATCCAGGAAGATGGAAGATATCTTTGAAGAAGAATAAAGGAGAGAATTTGCTCCACTGAGCCTCAAGACTGATGATAAGCTTAACTAATTAAAGTAGTGTGGTATTGAAGCAAGAATAGACAAATAGACCAATGTAACAAAACAGACACCAGAAAGGGGACCATACAAAAAGGGGACATTTGATTTATGATGAAGATGCCGCCACAAAGTAGTGGTGAAAAGAGAGGCTTTTCAATGGATGATTGTGGAAGAACTGGTTTTGATACAGCAAGAAATTAAACTGACCTCTGTATCCCCAGACTGGGAATAAGCCCATTCCAAACATCCAGTCCTAGACTGGATAAATGCACCGTGGAGTATTCGTCCAAGGGCACAACATAGCATCATGGGAATGAACAAATGATCCTGCACCTCACCTGGACGAATGTCACAGGCTGAATGTTGAAGAAAAAGAAGTCAGACATGAAAGCTTATGTGCTGTATTACTTCATTTACACATAGTTTAAAAATACAAGAACTAAACAATAAGGATGCTTCAATAATTAGACAGTAAATACTATCTTGAATTGTTTACTTAAGGATGCTTAAATACATAGTAAAACTACAATGAAAAGCAACAATACGATTGCCATCATAGTTAGGATAATGGTTAATCTGGGCAAGAGAAAGGGGTTATAATTGACAGGGGACACATGAAGGGTTTCTCTGGCCCTGAGGTTTTATGTCTTGACATAGACTGTAGTTATGTTTGTTTTATAATAATGGAGCTGTTCATTTTAATGTTGTGAACTTTTCACAGTTTTAGAAAAGGACCACTTTAGTTCACTTGCGCTATGGATTTAAATGTAGAAACAAAACCTTGACTCTTTTGGAAGAAAATATTGGAGACCGTATGTATGGCCTCAGGACAGAGATGATTCCTTAAACAAAATGTACAACGCACAACTACACCAAAGGAAAGGTTTACAAATATCTATAAGAAAGAAGTTGCTGAAAACAGCATTAAAAGATAAACAGAGGCTGGGGGTGGTGGCTCACACCTATAATCCCGGCACTTCGGGAGGCCAAGTGTGAGACTTGCTTGAGCCCAGCAGTTTTAGACCAGCCTGGGCGACACGGTGAAACCCTGTCTCTACAAAAAATACAAAAAACTAAGCTGGGCATGATGGTGTATACCTGTGGTCCCAGCTACTCAAGAGGCTGAGGTGAGAGGATCACCTGAGCCCAGGGAGGTCAAGGCTGAGTGAGCAGTGTTTGTACCACTACCCTCTAGCCTGGGTGGCAGAACAAGACCCTGTCTCAAAAAAAAAAAAAGAGAGAGAGAGAGAGAAAGAGAAAGAAAAGATAGCCAGACATTAGAAGAAAATATTTTTAATGCATATAAGCAAAAAAAGTTGGTATCCAGAATACATAAAGAACTACATATGAATATATGAAAATATAATCATCTCTATTAATCAGATAAATATGTTAAAAAAAACTTAGTGGAATACTGTTTTGAATCCATAAAACTGTCAAAAATTGCCATGTGCAATAATGCAAATATTAGAAAATGGGATCTGTTACATTGCTCGGAGTGAAAATGTGTACAAACATTTTGGAGAGCAATTTGGAAATATGTAGTGAAACTGAAAATACACATTTCTGAAGACCTAGGTAATCTATCTCTAGGAACTCATACTGGAGATATTCTTACACGTATGAATAAGGAAGAGTATTTTCTGGTCTTGAACTCCTGGAACCAAGGGATCCTCCCGCCTCAGCCTCCCAAAGTGCTGGGATTATAGGCATATAACAGCATCCCCAGCCTAAGAATGTTTTCTGTAGGAATCCAAATGTCCATCCCAGAGACAATGGATAAATAAATTGTGTTATTACTGAACACTGGAATATACGCTATAGCAGTTGAAATAAGGGAACTAGGTTTTACATGATCCACATGGCTGAATCTCAAGAACTTAATATTGAGAGGTGGAGAAAAGTAAGTTGCAGAAGAACACATGTATGATACAATGTATATACACTTAAAGCATGTAGCACATACCTAGGTAATGAAAGAAAAACAGGTATGGGGAGAACACAGACCAGCTTCAAAACAGTGTTTTCCTCTAGGCAAGGAGAGAGGAAGGGAGGGAAGTGTGATCCAGAAGAATTGAAAAGGTGAGTTCAACAGTGAGGTGTTTTATTTCTTTTAAAGAAAATATGAATCAAATGTGGTCAAATAAGCTCTTTGTTGAAATCTGTCTGATGTACATATGTGTGTCTGTTTCATCATATTCTGTCCATTTCTATATACTGTAAATATTTCAGAATTCCAATAAAAATACAATAAAATTGAAAAGAGAGAATATGCCACTCCCTGCAGTGATGACACTGCCTAATGTGACGACTTACACACTTCAGAGTTTCAGTATTTCATTTTTTAAAGCCCCTTGGCTCCACTTGAAACAAGTCTGGGCATAGAACAGAGGCTGGTCAGTGGGTGACTGTGCTCTGTCCTCCAGGGCCCAAAGTAACCATCCTCCAGAGTGATGTGTGTGTCACTGTGCAGTAATTGCTGTTTATGTGTCTGTCTCCCCCATAGGCCTGGGAGCCCCAGGGCAGCAACAGGGTCTTCTTCATTGCACTGGCACATAGGAGGTGACAATAAACACAGTCTGAATTGGAGAACCCCATGGGCACCGGCTCAGGATGCTCAACACATTGGCAAGCTGGAAATCTGCTCTTAGGACATTTTGCACCTGGTCTTGCAGGGTGCCCTGGGATGGGTCTTTTGTAAGTGGGTTTCTCTGTGAGTCCATTGGGCTATTTCCTGGAAGGAGGAAGCCCAGAATAGACTCAGTGCTCTTGGCCTCTTCTTTTTGACTATACATCACACCAAATGGCACCAACACTAACAATGATGCTGCACACATTTATGAATATTTCTGTACAGAGACCCAAAGGGACTATACCCACATGAAAACAGTCGTTGCATCAAATTGGGGAAATTATGTTTTTTCTCCCTATTTTTCCAGTTTTCTGCAATATGGTTTTATTGTCCTAATAAAACCTTATAAAGAATATAAAAATCCTATTTCATCTATGAAGTGATGAAATAGGTGGCAAGTGTTTCAATGTTTCAATAGACGTCATTCCC
This sequence comes from Macaca nemestrina, assembly GCF_043159975.1. Lineage (NCBI taxonomy): Eukaryota > Metazoa > Chordata > Mammalia > Primates > Cercopithecidae > Macaca > Macaca nemestrina. The sequence continues at coordinate 64,886,613 of NC_092142.1, forward strand.
CATGCTTCAAATTTTCCCTTTGAAATGACCAATAAATACATAACTAGAATATATGTAATTAGAATATTGTATATTTCAATAGAATAAATAATACCTAAATAATACAGACAACAGTACCATGGAGAAGTAAAACATTATGTGCTATTTCTGCAAGAAATCCTGCAGACAGGGTTAAAAAATAGAATGCAGGTTTTCATGCTCAGGGTCCCAGGTGGAGGCCAGGAACTCTGCATGTACACCAGTCTCTCCAGATGATTCTGATTCAGGTGGTCTTCAGATCACAGTTGGGACAACAGTGAGATAAAGAAAGAAAAATTTTGGGTGGGGTTCAGTGCCTACCTAAGGAAGTGGCAGGGATGTGATGTAAGTGAAAATCTGAAAATCAGAGACAAAGGGTAGAGATGAATGGATGGGCAGCAAAGGGGGTGGCTGAGATCAGCTTTACCCTCAGCCTTCCCTGACACAGAGCGGGCTACAAGTTAGGTGAAGACATTTGGGGGCCAGCGAGGGACTCTGTCTGTCTAGAGTGGGAGGGATAGAGGTGAAGAATACTGCCCCTGGGAAAGCAACCAACCCCAATGTCCACCACTAGATGTTACTGATCCACCACCTGCACAGAAGCCAGGTCCCCAAGCAAGTTCACATCAACCTCAAGAAATGCAGCGGTTCCCATTTTTCTAGGACCCAAGTGTTTGAAGAAGAACCCATTCAAACTCTACCAGAACTCATTACTCTCCCAGTAATGGGCAAATAGATCTTCTCTCCAAAAGAATGAGAAATAAAAGAGAAATCACTGGACTTCTGAGAACATTCAGTAGTTTGTAAGAGAGGAATCATTCTGAGGCATCACAGCAATGTTACAGACAACATCAAAAGACAGAACGAGAAAAAGAGAATGCAATAAATCATCTAATTTATATATTAAATAAATAGGTTAGCAATTATGTGACTCGTATGAAAAAAGATCAAAATGTACTACTTTTAGGCTGGGTGTGGTGGCTCATGACTGTAATCCCAGCACTTCGGGAGGCTGAGGCAGGTGGATCACTTGAGGTCAGGAGTTCAAGACCAGTGTGTCCAACATGGCAAAACCCTGTCTCTACAAAAAATACAAAAATTAGCTGGGTTTGGTGGCACACACCTATAGTCCCAGCTACTCTGGTGGCTGAGGCACAAGAATTGCTTGAACCAGGAATGCAGAGGTTGCAGTGAGCCAACATCATGTCACTACACTCCAGCCTGGGCAACAGAGCGAGACTCCATCTAAAATAATAATAAGGGACATGGATGCAGCTGGAAACCATCATTCTCAGCAAACTATCGCAAGAACAGAAAACCAAACACCGCATGTTCTCACTCATAGGTGGGAATTGAACAGTGGGATCACTTGGACACAGGAGGGGGAACATCACACACCAGGGCCTGTTGTGGGGAGGGGAGAGGGGAGGGATAGCATTGGGAGATATACCTAATGTAGATGGCGAGTTGATGGGTGCAGCACACCAGTATGGCACATGTATACATATGTAACAGGACTGCACGTTGTGCACATGTACCCTAGAACTTAAAGTATAATAAAAATAATAATAATTACTTTTAAGTGAAAACACATTATTGAAATAAAATATAAAGGGCAGAGGGTAGCAGATGGTATAACAGTGAAAACTCATGAGCCAAACTGATTCACTTGAAGAATTCTCCTTGGGGTTTTCTGTCCCCAAGGCTCACTTTTCCCCAATCAATCCTCTATGAATTGAATGAATCCTTTTATGAATTAAATTAATGCCGCTCTAACTATGCCACTCTCCTGCTTGAAAGCATTAAATGGCTTCCAATTGCCACTGAGTTCCTAGCACCTGAGGATGGCACTGAAGACCCTCCTACAACTGAGCAAAGGTTGCCCAAGTTCCACACAACCCTTTGTTATTCCTGCTGGGCACAGTGGCTCACGCCTGTAATCCCAGAACTTTGGGAGGCCGAGGCAGGTGGATCATCAGAGGTTGGGAGTTCGCCAGCCTGACCAACATGGAGAAACCTCCTATCTACTAAAACTACAAAATTAGCCAGAGGAGTTGCATGCCTGTAATCCCAGCTACTCAGGAGGCTGAGGCAGAAGAATCACTTGAACCCAAGAGGCAGAGGTTGTGGTGAGCCAGGATCATGCCATTGCACTCCCCTATCTCGAAAAAACAAACAAACAAAAAAGTCTTTGCTCTTTGCTATGCCCTTTAAGTAAGCCATATGTTCCCACTTCTGCAAATTGGTCCATGCTTTAGAGATCCCTCCCCATGCAAAGTTCTTTCCTCTCGCTACGTTCTAATAATGCTTCATTGAATGCTTCCATCATTGAATGCATTCCATCATTGAATGCTTCCATGTGCCAGGCACTAGGTAACAGCACTTACTGTCATTAAGTATGTAAGTGTGTAAATATGTAAGTACCACCAAATATGGCACTTACATACATCAAACAAAAACATAAAGCACTGCTATTATGTAGAGTACCTAACACGTTGGGACATTTGTCCAAATACTGGTGGTGTAGCAGTGAATAGAGCAGATAAGCTCTTTTCTAAGTGAGGAAGATGAGTAGGGGACAGTTAATAAATAACAAGTATATATATATAGTTGGACTGAATTGTGTTTCTCCCTCCACCCTCCAAAATTTGTATGTTGAAGCCCTAACCCCCCCGTGACTATATTTGGAGATGGGGCCCTGCCTTGAGGAGGTAATTAAGATTAAATGAGGTTGTAAGGGTGGTACCCTAATCTGATAAGACTGGTGGCCTTTTAAGAAGAGAAAGAGAGATCTCTCTTCATGTACATGCATAGAGGAAAGGCCATGTGAAGGACATAGCAAGAAGGTAGCTGTCTACAAGCAAGGAAGGAGGCCCGCACCAGAAACCAAACTCCACATGACCTTGATCTTGGCCTTTCCTGCCTCCAGAACTGGGAGAAAGGGGGAATCTCTGTTTGTTTAAACCACCCAGTCTATGGAATTTTGCTTTGGCTACCTGACTATCCACTAAATCTTGCAGATTTCTGGACAAGAGAGGCTGTGGCAAAAACCCACTTTGCAGTGGGGGCATGCATTATGGATTTGAGGAACACCTAAGAAGCCAGTATGGCTGGAACAGGTTAAAGCAGGGGGATCGAAAGGAGATACAGTTGGAATGGGAGATGAGGGACGGGGTGGGGGCAGATCATGGGGGCCTTGTAGGCATAATAAGACTTCAACTTTCACTCTGAGAGCATTGAGAAGTCACTGGAGGGCTCAGCGAGGAGAAGAATAACATGATTTGAAACATTATGAAAGGATCATTCTGGCTGTTGGTCAACGGTGGAAGCAAGACGGCATTTAGGAGGCTGTTTCACAACCTAGGTGAGTAAGATGGTAGTTTGGACCAGGGTAAGAACAGTGGAGGTGGTGAGAAATGGTCACATTCAGGAAGTATTTTGAATGTAGAGCCCATGAAATTGGCTGTGGATTTCATATGGGATAGGAAAGAAAGAAGGGTTGAGGATGACACAAAGTTTTTATCCTCAGCAATGCACATGATGGAATTGTCAATAATTGAGACAAGAGGAGCTTCTGAAGGAGTCTGAGTGGGTGGAGATGGTGAAGAGTTTGGTTTTGGACATATTGGGAGTCAGATGCCGATGAGACATACCCAGGGGAATGTGTCCAGTAGACCGCGGGTGTCTGAGTCTGGGAGAGTCTGGAAGAGAAACGTAAGTTGGCATTATTCCAGCCACTTAAACCACCTGGTAAGTCAGGGCTTGTAGGTCAGGACATTATTAAATGAGTTCATCAAAAGTGTGCAAGTAGACAAAGAAGAGGTCCTAGAACTGAACCTCAGCTGGTCCAGCACTTAGTAAAGCTTGGGGAAATGAAGAAGGAACAGCCAGACTCAGAAGGCAAAACCTGGAGCTTCAAGGAAGACCAGTGGAGTGTGGCATCTTGGAAGCCACGTGAAGGCGGAAAAAAAGGTCATTTGTGTCAAGTGCTGCTGCCGAGTCAAGTGAGATTTGGACGAGTAACGACCTTTGGGTTCTGCATCGTGTAGGTCATTGGTGACCGTGATCTAGCAGTTGCCATGGGATGATAGGGGCAACAGCCTGATTGGAGTGGGCGCAAGAGAGAATGGAGAGTGAGGATGGAGAGACAAGTGTAGACAACTAGTGTGAGGAATTTCTTCTAAAGGAAGGCAGCGAAAACTGAAATACTCTGCAAAAGAGGAGGCCTTCCACATATGCACCTGTTAGGTCAGGAACCACCTGGAGAGGAGTTTGACCATTTGCTAATTGCAGCTGGAAAGGAGCTGCAGGAGGACCTTGTGCATTTCAATTCATGAGCCCCTGTTGGTCTCCTGCTCCTTACCAGATCCTGTGCTGAGCAGGAGGGACAACAGGATGAGCAAGACATATGGGGAAGGTGGTTTCAAAGGATGTTTTTTTCCCATGGGAATTATTACAACATGTATGTGCACTGATGAAAATATCCAAGTAGAGAGAGATGGACCTATCATGCAGGAGAAAGGACAATTACAGGAGAATGTTTTACCCACTTTTACAGAGGTGGCTAATATTCAGAGAGGTGAAGTGAGTTCACTAAGGTCGCACAGCTAGTGGTCTGTGGATCAGGATTCAGACCATGTCTGCTGGATAAAGTCTGCATTCTTAATGATTCTTGCTGCTTCGATTCAAACCTTCCCTCAAGTTCAAGTTTACCTCTACCTTCATGTAGCTTGCTTCAAACATTCAAGCTAGAAGTGATCTCTGATTCCTCCCTTTGACCTCTCATACCACTTAATCTTGATGTTTTATTACAGTTGTTCATTTTCTGTCTCCAACCCTATTGTGTTTTGAAAACATAGAATATTCACTATAAACCACTCTGTCTTTCCAGCCCCTAACACAGCACCTAGCACATGGTAGGACCTAGAACAATGTTTGCTACAGGCAGGCAGAACGGAGGGAGGATGCCAGCGAAGGAGAGAGGGAGCCTTTTCCCCAAAGACTCCTCACAAGTTTGGCACCTCATACATTATGACCTGTTTTTCCTGGCTCAGACTAAGGGACTGTATTTACTTTAAACTCTCCTCCTAGGAGCTGTTACCTCTTTACTCATGGCTCTGACTGTTTTCTGGATCTGGTCCAGGCTCAGCACTTCCTGTTAATAATAAATCAGACACTGAAACGCTCTGCAAAAGGGGGAGGCCTTCCACATATGCACCTGTTAGGTCAGGAACCACCTAGAGAGGAATTTGACCATCTGCTAATTGCAGCTGGGAAGGAGCTGCAGGAGGGCCTTGTGCATTTCAATTCGCGAGCCCCTGTTGTTGGTCTCCCGCTCCTTGCCAGGTCCTGTGCTGAGCAGGAGGGCCAGCAGGATGAGCAAGACACAGTTTCTGCCTTCACCAGGCTCACGTCTCATGGGGAGGGCGGCAGGTAACGGCGGAGCCGGAGCCAGGATTCCCCGACTATCTCTGAACCATGATCAATTCTTAATTTCTCCGGACACTTAGGAACTGGTTAATTCCTTGAGGAGGCTAGCTTACTTTTTACTGTGCTGGCTAGCAGATTCAGAAACACGCAAAAGTGCTGCCACCACAGAGTTTTTTCTTTAGTGCAGATACCACCTGTTCACTCCAGAGCTTAAAACCCTTCCGTGGCTCCCTATTACCTTCAGGAAAGTGTCTGAACCCCTTTGAGAAATCTCCATTCACCTCACCAGCCCTCTCTCCCCCATGTAGCCCCTTATCTTTATCCCATTTGGGAGCAGTGATTTCGAGCAAAGGCCTTGGAGTCCACACTAGCTTTAAATTCTGACTCGCTCTTTACAGGCTATACAGAAAGAAAACTTTCTTAACCTTTCTGAGCCTCAGTCTCCTTATCCATAAAATGGGGGGAAAATACTAATTGTATGGAATTTCTGGGAACATTAACCAGACAACGTGTGGGAAGAGGCCTAACACATTATGCAAAAGAACATGAAAATTTTGATAAATATCACCTGGGGAGCTTTTAAAACACACTAATATTTGGGCCAATCTCCAGAGAATCTGATTCCATCAGTGTGAGGCCTAGGCAGCAGTATTTTATAAAAGCCACTTGGGTGGTTCTGGCTTGCAGTTAGGATTGGAAACCACTAACATAGAAACTGTTCAAAAAATATTGGCTGAATCTACATGTGAAACTTACAAATGTGACCCAATGTTGCACCAGGCTGTGCTGTCCAGTTTGAATGAAGTATTGAAACCTCAGCTCCTTGTATATCCTTTCGCCATGCCTCATTTATAATTGTCTTCATATATTTCCTCTATATGCATTTATAACCACATCAGACAGTGCTATAATTTTTGCTCCAACCTTTAAAAAATTTAGGAAAACTTCAGAGAAGAAGAAAAGTTTTGTACCTACCCATATTTTTCTTACTTTTTTCTTTTTACCTGATGTTCCAGGAATCTTTTTTTTCTGCCTAATTTTCTTTCTGTTTATAGAACTCCCTTTCTCCATTATTTTAGAGTAGGTCTATTGGTGGCCAATTTGCTTATTTTCCCATCATCTGAGAATGCCTTGATTTCTCTCGATTCCTGAAGTGTTTTGCTGGATATAGAAGTCCATCTTGCCAGTTCTTTTCTTTCAGCACTTGAAAACGTTGTGCCACTACTTCTGGCCTCCTGCATTCCTTTTTTTTTTATTATTATACTTTATGTTCTAGGGTACATGTGCACAACCTGCAGGTTTGTTACATATGTGTACATGTGCCATGTTGGTGTGCTGCATCCATTAACTCGTCATGTACATTAGGTATATCTCCTAATGCTATCCCTCCCCCCTCCTCCCACCCTACAACAGGCCCCAGTGTGTGATGTTCCCCTTCCTGTGTCCAAGTGTTCTCACTGTTCAATTCCCACCTATGAGTGAGAACATGCAGTGTTTGGTTTTCTGTTCTTGCGATGTGTCTTTATAGCAGCTTTTATTTTAGATTCAGAGATACATGTGTAAGTTTGTTTATAGGTAAAATTGTGTCACAGGGGTTTGTTGTACAGATTATTTCATCACCCAGGTACTAAGCCTAGAACCCAGCATTTATTTTTTCTGATCCTCTCCCTCCTCCCACCCTCCACCTTCAAGCAGGCCCCAGTGTGTGTCATTCCCCTCCATGTGTTCTCAGGAACACACAGAGTTCTCATCAATTATAAGCTCCCGCTTATAAGTGAGAACATGCGGTTTTTGGTTTTCTGTTCCTGGGTTAGTTTGCTAGGGATAATGACCTCCAGCTCTATTCATGTTGCTGCAAAGGATATGATCTTGTTCTTATTTATTGGCATCCTGATGTCTCAGGAGAAGTTCTTTGTCATTCAGATTGTATTTCCCTATAGGTAAGATGTCATTTTTCTCTTGCTGCTTTTAAGATTTTATATTTGTCTTCAGTTTTCAGAATTGTGAGTATTACGTGCCTTGGTGGGGATTTCTTTGAGTTTATCCTGTTTGGGATTCACTCAGCTTCATGACTTTCTAGGCTTATGTGTATTTTAGGCAAATTTAGGGAATTTCCAGCCATTATTTCTTTGAATATTTTTTCAGACTCTTTCTCCTTCTCCTCCTCTCCTTCGAGGACTTCAGCTACACAAATATGTGATCTCTTCTAAAATTCCACAGGGGTATGAAACACTGTTATTTTGTTTTCTAGCCTGTTTTTTCTCTGTTATTCATATTAGGAAATTGCCATTTTTCTATGTTCAAGTTCACTGATTCCTTCCTCTGTTACTTCCATTCTACTATTCAGTACATCATTGACCTTTTCATTTCAGTTATTTAATTTTTTCAGTTTTAAAACTTCCATTTGGGCTGACTGTGCACCTGTTACCCCAGCTACTCCAGAGGCTGAGGCAGAAGGATCACTTAAGCCCAGGAGTCAAGACTAGCCTGGGCAACATAGCAAGACTCTGTCTTTAAAAATGTAGGTAAAGAAATAATAAATAAATAAGGCCAGGCATGCTGACTCATGCCTAGAGTCCCAGCACTTTGGGAGACTGAGGCAGGCAGATCACTTGAGCCCAGGAGTTTGAGACAAGCCTGGGCAACACAGTGAGACCCCCATCTCTACAAAAATAAAATGCAAAAATTAGCTGGGCATGGTGGTGTGTGCCTGTATTCCCAGATACTCAGGGGGCTAAGGCGAGAGGGTTTCTTGGGCCCAGGAGGCAGAGGCTGCAGTGAGCCAAGTTCACACTGCTACACTCCAGCCTGGGTGACAGATAAAAACCCTGTCAATAAATAAATTAATTAATAAAATTTCAATTTGGTTCTTTTTTATATCTTCTATTCCTTTGCTGAGGCTTTCTATTTATTCATTTGTTTCAAGTATTTTAGTAATTGCTTGTTGAAGCATTTTTATGACAGCTGCTAATTTTGGGGGGAGTCAAAAGTTACCTGTGGATTTTTGACAGCACAGGAGTTTGATATTCCCAACTCCTAATTTTTCAAGGGTCAATAATACATGTTAAAGGAATACTTCAAATCTTGGGGAGTGGAAGATGGATTTTTTTTTTTTTTTTTTTTTTTTTTTGAGACAGAGTCTCGCTCTGTTACCCAGGCTGGAGTGCAGTGGTATGATCTTGGCTCACTGCAACCTCCGCCTCCTGGTTCAAGTGATTCTAATGCCTCAGCCTCCTGAGTAGGTGGGACTACAGGTGCTCACCACTATGCCCAGCTAATTTTTATATTTTTTGTAGAGATGGGGTTTCACCATGTTGGCCAGGCTGGTCTCAAACTTCTGACCTCAGGTGATCTGCCCACTCAGCCTCACACAGTGCTGGGATTACAGGTGTGAGTCACCATGCCTGGCCTTATTTATTTATTTATTTACTTACTTACTTACATGTTTATTATTATTTTTTTTTAATTTATTTATTATTATTATACTTTAAGTTGTAGGGTACATGTGCATAACGTGCAGGTTTGTTACATATGTATACTTGTGCCATGTTGGTGTGCTGCACCCATCAACTTGTCATTTACATCAGGTATAACTCCCAATGCAATCCCTCCCCCCTCCCCCCTCCCCATGACAGGCCCCTGTGTGTGATGTTCCCCCTGCTGAGTCCAAGTGATCTCATTGTTCAGTTCCCACCTATGAGTGAGAACATGCGGTGTTTGGTTTTCTGTTCTTGTGATAGATTGCTAAGAATGATGGTTTCCAGCTGCATCCATGTCCCTACAAAGGACACAAACTCATCCTTTTTGATGGCTGCATAGTATTCCATGGTGTATATGTGCCACATTTTCTTAATCCAATCTGTCACTGATGGACATTTGGGTTGATTCCAAGTCTTTGCTATTGTGAATAGTGCTGCAATAAACATACGAGTGCATGTGTCTTTATAGCAGCATAATTTATAATCCTTTGGGTATATACCCAGTAATGGGATGGCTGGGTCATATGGTACATCTAGTTCTAGATCCTTGAGGAATCGCCATACTGTTTTCCATAATGGTTGAACTAGTTTACAATCCCACCAACAGTGTAAAAGTGTTCCTATTTCTCCACATCCTCTCCAGCACCTGTTGTTTCCTGACTTTTTAATGATCGCCATTCTAACTGGTGTGAGATGGTATCTCATTGTGGTTTTGATTTGCATTTCTCTGATGGCCAGTGATGATGAGCATTTTTTCATGTGTCTGTTGGCTGTATGAATGTCTTCTTTTGAGAAATGTCTGTTCATATCCTTTGCCCACTTTTTGATGGGGTTGTTTGTTTTTTTCTTGTAAATTTGTTTGAGTTCTTTGTAGGTTCTGGATATTAGCCCTTTGTCAGATGAGTAGATTGCAAAAATTTTCTCCCATTCTGTAGGTTGCCTGTTCACTCTGATGGTAGTTTCTTTTGCTGTGCAGAAGCTCTTTAGTTTAATGAGATCCCATTTGTCAATTTTGGCTTTTGCTGCCGTTGCTTTTGGTGTTTTAGACATGAAGTCTTTGCCCATGCCTATGTCCTGAATGGTACTACCTAGGTTTTCCTCTAGGATTTTTATAGTATTAGGTCTAACATTTAAGTCTCTAATCCATCTTGAATTAATTTTCGTATAAGGAGTAAGGAAAGGATCCAGTTTCAGCTTTCTACTTATGGCTAGCCAATTTTCCCAGCACCATTTATTAAATAGGGAATCCTTTCCCCATTTCTTGTTTCTCTCAGGTTTGTCAAAGATCAGATGGCTGTAGATGTGTGGTATTATTTCTGAGGACTCTGTCCTGTTCCATTGGTCTATATCTCTGTTTTGGTACCAGTACCATGCTGTTTTGGTTACTGTAGCCTTGTAGTATAGTTTGAAGTCAGGTAGCGTGATGCCTCCAGCTTTGTTCTTTTGACTTAGGATTGTCTTGGAGATGCGGGCTCTTTTTTGGTTCCATATGAACTTTAAAGCAGTTTTTTCCAATTCTGTGAAGAAACTCATTGGTAGCTTGATGGGGATGGCATTGAATCTATAAATTACCTTGGGCAGTATGGCCATTTTCACGATATTGATTCTTCCTATCCATGAGCATGGTATGTTCTTCCATTTGTTTGTGTCCTCTTTTATTTCACTGAGCAGTGGTTTGTAGTTCTCCTTGAAGAGGTCCTTTACATCCCTTGTAAGTTGGATTCCTAGGTATTTGATTCTCTTTGAAGCAATTGTGAATGGAAGTTCATTCCTGATTTGGCTCTCTGTTTGTCTGTTACTGGTGTATAAGAATGCTTGTGATTTTTGCACATTAATTTTGTATCCTGAGACTTTGCTGAAGTTGCTTATCAGCTTAAGGAGATTTTGGGCTGAGACAATGGGGTTTTCTAAATATACAATCATGTCATCTGCAAACAGGGACAGTTTGACTTCTTCTTTTCCTAACTGAATACCCTTGATTTCTTTCTCTTGCCTAATTGCCCTAGCCAGAACTTCCAACACTATGTTGAATAGGAGTGGTGAGAGAGGGCATCCCTGTCTTGTGCCAGTTTTCAAAGGGAATTTTTCCAGTTTTTGCCCATTCAGTATGATATTGGCTGTGGGTTTGTCATAAATAGCTCTTATTATTTTGAGGTACGTTCCATCAATACCGAATTTATTGAGCGTTTTTAGCATGAAGGGCTGTTGAATTTTGTCAAAAGCCTTTTCTGCATCTATTGAGATAATCATGTGGTTCTTGTCTTTGGTTCTGTTTATATGCTGGATTATGTTTGATTTGCGAATGTTGAACCAGCCTTGCACCCCAGGGATGAAGCCCACTTGATCATCGTGGATAAGCTTTTTGATGTGTTGCTGAATCCGGTTTGCCAGTATTTTATTGAGGATTTTTGCATCGATGTTCATCAGGGATATTGGTCTAAAATTCTCTTTTTTTGTTACTTACTTACATGTTTAAAGATAGGGTCTTGCTATATTGCCCAGGCTGGTCTAGAACTCCTGGGCTTAAGTGATCCTCCCACCTCAGCCTCTGGAGTAGCTGGGATAACAGGTGCACAGCCAGCCCAAAAATGGAAATTTTAAAACTCCCAGCCTAAAATCTTTATCAGATAATTGTAACATCCCTGTCATCTCAATATTGACATCAATTAATCATCTTTTCTTATTCAGTTTGAGGTCCTTCTGGTTATTTGTGTGATAAGTGATTTTCTATTGAAACCTGGACATATACTGGGTATTACGTTATGACTCTATGGCTCTTCTTTTAACCTGTTTTAGCTGACTTTTTCTGACACTGCTCTGGCAGAGGAAGGGAAGTCACTACCTCATTACTTTTAGGTGGGGGTAGAAATTTCAAATTTCCCACATGGCCTTTGTTGACAACCAAGTGAGGGGGTCTCCTCATTACTGCTGGGTGAGGTCAGAGTTCTACTTCATATACCTCAATTGATACCTCGCAGGCTGGGAGGGTGGAAGGGATTCATTACTCCTCCCCAGTTGGCCTCCAGTGACACCATAGGAGTGTGTGGCCGTGTTATAAATGGGCAGGGGTCAGAGTGCTGACTTTTCATGAGACCTCTGACCCCTCCCAGCAGGGAGGAAGAGGAGCACTTCATCATTCCCATGATGGGTGGAGGTCCAGATTCCCCCCGTGATCGCTGCTGTAATGCAGAGGAGCCTCCTTATTACCACCCAGCAGGGATAAAGTCCCAGTTCACCATTTGGACTTTTCTGACATTGCCTAGCAAGGATTTTGTTGTGCCCCTGTCATATTCTGGTGAAGGTGAAAGTCTAGGAACCCAACTTGGTCTTTGCTGCAATGGCTTGGGGCAGAGCTACTGTGTTTTCTGTGGTGTTTATCTAGAGTGGTTATTGTATAAAAGTTTATACAATAGGCTACCCCTTTACCTGGTCCTTTGCCTAAAGAGAACATGCTTGTGTCAGGCTTAAAAAAAAAAAAAAAAATCTGCACCAGCTGGTGTTTCTAGGTTGCTGTTTCCTTCAGCTCCAAGCCTGGGATAGATGAGGCAAAAAAAATCATCATCCAGGGAACATACCTCTGGGTAGTTCCTCAGGTCCCAGTGGCCCTAGTTGGTCTGCTTTTTTCTACCTTTCAGAGTCGTCTTATGTTTGTTTCACATATAATATCCAGAGTTTTAACAGTCCTTGCAAGAGGAATAGGGAAAAGCATATCTACTTCCCTTCCCCATGAGTAGAATATTACCACAGTCTTTAACAGTGAATATGCTTTTGTTTCTAAGCTGATTTTTGTAATTCTATCATGATACAGTTTCTTTAACTGAAACATGCATTAAGAATGAAAATGATACAGAATTTTTCTTAATGAATTATGTATGACAAAATGTAGTCATAGTAACAGTATGGTCTTCATAATGGGACTGGAGAATCCACAATTTCATTCAAATTCTCATGTGTCTCCATACTCAAAATTATTTCTTTATTTTTAAATATTGTATTAAAGCATAATATACATACAGTAAAGTTTATATTTTTTGGTGTAGAGTTCTGTGAGTTTTGACAAGCACATATGGTGGCATAACCTACCATCATGAACAGAACACAGAATACTTTCAATTCTGAACAAACAAAATGAACAAACAAAATGAACAAACAAAAACTTTCAAGGCCCCCAAACACCTTCAGGATGTAGTCTGGGCCCTTTGCCAGGGGATATCATATCCTCCATGATCTGCTTTTTGCCCTGAGTCTAGAGCCCAGTTGGGGAATAAAGGAGGTTGATGTGGTGACCTTCCGCTTCAACTCTGACCTAGTGATACAGACAGGAGACACGGAAACACTGGGTAGAAGAGGGCTGTTCCCCAGCAAAGGCCCCTCAAGCCTGGAAGCCCACAGCTCTAAGTGGGAATAGGCATTTCTGTTTTCATGCCAAAATAGTTGCATTTTGGCCTGCCATGCCCCCATCCTGTACCCACACAAATCCCAAACCCCGGGCTCCAGAGCAGACAAGCAGAAGAGGAGACAAGGAGACAAACAGATGAATGGCGGAATGACACAACAGAGAAAGAAAGAGGATGAGGAATGTCTGAATGCCAAGGGAAGTTCGACTGGGGGCGGTCAGAGAGGAATTTGGCTGCTGGACAGCCAGTCTCCAGAGGAAGATCATCTTCCCACTCCATCCCCACTTTCAGCTCCCCAGCTCCCCATCCATCCCACTGAGAGCCACTTTCGCCACTCAATAACACTCCCACATTCATCCTTTGAGTTCATGTGCGACCCAATTTTTCCAGGACACTGGACAAGAACTCAAGATATGGAAAGTTGTCACACTGGCCCTCCGCCCTGCAGAAAGGCAGATGGTCCACTGACCTGGTTAACACTCATGCCGTCCACAGACAGCAAGGCTAAAAGGGCACACTGTAACACATGCCCACTTGGGCTCCTGTACCTGTCCATCTGCATGCTAACCCTCCCTTGGGGTTTGAGCAGCAGCAGTGACCAAATAGGAGAGCCACACCACTGTTGTACATCCTGCAAGGGGTATCAGGGAATTCTCCCAGTTCACTAGGATATGGAGCCAGGGAGGTCAGGCTCTAATTCAAGGCAGGTGTAACATATATGTGCTGAACTGGGGGTACTAGAAGTTGTGAGAGCTCAGAAACAAGAGGCACCCCAAAATTATCCTGCCTATTGACTCAGACATTATCTGTTATTTTTGCTTAAAAACAAACAACTTTAAACTTTAGTGGCTTAAAACAGCAAACATCTATTATTTCTTACATTCTGTGGGTCAGCTAGGCAGGTTTCCTGGGCTGGACTGGCTCAGTTGATTTCTAGAGTCAGCTGGCATCTCAACTATGCTGCATGGGATAGGCAACTTGCTCACATTGCTGGAGGCTGGCAGTCGGGCTGTTCTAAGAGGGTCTCAGCTGGATTTGTTCCTCTTGGCTCTCCACATGGCGCCTCATCCTCCAGCAGGCTAGCTCAGGCTCCTTCATTTGATAGTCTCAGGCCTCCAAAGAGTCATGAGAGAGGGTGAGCCCCATTGTAAGGGTGCTTTTGAAGCCTTTGTTCACATCACATTCTGCAATGTTCCTTATGTTAAACTAAATCCAGATTCAAGGGATGGAGAAAGAGACTACATTACTTAATCAGAGAAAACACAAAGTCACACTGCAAAAGGTTGAGAGGAAATTTTGTAAACAATGTATCACATTATGCTAGAGCTAGAGACAACAAGGCACAGAGACCACTTTGAATGACCCAGGGCAGAAACCTATGGTGGACTTGGACAGAGCCTGAGGTTAGTCCTTCTGCTACCAGAGACCTGCTGCTAGTGCACCTAGGAGAAGGCCTGGGTCTCTGAGTGCCTGATAAGCCACGCCCTGCTGAGAAGAATGAGGCATCCTCAGGCTACCTGCCTCTACATGACCAGTCACCAAGGCCTTTTACCTGGTTGCTGTCTCTAGTCTCACTAACTCCTATCAGCAATCCATGGTGCATCCAGAGGAAACGTTCCAAAATGCTCTTTTTTTCCTCTGAAAAAAAGGGATGCCCTCTACTTTTTACGTACTAAGAAGCTATGAAGTTTAGTGGTGAACACATAGACTTTGGAATCTACAGGTCTGCTTCCAAATCTGACTTCAACTATTTATTTTATAGATGAGTTTGAACAAGTTAATGAACCCTGTTAAACAGGCTGCTTCTCATCTGTCATATGCGTGTTAAGGGTCTCACACAATGCCGGGCACACAGTACAAGATACCTTTGATGATTCCATCCCTGGCCGCAGAACAAGTGGACTCCTGACCCAGATGCAAGGACACCCACAGCTTCCAGGGCACCCACAACAGAAGGGAATTGTTTTCTGCGTTCAGTTTTAACTTGCAACAGACAGAACCATCTCTGCAAAGTAATTTATGTGTTGCCTCCAGGCTCATGTTTGGAAGGGCTCCCTGCTCTGTTCTAGGCTGATATTCCGAACATTAACATATGTCGAGAGCCCACACAAAGCCAAGGATGTAAAATCACTTTTCAAAGGAAGAAGAGAGAGGGCAGTTCACAATGCCAGGGGAGATCCAGAAGGAAAAAAATCTTCAGCAAGCAGAGAGGGCTTGGGGAATGGTGGGTACCATGAATGCAGAGCCCAGGGTAGGAGATGGGGGTGGGGCCACTAAGGGGCAAGCTTGGGTTTGCCCCAGATAAAGTGGAAGCAGTTATTTTTCAGAGACCACTTACCATGTGTGAACTTTTTAATACTCATTTAATCTTCTTGAAACCCATGTGAAATCAGTATTACCCATTTTATGCAGCATGGAACTGAAGGTTTTAGATGTTAAGTAACTTGCCCAAGTACTCACAAGAGGGGCACAACTGGGATTCAAGCATGCTCCATCTGATTCCAGACAGCACACACTTAGACCACTCCTACCCTGTCAGAGAAGGAAGGGTTCTCCCTCCTTGATATGGTTCAATTCCCGGATTGGGAAACTGAGTATTGTAAAGATTAAGCAAGCTTCCCAGGTTACAGAGTTATCAGGATTAAGAACATGAATGGAATCCAAGTTGGAGGGCTCCCACAGACCCAGGTCTTCAAGTAAGTCCTCAGTGAGACCCTTGCTAGTGCCTTCTTATCTGCTTCTCTCTCTGTCTGCCACATCACTAAGTCCGACAGATCTCTGCCATCAAACTATTCTCCACTTTCATTAACCTGCATTATTCCTTGACCTCTTGGGCTGGGATAGCTGTATGTGTGGCTTCTTTCCTTGAGTTCAGATCTAGGAGCAGGTGGCATCTTTCTCCATCTCCTGTGATTTCCCAGGTTTACTCTTCACAGCTTTCCATACCTAACTGCTCCTCATTCATTCAGAATTAAACCTCTAGAGCAGGCACTGTGTGGGTTGTTGAGAGCATGAAGATAAAGAACAAAGAATATCTGCCCTCAAGAAGCTTGCTTTCTATGGGAGACACAAACTTGAGAGATGATCACAGGGCAGTGACCTCTAACCCCTTTTCCCCACTGCTTCTATCACTTCAAATAATTCCCGCTACTTCCCAGGTGGGAGGTGGGGTATTTGCATTTGTAAAATATCTCACTGGCTCTGCTGTAGACAATGGATTACTGTGGACACAAGAGGTGCCAGCTGTCAAGCCAGTAAGGATGGTGAGAGAACATGGCAGGTGAAAGCAGATGAGACACCAAACAAAAAGAGACACAGAAAAGATAAAGTTGGAGGAGTGGGGCAAAGGAGGCAGGAAATATCAAAAAGATTTTACAAAGAGTGAAAAGCCCTTGGTGACTGGTTGCCAGGGGTGGGAGGAAGGAAGCACACAGAAGGAACTGGTGGTAACGATAGACTTGGTGGCTGCATTCAGAATTGGACCTGGGGCATAGGAGGTGAGCTCAGTTATATGCAGACCACAGAGCCCTCTGCAAATGCAAGCTTTAAACTGACTAATAGGAATCTGCTGAAAAGAAGAAGAAATAATTATCACCAAGCTGCAGTTCAATACATCTTGGGCTTATTGTTCTGATTGGCCTGACCTCTGAGATGCGGGGCACTCATTGCAATGAGAAGGTGGAGGTTACTTTGGGATTAAGATTCATGCAACCTGACTGCTTTAGGCTTTTGTCAAAGACAAAAGAAAGATTGGAATGAACTTCTTTTTTAAACATGAAAACTATGCATCTCAAAATATAATGGCATCTAAGGAAGAAAGTGCAAAGTGCTTCCTGGAAATGCACAAACCCCAAGAGGTTATAAATGCTTTTGCACAAATGGGGCATCATGAGGACCCTCAAAAGTGCTTTGATCTTGCAGGACAGAAAGTTTCACCCCCAAGTGACATATGAGGAGGTCTAGATGGTATGAGTTGCTCAAGGCCTTATTCCTAACCATTAGAGACAGGCTTCCAGATTGGGGTCTTTCTGAGAAGCAGGATAACAGAGAGGTTAAGTGCATAAGTCATGTTAGAATCAAAATCCTGGCAAGTGACTCAACTCCTCTAAGCCACCCCTCTCATACCTCTTAAATGGGGCCACACTCATGCCTGCCTCCCTTTCTCACAGAGTGGCTATGACGAGTCAATGGGATGAAGCATGTAAAGAAAGCTCGTACTACAGCACCTCATGTGTAGCAAAAACGGCTGAGCATTGCCTCTCATTGTTTGCAGTCCCTTCTATAGTCTATCTGATGGAAAGCCGACTTCATTCAGGATGAACACAGTTTTCACAGGAAGCGAGGAGGACCCTGCTCTAAGGAATTCCATATGCAGGGATGATGGGGTCTGCTCCCATGCAGCACTTCGCACAGCAGGGTGGATGCAGAAGCACAAGAAGGGATGCAGCAGAGAGAAGGTGTCAGCACAGTGGAGGAGAGCAACTCCCTCTTAAAAGGTGACTTTCTAGGTCTCCTCCGAAACTCACCCTCTCAGGAAAGAAGAGGCAAAGACTCCCAACACACTTTCATGCAGACACACAAACAAGTTAAAAGCCAAGACTTTCCATTTTTACCAACAACACTTTTTTTTTTTTTTTTTTGTGACGGAGTCTCGCTCTGTCTCCCAGGCTGGAGTGCAGTGGCGCAATCCTGGCTCACTGCAAGCCCCACCTCCCGGGCTCATGCCATTCTCCTGCCTCAGCCTCCAATGTAGCTGGGACTACAGGCGCCTGCCACCGCGCCCGGCTAAATTTTTTTTTTTTGTATTTTTAGTAGAGATGGGGCTTCACCATGTTAGCCAGGATGGTCTCGATCTCCTGACCTCGTGATCTGCCCACCTCAGCCTCCCGAAGTGCTGGGATTACAGGCATGAGCCACCACGCCTGGCCACCAACACCACTTCTAAGCTTCATCCGAAAGGGCCAGCCAGGTGTCCCTCTGAGAATATCTGTTTTTCTATTGCTTAACAGACATTCTCATTCTATCGGAGTGTAACAAACCACTTCAAACCAACAGCATAACCAACAGCTGCTTAACATGAACACAGACTTTGAGAGTAAGGAATTCAGAAAGGGCACAGAGGGAATGGCATGTTTCTGCTCCAAAATTCCTAGGACCCCAGTTGGGAAGACTCAAATGGCCAGGGGTGACTTGAATATCTGAGAGTTGGAATCATCTGAAGGCTTCCTTGTTCACATGTCTGCACCTTGACGAATAGCTGGAAGGCTGAGCTCCACTAGGACGGACTCTAGGAACAGATGGCTTCTCCAGCATGGTGGTCTCAGAGCTTCAGACATTATATTCCAGGAAAGAAGACGAAAGAACAAAGCCTTTATGATCTAACCTTGGAGGGCGCATAGTATCGTTTTCATCATATTCTGTTGGTTGAAGTAGTCACAAACTCACCCAGATTCTAAGGTCAAAGACATAGGCCCTATCTCCAGATGGGAAAAATGTTAAAGAATCTGCATCCATGTTTTAAAACCTTCACAGGATAGGTATAAATGCCTCTCAACAGGTGCAACAATCCCTGAGGTAGAGTTGGTTGAATCTTCCAAAATGCCATGGCATTTAAGAACTCAGGATATTTAGAGACCTCCTATCACTACACTTTTAGAGATGAGAGCTCTAAGGTCCAGAGGGGAGAGTTGAGGAATGGAGTTTGCTGTAGAACAGTTAAGGAAATGGGGCCAAGAAAAAAACAATAGCTTGCCCTGTAAGTGATGGCACATTTGGTTTTCAATCACCCACGATACTAAGGAGAATCTGCACATTTGCAGCCCATGGATTAGAAATGCAAATCTCATTTTAGCTTTTGTTTTAACTTCCTCCACTCTTTTTCTCACCATTAGTGTTAGGCTGCAGTCAGGGACCAACAGACAATGAAGAACCATGTAATGGGATAAAGTCAGGAAGCAACTCAGAACCTGGATGTTCTCATTATCATTGCTCCTAAAGGAAACCATGGAGTCCAAAGACAAGGGTCACAAAACCAGCCCCACCTTCAACCTGTTTGTAGTAAACTGACCAGACAGAGATAAATATGCTTAAGCTTATTGGAAAATTTCATAAAGTAAATTGAATCCTCTCAACTAATATTTGCATTGCATTGAGAAGATCCTAATTAAAGAGCATCTGTAGGTATTTCTGAGAAAGGTAGACAGTTCGGGCATTTGGAGTCAAAATGCTGGTGAGCAGGGTTTGCAAGTCAAGCAACCTGTTCCGGGATGGATTCTAAATACAGCCTTTCCTGTTTTCAAGTGGGATGCTCTTACATACAGCAAAAAGAAGGTGGCGAAGAAAGGTCTTTATAAGCAATTTAATGTTGTTCATTCTAACCAACACACTGAGACTGCAACACCTTCAAAGATGAGGATCCTGGCTTATTCGGAAATTATATAAGAAGACATTAAATGACGTTCTACAGTCTTGTGATATCTTCTTGGCCTTCACCATTCCTAGAAGATCCTGCCTACCCCTGTCCCCATCAGACGACATGGTCTTGAGAGCTGATTCCAGGCCATTCATTCATTGCTAATCTCATTGTCATCCCATTTGACAAAGGGATGGACACACAGTAGGAGCTGGGTTGAGTAAAATTTATTTGCTGGGAGATTAAATGACCCTGTACACAGTGGGTAATCGGTCACTGGGAATTGAACTTGAGTATTCATTTGCTGATGGAGTCCTTACGTTTTGGGCTATAAAGGGCATTTATACTATTAGAGGTAACCTGGACAAAGAGGGGGTAGACAGGAAGAGGAAAAAGGAAGCCAGAATAATGAGCCCAACTTTGAAATTCTCTCACTAATAAGGGAGAAGCCCCACAAGGCAGGCAGAACAGTAGAAAGAGCTTGCCTCAGTGCTTCCAGAGAGAAAAACTTAAATGCCAGTAATTACCCTCTGGAGACTTAATGTCCTCGGTCTCACTAACGGAGCCAAGGGAGCATATCCCAGACTTTTCCAAAGTACAGAGGGACACTTTGGGTTTGAATTACAGACTTTGAGGTTATACTTGTCAGAGGTTCTATTTCACTCTTTTTGGGGCTTCAAAAAATACTGGGTTCCAATTTAGTTTTCCAGAGGGCAGAGCAATTCTCTTACTCACTTCTTTCCTCCTATCAGTGATGAAATTATGTAAAAAGGAAACAAAGAGAATTTAGAAACATGGAAGATATATATACACACATACACATACACACACACACAGGATATTACATTCTGGTATGGCTGTATTTGTAAACTTCTTCACAGTGGAGATAGGGATTCTTGCACTCATGTATTCTTTCAGCAGATTTGGTTAAGGACCTACTGTGATGGTCAATTTTATGTGTCACCTTGACAGGGCTAAGGGAGTCCAGAAAGCTGGTATGACATTATCCCTGCGTGCATCTGTGAGGGTGTTTCTGGAAGGGATCAGCATTTGAATCAATAGACTGAATAGAGAGGATCAGTCACCCTCACAATTTCAGGTGCTTATTACCCATTCTGTTGAGAGTCTACATAGAACAGAAAGGTGAAGAAGGGCAAATTTGCTCTCTCTCACTCTCTTTCTCTCTCTGCCTCTCTCTCAGCTTGAGCTGGAACATCCATCTTTTCCTGCCCTTGGACATCAGTGCTCCTGGTTCCTGGGCCTGCAGACTCAAGCTGGGACTGACACAAATTCTTCCTCTGTTCCTCAAGCCTTAGAGCTTTAACCAGAGCCACACCACCAGCTTCCCAGGCCCCCAGCTTGAACACACCAGACTCTGGGACTTCTTAGCCTCCATATTTATGTGTGTCAATCCCTCATTTAAAAAAAAAATGTTTTTCAGGATTCATGTGGTGGCTCATGCCTGTAATCCCAGCACACTGACAAGCCAAGGCAGGAGGATTGCTTGATACCAGGAGTTTGAGACCAGCCTGAGCAACATAGCAAGACCACATCTCTACAAATCATATTTTTAAAAAATTATCCTGGTGTGGTTGCCTGCACCTAATCACTTGAGCCCAGGAGTTCAAGGCTGCAGTGAACTATAATCATGTCACTGCATTCCAGCATGAGTGACAGAGTGAAACCCTGCCTTTAGAAAGATGTTTTTCTATTCATCCAAACAATTAGTTTTGTTTCTCTGGAGAATCCTAATATACCTACTATATCTCAGCTATTATGCTATCTACAAAGGCTTCAGAGATGAAAAAGAAATAGTACCTGACCTACAGAAAGTTTCAGATTAGAAGTGAAAATAAGAAAGGGATTAGAAAAAAAAAAAGGAAATTTGAGCAGGTTAATATTGGGAGGATAACCCTTGAGTGTTTCCAGAAGTGACAAAGCTCACACGGCTCTTTCCTATGTTCCCAAAATGGAAGAAAGTTGTATTGAGATTGAGGTCATGCTGTATCACTTCTGGTAATTTTGCTACCACCAAGGCTGATGTATAAGCTGCCAGTATGATCCCAAACTCAACAGAAATACAACTACTTTTTCTACCTTTCAACCCAGTTCTCAGAACCTGGAAAGAGGACTCATGGTGTTAATCCTGAATGTGTGGCAGAAAGAACTAGGTTTGTAACCTCATAAACCTTACTTCACATTATCCTAGACATCATATCCTTCACATTATCCTAGAATAATGTAAACTCTGAATCTCAGTTTCATAACTTAAAAATAGGAATGAAACCTACCTCATGTGTTTGTTGCATTAGATGACGTAATACAAAAGTATCTAACACATAGTAGATGTGTAGTTACGTTAATTCTTTTTCATTCGTAAGTATTTCTTTAATGTTACTATTGCAATCCATTTTCTAATAATTAGTATATCATGCCATTAGTTGGCAATAAAGGTATTAGTTTAAACAGGTAGCAGGAAATACAGTAAAATAAAGTTCAGCCCGAGACCCCAAAGGTATCTTGGGCTTTGCTTCCTGAGTAAAAAGATCCGCTACCAATAGTCATTAATGATTTAAAATTGAATCACTTACAAAACAATCAGTAAAAGGGTGATAATTTTTCATGCTCAGAAACGATGACCCGTTTGGGGCTTCAATATTAGCAGTAACAGTGTTGTCAATATGACACCAACACAGTCCATAATTAATCAGATCCCAACCCCTTTTGTCTGCTGGGAAATCTCCGAAGTCTGCTCCCAGCGCCTTAAAAGATAAAGGTTGACCTTGCCCCACTTGCCTAATAATAATTTATAGATGTGTAAACATTTACCACAACAATTACAGGTCAGCCTAATGAAATTCGAAGAGTACAAGTCACGAAAGACCTGAGCATGCATCATAAATTCAGAATCAATCCCACAGGCTGAGATCTGCAAATAAATTACAAGTCAAGTCAAACCCTTTCAAGAGCAGACCTTTTCCAGGGTCTGGGGAAATTGGGGGTTTTGTGGTCTGACTTCCTTAAAGGATCCGAATGTTCATAGGCCAGGTTTTAAATGCTAACTCTGATATTCTTCACTTGGAAGTCATTTATCCTTCATGAGTCTCTGTCTTCCTAATCTGTAAACTGGGTGGGTGGGGTGGAGCTTCTATACACAGTAGTTGTGAGTGTAAACAGTCACTTCATTCATCGGATAGGTGCTTATTAATTATCATCCAGATCCCAGAGATCTAGCATTTAACATAGTACCAGGCATCTGGCAGACATGAAACAAATGGTGACTATCACATTATATTTGATTTGTTATTCACAATAATAACTGGCATTAGGGTGATTATTGGAAATTTACTCCTTGCAAATTTTATCCTGTAGCAAGTTTATTGCTTAGGGAGTTAGGGGACCAGAAGAGAAATATGATACTGGGAGAAGGTAGAAAGCTGCCAGTAAGTAGGAAACCCCCAGGAGACTAGTATTGCTGTTCAGCAAGGGGGAAAAAGAAACAAAGGAAGCTTCTCTCTTGCTTCAAACAGAATTACTAAGGAGGAAGAACTGACATGAGCTGAGGGTCTCCCATGCCAGGCTCTTTGCTAGAGATGCACTTAAGCCACATCACTGACTCCCTGCAGTCATTCTGCTGAGTTCACTATTGTTATTTCCATGGAAGTGGCAATGTAATTGACAGTCCAAGAGACTAAATGCAAAGAAATACAAATAAGAGGAAAAAAAGGTCTTCAATTATAAACTGATACATTTGGGAAGAACCTGTGGGGACATATGACTCCCAAAGTCTAATGGCAAGTCCCAAGGGGTATGTGAGTCCAGCATAAAGATTCTCAGGGTGTATAAAGACCCTGACCCCCGATCTAGGGAGAAAACACTTACCCAAGCACAGGTAAGAAAATCCCCATTTAGAAAGCAGGAAACAGCTGGAACCTGTCAACCTCCTTGGGAGGCCCCTTGAATGGGACAGAGACTTGAAACACCAAAGTACCACCTGCCTGTTGCTCCCCGCAGCCGTGCATCCTAAATCCTAAATCACGAATGAGAATATTCAGGAATAAAGCTGCCCCATCTAAGACTTTACAGACAGCAATTGTCATCTGCTCTTAGCAAAACCTGATCCTGTTTTTTTTGTGTGTGGTTTTTTTTTGTTTTTTTTTAATGCAAATGTAAGACAAGTACCCTGAATGTCACACTCAAGGAACACTTTGTCTCTGATTAATCCTAAATGTGGCTATTCAGCATGTGTACTATTCTTCTCCTTAAGTATAAACCCCATTTGTGAAGAAAGATTTGTTTCAGCTGATTGCTTGGCTACAAATCTCATCCCTGATTTTCTTTCTCTCCCTTGTTACTTAAAAGAACCAAGTTCAGACCTCTGATTGTTAAGAATATTTTGAAGTAGAGAATCTTGTCTCTTACATATTGATCCATTTCCTGGGTAACCCACACCTTATTTCAAGCCTCTCAGATTTGGGGTATACCTTTTTTTTTTTTTTTTTTTTTTTTTTGAGACAGAGTTTCGCTCTTGTTGCCCAGGCTGGAGTGCAATGGCGCAATCTCGGCTCACCGCAACCTCCACCTCCCAGGTTCAAGTGATTCTCCTGCCTCAGCCTCCCGAGTAGCTGGGATTACAGGCATGAGCCACCACACCCGGCTAATTTTGTATTTTTAGTAGAGACAGGGTTTCTCCATGTTGGTCAGGCTGGTCTCAAACTCCGCCCACCTCAGCCTCCCAAAGTGCTGGGATTACAGGCATGAGCCACTGTGCCTGGCCGATTCGGGGCATACTTTAAAGAAATGTCCCCCAGTATAGGCCAATGACAAAAAGCCAGGTTTGTGAGGCCAGTTCTTTTAGGATAGAAGCTGACTGGGCTATGGGCTACTTGTGTGATGGTTGACAAGTTGCTACCTCTCTGTGCTCCAGTCACTTATTGTCAGAGTTATGAGACTTTAAAGAAAATATTTATAAAGAGCACTTAGTTCCCGTTGTCTATCAAACCCCCAACAGATGTTAGCTAGCATGATCACCGTCCTTGTGAAATGGGAGGAGATAGCTGATGTGTTCTCCTCTGCAGTTTGTCAAGATCTTCTCTTAAACACCTGGCATCCATTTCTGTGCTCCTCCACCTGTTATACTAAAAACGAAGCCTGAGCCCTTCCTAAGTGCCAGGCACCTGTTACAAATTTTACAAGCCTCATCTCACTATAGCTCCCAGAGGAAGGTGTAACCCTGTGGTCTGCATTCTACAGAGGAGGCACAGAGAGGTGACCTGGGCCAGAACGTGAGCCTCTGGGCTCTGCAGACTGTCTCAGAGGTGCTGCTTCCTGAAGTCCTCTGACCTGCCGTCCCTCTTCAAAATCAGGATAAGCATCATCAATGATTGCCTATAGGGTTTGGGAAAACTTTCTGGGAGATGTGATTGTTCTTCTTTATCTTGTTGGGGTTTGGTTACATGAGGATGCATTTGTCAAAAACTGTAGTATTGTGTGACACTGTACATGAATTTTAACCTCAACTAATAATGCCTCTTTAAAACATGCAAGGCAGAGAAGGGTAGAGTAGAACTGGCGGTAGGGTGGTAGGAAACCATTGGCAGTGGTGCAGGGTACAGAGGCTGGGGCCATGTGTGGCTGTGGTTCAGGAGGCACTGCTAGTGGAGAGAGCCAGAGCCAGTGTTCTCAGCCATCCGTCCCTCATATGTGCATGGTCTGAGTTTTGGGGGTCTCTCAGGGACCCCCAAAGGGCTACTATACCAGTGCCCTCATCTTTCACCCTATGGTCCTACCTCAACTCACATCCCCTTGGAAGAAATTGAACGGAACTTCCTCTTCCAACAACTGCAAATCCTGAGCACCCCCCATCAAAAGACACCCAGTGCATGGATCCCCTGCAAATCCACCCTGTCTCCCTCTGTTATGCCCATCTTCATGGGAGGGGCGCCCTTGAAACTGACGCTGAAGATGGGGCAAGGTGAGCCACCAATCTTTTCTGCAGCAACATGACCAAAAACTTCAGGGTCTTGACTCCACCCCTCTGGGTAATGGTGGTGGGGGTGGTTGCCGGTGATACTGAGATGAGTTGGTGTTGATGTCAGTCTCCATACCCCATCATTAATTGTGTGATCTAAAAACCTTATAACCTTATAGAGGCTTGTCTCTCAATCCACTGAAGCCCAGGATCTTGAGCACTCAATTTATTTTTATAATTTTTAAAAAAATTATTTAATAAACGTTGTTCTCCGTTCCCAAACCCCTCCCCCAGTTACCTGCATCCCAGCCATTCTTACCAGTGGGAGTTATCAAAATATATTAAGCTCTATCTCACCTCCACACTTTTACATCCTCCACTATTCTCTCTACCTGGGATTTGTTTCTTCCTACTTCATCTTTCCAGCAATTTGCTAATTCCTCTCAAGATTCGGCTCATGTCCCTCAGTCTGCAAATGCAGCAGATCATGCTGACCCCACTCCTAAGTCGCAGCCTTGGCAGGACTGCACTGAGCATCAGTCTCCCTCACTGGTCACAGCCTGTTAATAACAGGGAATAGGAATCCTTCACTGTCTCATCCTCAGAGCTCAGTACACAGTAGGTAATCAGCACATGTCCGTTATGGACTGAGAGCAAATACCTACCCACAAATAAATAAATAAAGCAGTGCACTGCAAAGATCCCCACCTTCTGGGTCTGGGACTCCCGGCCAGAGAGGCCCTTCTGGGCGGGAGTTGGGCTGAAATGATGTTCTCCCACCACACCTCTTCCATCCACCAGAACTGCCAGCACTGCTGAAGGCAGGACACCTGCGTGTACTGGGCCTCGGAGCAGGGAGCCTCTTCCAGCTGCTGCAACAGTTGAATTGAGAAGGATAATGCCCTCTCCGAGTTTTAGGTGGCAGAGGGGAGACAGCTTCTCACGTCATCCCCAGTTCACATGGATAGATTTCTTTGGTTCTTTTCTCCTTTCCTTCTTTTTGTTTGTATTATTATTATTTTCATTCTGAACTCCCAAAAGTAGAGAGCATCAAAGTGAGCAGTAAGTAGGAAGACTGGAGCTTTGCTAAACCTAAAATTCTAGGACATTGGAGCAAAGGAAGAGGCTGACCCAGAGGGTGAGCGGCCCCACCTCCGGAGCCCAGGGCAACACTGCCAAGGATCTCAGGAAGGCCTGGATGCAGGGTTACCATGGCAACAGAGCTGTCACAGGCCCAAGGTCTTGCTGGGTAAGCACAAATGGATGGCATGCAGGATCCCTCTTTTCATTTGAAAATTACCACTAATTTGCAATTAGTTGGAGGAAAATTGGAGATGGAGGAAAGGGAATTGCTCTTTTCAGCAAACAACCATGACCACTGAAAACTGACTTTTCACCAGAGTCATAATGGAGAGCAAAGAAAACTTGTCTATGAAGAACACAGGCTTTGGACTGCGTTCAGTCCAAGGACTGAATCCTGGTTCTCTCATGTCCTGACTCTGTGACCTTGGAGAAGTATCTTAACCTCTCTGGCTTTGCTTTCTTCTCCTAGAAAACATTTCTAAAATACCCACTTGCAGGATGGATAGGAAGGTTAAACAAAATAATAGAAGTCAAGTCCTGGACACATAGTAAGTGCCCAGCTAATGATGACTCTTATCACTATTTGAGGTTTTCATTCATTCACATAATCTTCTTTCCTTCCCTTGCCATTTTCTTAATTTATGCAATTCATCCATTCCACTAATATTTATTAAGCACCTATCTGCCCAAATGTCTTCTACGTACCATAGCTCATCACATCAGAGACCCAAGAGCAGCCATCAGTGAGAATTACATACTACCTGCGGCCCCAGAGGCCCCCTCACATTCACTTCCTTTTCTAGGACTCTTTCATGTCCCATCAACACCTCCTCCTCTGCACTCCTGCCAATTGGCATCACGTGTCTCTCTTGGTCCTCTCAGGAGCTGAAAACATGTGAGGAGCTGTGGTTCACAAAGTCAATAGCATGAGGCAACATCAAAGGCAGAAACTGTGGTAGGGTCAGGGCTCAGCTAAGTCCAGGTGTCTATGGGCTCTCAGATCTGAGCAGAAACTGGGCCCTCATTGTCTCTGAGGTCTCAGCCCCAGGACCATTATGCAGCGTGGGCATCACCAGTGTCTGGGGAGAACATGCTGGAACAGCATGCTGTGAGGCCTTTGGTTGTCCCAGTGAGCTGTTCACTCTGCCTGGAGGGCTCTTCTCCCTGTGCCTTGGGGAATATCCATTCTTCAGCCCCCAAGTCTGAGTCCCCAGAGTATGTAGGAAAAATCTCTCCCTTCCTCTCTCTTTCTGTGTGTGCAACCCCACCCCAAACCAAGAAAGGGAGCTGACAGCCAATCCCAAAGACAGAGGTGATGGAGGCTTGTCAAAAGAGCCCCTATTCTCCAAGGCCATGTAGCATTGCAGCTTAGGAGGATGGGCTGCGACCAAGTCCTGCCTCCCACTAACCGTGTGACCTTGAACAAGTTACTTCTTGAAGCTGCAGTGTGTTCGTTTGCAAAAATGAGTAATGGTGATTTAATATTTCCAGGGGGCATCCCTGCTGTCCAAGCCTGAATTGTGGGGCCAGGAGTTAAAACTTCTCTTTCAAGAATCAGGACACAACTACTAAGCGTGGCAGCAGCTTGATAATGATGAGGATGAAAAACGAAAGCCCCCTAACCTGCACATGGTGGCCAGCAAACCAGAAGAAAACCAAGATCATTGTGCTGTGCCCAAAGAAGTTGGCATCCAGAACAGTGCTAGCTGTTGGCATTTCCAGCTCACCTTACCCCCATTAGGATGGATGACGTTAACTAATGAAGAATTATCCACCCACATTGCAAGCCGCAAGCAATTATGAATTCCATTACCCAGCAACTTGGCCAAGATTCCTCCTGGCTCATCCACAGACGAGAGAAGTTCCACCCAGAGAACAGAGGCACCTGGGAAACAGGCAGTTAATTGCTGTGGAAGACTGACTAATTAAGTCCTTCCCCAGTGCCAGCCTGTGCTCTCACCGCGATGCCTTGCTCCTTCCCTATGGTGTGAAGGTGGCAGGATGGAAAGAGGGCAGAAGGTCAGAACGACCATGTTCAAACAACTGTTCTGCTGTGTGATCACTGCAGACATGGTCTAATCTCTTCGAGCTCCTTTTGCCTCCTCTACCAGATGAGGCTGATACTATCCTAAGGAAATATACATGTGTGGAGAATGCCCTCTGCATCCGAGCATCCTTGTTGATGGACACAGACCATAATAGTGACAGTGACCTGGATGAGGCTTTATCATAATGCTCATAACAACAGCTCATATTTTTCAAACACTGGTTCTTCCAAGCATGGGGACTTACCATGCATTATTTTATTTAGTCTGCAAAATAATTGTCAAAGGTATTCTTATTACCCTCTATTTGACAGACAGTGTAATTGAAGCTTAGGATTAAATGGTTTGCCAGTGATTATATCACTTTTTTGCACAAGCTAAAATTTGAACTAGCCCTTCTGACTCCAGATCCATTGTTCCTAACCCACATCCATGCTGCCTCTACTGGTCTAGACCACTCCACTGTTGCCTCTGAGGAACTTCAGTGGCCTTTAGGTCTGCATCTTACAGTGCAGTCATGCACCATATAATGACATTTTGGTCAATGATGGACTGCATATAGGATGGTGGTCACAGAAGATTATTATGGTGCTGAAAAATTTCTATCACTTAGTGCCATCTAAATGATCCTGACCTTGTGCAGGCCTATGCTAATGTGAGTTTGTGTGTCTTAGTTTTTAATTAAAAAGTTTAGAAAGTTAAATAAATACATTTTTAAAATAGAAAAAAGTTTATAGAATAAGAGTATATTCTATAATATCTTTGTATACCTGTACAATGTGTTCATGTTTTAAGCTAATTATTACATGAGTCAAAAATTGTTTAAAAATTGAATGTTTCTTTGTATATATTTCATGTAGCGTAGGTGTACAGTGTTTATAAAGTTTACAGTAGTATACAATAATAAGGCCTTTCACATTCACTCAGCACTCACTCCCTGACTCACCCAAAGCAACTTCCTCTCCTAGAAGTACCATTCATGGTAAGTGCTCTATGGTATTTACAGGTATACCCTATACAGGTACACCCTACACAGGTGTAAAAATTTTAATCTTTTACAGGGTATTTTACTATACCTTGTCTATGTTTCAATAAACAAATAGTTACAATTGTGTTACAACTGCCTACAGTATGCAGTTCAGTTACATATGGTATAGATTGTATCCTAGGAGAGAAACCCCAAACATGTAACCTAGGTGTGCAGTAGGTTATACCACCTAGGTCTGTGTAAATATACCCGATGATGTTCACATGCCAAAATTGCCTAGTAACGCATTTCTCAGAACATATTCCTATCATTAAGCAATGCAGACTGTAGTAACTTAATAGCATCACAGATGTTAGGCATGACAAGTCCTAGTTGAGATTTTGCTTTCTTTTAACAAGGATCACAGTGTACAGGGCATGTGAAGGAGTATTTTGCATCTGTCACACCAGGGTGCAACCAATCTCTGATTAATGCTGTTAATTCAGCTAATGTTGACTCGTAAATAATTCAACTGACACTGAAACACTTTTGTCACTGCCTCCTACCACTGAACACCAACTAATATTGGCACTCCTGTCCAAGCATGACTTTCTGAAGTCGAACAACCATTGATCCAAAGGGTTGGCCCTAGAAATGTTCTCCTTACTCACGTCTCCTGAGCAGGCATTTTCCACCATCACACATCAGCTCAGTCTGCCAGTGAAGACTCAAGCTTTGCTGGCCAGCATTATTCATGATCAAGACATGGTCTTGAAGACTCACCCTGAGTGCCAGCAGAATTTCAATGGCGCACTTGTTCATCCATTAATTCAACAAACACATACATCTAAGATGCCCCTCCACAACCATGGTCTCCCATCATGGCTGAGGTGCAGAGTCACCAGCAAGTGGGTATAAGTGGATCCCTGAATGCAAACCCAGCATTATTGAATCAACACCTCACAGATGGAGTCTGAGCATGCGTTTACAGAGTAGGTGCTCAATAAATCTTTGTTCAGTGAATCTATAGCAACAATAACAGGTGCTGCTTCTTGGGCTAATGCAGTAATACTGCTCAGATCCTGGCTCCACTATTTCCCAGTACTATGTGACCATGGTGTTTCTCAATCTCTCTGCACCTTAGTTTGTTCCTCTGATATAACCATAGTACCTAGACTGGATAAAGAAAATGTGGCATAGATACACCATGGAACACTACGCAGCCATATAAAAGAATGAGATCATGTTCTACCTCACTGTTTTTTAAGTTTTTTGAGATATAATTCACATACCATACAATTCGTCCATACTGTATAATTCAATGGCTTTTAGTATAGTCACAAAATTGTGCATCCATCATCACAATCAATTCTGGAATATTTTCATTAACCCCAAAAGAAACCCCATATCTAATAATAATCACTCCCCCAACCCTCTTCCCATGCCCCTAAACCTAGTCAACCATGAATCAACTGTCTCTATAGATTTGCCTATTCTGGGCATTTCATGTAAGTGGAATTATACAATATGTGGTCCTTTGTGACTGGCTTATTTCATTATCAATAAGCATAATATTCATGAGGCTCATTCATGTGGTATCATGTTTCAGTACTTCATTCCTTTTTATTTCTGAATAATGTTCCATTGTACGGATATGCCACGTTGTTTATCCATTTATTGTTTGATGGGCATTTGGGTTGTTACAGCTTTTGGGCTGTTGTGAATAATGCTGCTACAAAGATTCATATACAAGTTTTGTGTAAATGTACATTTTCCTTTCTCCTAAGTGTATACCTAGGAATGGAATTGCTGGATCATACGGTAACTCTATCATTTAACCATTTGAGGAATTGTTTTCCAAAGTGGTCATAACATCTTAACCTCCCATCTGCACTGTATGAAGGTTCAATCACCCTCATTCTCTCTAACACTTGTTATTATCTGTCTTTTTTATTATAGTTATCCTATTGGGTGTAAAGTAGTATTCAGTGCTATTTTTAATTTGCATTTCCATGACGGCTAATGATGTTGGGCATCTTTTCATGTGCTAATTGGTTATTTATATCTCTTCTTTGGAGAAATGTCTGTTCATATTCTTTCCCCATTTTTAATTGGGTTTTCTTTTAATTATTGAGTTGCAATAGGGTCTTTATATTTTCTAGGTACACATCCTTTTTAATTTTGATCGTGTCCAGTTTAAATATTTTTTCTTTCATTACTGTGTCTTCAGTAGTATATCTAAGAAACCATTGACTAAAACAAGGTTATGAAGATTTATACCAGTGTTTTCTTCAAAGAGTTTTATAGTTTTAGCTCTCACATTAGAGATTTGATCTCTTTGAATTAATTTTTGCAAATGGTGTAGAGTGACCACCTTCATTCTTTTGCATGAGGATATCATTTTTCCTAAATCATGTATTAAAAAGATAATAATTTCCCCCACTGAATAGTCTTGAACCCATTTCAAAAACCTTTTGAACATAATGTTATGGTTTATTCTGGACTTCCAATTCTGTTCCATTGATCTATATCTCTATTATTGTGCAAGTTCCATACTGTTTTGATTACCACAACTTTGTAGTAAGATTTAAAATTGGGAAGTATGATTCCTCCATATTTATTCTTTTTAAAGATTCTTCCATCTATTCGGAGTCCCTTGAATTTCCATATGAATTGTAGGATAATTTATAAATTTCTGCAGACAAGTCAGCTGAGATTTTGACAGAGATAGTATTGTATCTATGATTACTTTGGGTAGTATTGCCACCTTAACAATATTAAGTTGTCCAATCCTTTCAAACAAGCTGTTTCTCCGTTTGCTGAAGTCTTCTTTAATTTCTCTCAAAAATATTTTGTAGTTTTCATAGTAAACATATTGAACTTATTTTTTAAATTTATTTTTCAGCATTTTATGCTTTTGGTGCTAGCTTAAATACAACGTTGTATGGAAGCAGTGAGAGTGGACATTCCTGTCTTGTCCCTACTCTAAGGGGAAAAGCATTCAGTCTTTCACTATTAAGTATGATGTAAGTTAGCTGTGGGTTTTGATAGATGCCATTTATGGGGTTGAGTTAGTTATCTTCTATTTCTAGTTTGTTGAGTATTTTTATTATTAAGTAGTGTTTAATTTTTGTTGAATGCTTTTTCTGCAACTTTTGAGATGATCATGTGGTTTCTGTTCTTTATTCTATTGAGGTGGCATATTACATTCATTACTTTTTAAATGTTAAACCAACTTTGCATTCTCATTTGGTCATAGCATATAATCTTTTCAGATATTGTTGGATTTTATTTGATAGTATTTTTTGAGGATTTTTATGTCTATATCATAAGAGAGATTGGTTTGTAGTGTTATTTCCTGGCAATATCTTTATCTGGTTTTGGTAGCAGAGTAATGCTGACCTCACAGAATAAGTGGAAAGTGGGGGTATCCTCTTCTATTTTTTGGAGAACTTTGGGAATAATTGGCATTAATTCTTATTAACTAAATGTCTGGTAGAATTCACCAGTGAAGCCATCAGACCCTGGGTATTCTCTACGGAAATTTTTAAAATTCTAATTTAATGTCTTTACTTGTTAATGGTTCGTTTGGACCTTTCTATTTCTCCTTGAGTCCTTTTAGGTAGTTCGTATCTTTATAGGAAGTTTTCTATTTCATCTAAGTTTCCTAATTTGTTGGCACACAGTTGTTCATAGTATTCCCTTATACTTGACTTATCTATTTTTGTAAGGTCAGTAGTAATGTCCACGCTCTCATTTCTGATTTTAGTAATTTGAGTCTTATTTATTTTTTTCTTAGTGGGGGTATTGAACATCTCCAAGTTTTGTTTTTGAATTATCTGTTTCTTCCCTCAATTCTGTCTGTCTTTGCTTCATTTATTTTGTGGCTCTGCTGTTAGGTGCATACATACTCATACTTGTAACTTTCTGATGGAGTGATCTTTGTATCATTATAAAAAGTTTAACTCAAGTAACATTTTTTGTTAAAATCTAATTAGTCTGATATTAATGTAGCCATTCCAATCACTGGATTTTTGTGAGAAGTTAAATGAGCTAATCTATATGAATCACACAGAAAAGTATGTAGCAAAGGGCACATGTTTAATAAATATTAGCTAATACTATTACCTACAGGACACTATTGGAGTGGATTTACATGTCTGATTTCAGTTAAAGCTCTCCACATCTACCCCTGAAGTACACACAGTTCTCTGTATCTAATAGAAGAAAAAATTGAAAAACAAGAGTTCAAGTAGATTACCCAAGATCCCCAAGTCAAGAGGGTGATTCTAATTGAATCTGACTCCAAAACCCATTCTCTCTTCTGTGTGTGCTACTTGAGATGCTGTGGCCAAATCTGTTATCTATAAGATACTAATTCTATACTTCAACTGAAGATAAATTGTAGTAGTCAACAACATGGACTTGGAGGCATGACCTGGAGCCACCATTCATTAACTAAAAAACTTTAGCAAGTTATTTAGCTGCATGTCTCAGTTTCCTCTTCTATATCATAATGATTCTGATGGTGTCTGCTCCAAGGGGTCACTATGAGTATTAACTGTGATGATATCAGTAAATTTCCCAGCACCTAGAGATCAGTCAATAAGGACTGGTTGTTACTAATATTAGAATTATTACTATGGCTATGTAATGGGCAAAGATGCACACTAACATATTAGTCCGTTTTCATGCTGCTGATAAAGACATACCTAAGACTGGGTAATTTATAAAGAAAAAGGGGTTTAATGGACTCACAATTTCACATGGCTGGGGAGGTCTCACAATCATGGTGGAAGGTGAAAGGCATGTCTTACATGGTGGCAGGCAAGAGAGAATGAGAGCTAAGTGAAAGGGGAAACCCCTTATAAAACCATCATATCTCGTGAGACTTATTCAATACCATGAGAACAGTATGGGGGAAACCACCCCCACATCAGCAATGATTTGATTATCTCCCACCGGGTCCCTCCCACAACACATGGGAATTACAGGTGCTACAATTCAAGATGAGATATGGGTGCGGACACAGCCAAACCATATCACATATCTACCAGGGAATGTAAGAACTGCCACAAGGTAGACAGGAGGAAGATATGTGTGTGTGTGTCTGTGTGTGTGTGCGCGCGCGCGTGTGTGTAGAGAAAGAAAGTCTCCCCCCAACTCAGAGACCATCAGAGGCATCCTGAGAAGTAAGACATTTCCTTAGGACCGTCGATAAGATAGAGTAAACCAGACAAGCAAGGCAGGACTGACCCGATGAACAGCAGAGTCAAGGCACCAAGGCAGGCTAGTGCCTAAAAGCTAAGGCCTGGGAAATGTGCTTGATATTCCCCATCAGCACAGCCCTGGCCTCCTCTGAGAGTGCTCTCCTAAACTCAAGGTGACATAAACATGAAAGTACCTCAATAAAGGAAGAACAGATGGCCCAAGGTATATAAGAAAGGAGCTACATCACAAGGCAAGAATCTACATTTCTCCACTCCACCACTGCTTCTCACCTGTGCTGTTTGCCTTGATCTCTGATGAGTTTATTCAGAGCCCATCTGCTTGGTGCTAAAAGCTCTGTGGGGTGCAGAGGATGGGTTTTGGAAGTAACATCCTGGAAAGGTAAAAGCTCCCCTCAGATCTGTGCTTAGCTGAGAATGGCCCTGCTATGGCATCCCTCAATATTGGACTAGTGCAAAGAACCAATGATCCAGCTGAGATCTGGGAAGGGAGCATGAGAGGCACTGGGATGTCACATCTTTCAGCACTATCCCAAAGAGAGGTGTACTCTGGTACTGTACCCCAACCCTGCCTTATCAATTCTGCCACTATAATCAGCTCTCACAGAGCACCCTCACCTGCAGAGTGGCAAAAATCAGGATGGCCTCCTGAGGGACATCAGCATGTCTTGCCACTTTCTGAGACAAATTCTTCCTCCAAATTGCTCCAAGCCTGGCTTTGGGCTTAGGCACTTCACAATCACGACTTTGTTTTCGCCTAACAGCCTAGGTGTTGGTTGTTCTTTTTATAGAGTTCATATAATCCACATGAGTCTCAAAGAGGAAAGGTCACTTACCTAAGGCCACAAAGTCATAAACAAATGAGCCAAAGGTAGCTCTTGAATGCCATCAATGCTTTTTGTTTAGGGGCATGGAATATCAGGCAACTCAGTGTGACTCCCGGAACACACCAGGTGTGGCAAAGTGGAATCTGTTGGGCTCAGATCATAGGCCCGTCTCAGAATAATGGAACAAGTAAAGAGGAGGCAGGGGCAGTAGGGAAGGGCCAGGGGACAAGTGGAGAGTCTCTTCAGCAGCCCCCACAAGCTGGGCAAGGCAAAACCACCTGCGATGCCAGATCAGAATGTGGAAGGTGCCTTGTTCATCTCTACAAAAGGACACAGAGACTCAGACTTGGGTTAAAGAGTCCAATTCATGGGAGAAGAGACTGCCAAAGACAAGCAGTAGGATCAGCATTTATTTAGCACTTACTGTTTGTCAGAAGCACTCATACATTTAATTCCTTTGTAGCCCCTGCTGTGGCCCAGTAAGGGGGTGGTTTGTACTCTTGTTCTGCAGATGAGGATGCTATAGCAGTAACAAGCTGGTAGCTCATAGTTCCACGTTTTCTCTTTCTGTGGCATACTGGATAGGTGACACTTTTCAATACCTGGCTTTTAGGGGGCCACATAATCGAGTTTTGTTTGATGGAATTGGGAAAAGGGTATATAGATTTCATACACACTCCCAGATCTTCACATTTCCCCACAAGATCCTCCAAGTTCCCTGTTCCATTGCAAGCTGGATGAAGATGATAAAGTGGGGCTCAGGAGCCCCAGCCAATGGCCGAGCCAACAGACCAAAGGAGCCTGGGTCCCTGGATGACAGCATGGAACATGTTGATGTAGACAGAGCCCTTGCAGAAACCCAAGAGACACAGCCCTGAAGATAACCTGCTGTGAGACCCAGTGTTCAGTCACTTCCTGACTCTGAGCCTCAGTTTCCCTTTCTGCACAAGATACAGGTGGCACTGGATGATGCCCAAGGCTTCTCCAAGGCTGCCATTCAGAGATGTGTGTGCTCCTTTAAGCAGGAGAGGAAGAAGAAAGATGCTGAGGACTCCTCCTCCTTCCTTTCCATGGGCTCTGGCTGGCTTTCTTTGAGATTGTCTGCTGGGGCTTGTGTGGAGCTTCCATTTAAACTCAGCAGAACATGCCAGGTGAGGGATTTGGATACACCCAGCAGCATGACTGGCACCTACCCTGACTTTCTCAGCATTGTCCCTGACGAGTTAGTTCATTTTTCACCTCCAATAGGCATGCCTCACTTACCTCCACCTCCCTGGTGAGGAGCTCACCAAGATGACACCAAAGCCTCCAAACACTGGCTCTCCCGCCTCCTGTGAGCTGGCAGGTGCAGCTCCCCTGCAGGCACCAGGCTAGAGATACTTGTCATCCTTCCTCCCCTCCTGGACACTCGTGACAGGGCAGTGACATTTCACTTTCCACGGAGAATCACAGCCAGTCCCCCTGCACTCCAGACCCTGGAGACCTGCTGAAGCGGCGGGAAAGCCAGCCTCTGCCTGCAGGGGCCATGAAGCCCATTTCTGTCGCCTGAGTCCTAAACAAGGGACACACCTGGCTTCCTGAAGCCGTCCCTGGCTTATTTGATGTTGGTGTATTTCGCTCCCCACTCTCGCTTCCCCGTCTCCCTCCCGTGAATATCTGTCTCTACCACTCACTCTCCAGAGGCATTTGTCTGCTGGGAAAATAGCGGCTGACAGCAAAGGTCACCGCGACCAGCTCTGACTCGCCGCATACAAATAGGCCTTTCAGCGAGGGGCCCTGCAAAGCAGGCCCAGGTCCTATTATTGATAAATCCTTGAAAATACTCTAATGCATCTTCATTTCAGGGAAAACAACTGCCTTCAAGGTTGCACTGAGAAAATAAAGCAGGCGGCGTGGTGAGGGATTCGAGAAGTTGGCATTTTCCCGAAGATTAAAAGATAATAACACTTCTATTAGGATCACTCCGCCACGCTGTATTGATCTCATCAGGGAAGCCACTGCAGGTCTAATATGAACAGAGCGCATTCAGGAATTAATCACGGGGGGTTTTATTACGGTTCATAGGGCGTTTCGTTCGAACTGCATCGTTTGCAATATTTATGGCCGCACTCCCTGGCTGTTATTAAGTGCCAGTGTGCCACGTGGAGCTGGGCCTGCTGGGTTAGAACACAAAGTCATTCTTCAAAAGTAAATCTTATCTAAACTGTACACACAAAGCCAATTATGTTTTGATTTACATTTTAATTCTGCCACAGACACCCCACGCTGGAGTGGGAGGGGCCAAAGATGAAGACCTGATTGGAAGGACCCCGTTCATAACCTGGCCCATGTCCCCCCGGAGATGGGACCTCCTAAAGGTGCTCATTCCCTTTGCAGAGCCTCAGCTTCCAGATCTGTAAAATGGGCACGATAGAACCTACCTCCCAGGGCAGCACAAGAATTAAGTGAGACAGCATTTACAGAACATATGCCACGAAACTGGCTCCAATGAACACCCGGTGATAAACACTGCTCCTCTTTGTCACATAGTTTTTTCTTCTTTTGGAGACCTTACCTGACTTGGATTCAGGAGAGACTAATCTAAGCAAAATATCCAATGAAAATAGGTTTTTTTTTTTTTTTTTTTAAATACCAAGCTTAAGATAAACACATGAGTATGTTTTATAATCCATGGAAAGGAGCTTCTAGTACCCTGGTTTCCACCTCCTTTTTCCTGTAGATTAGGGACACCTTTACCCCCACAATGTGGGATTAACCATCAGCTTTTGGGTAAAAGACTCACCATAAATCTCCTGAGTTTTTGTAAAAAAATAAATAAGATAGAACTGGAACTGGGCATGGTGGTTCATGCCTGTAATCCCAGCACTTTGGGACACCTAGTGGGGAGATCGCTTCAGCCTAGGAGTTCAACACCAGCCTGGGAAATATAGGAAGCTCCCATCTCTACAAAAAATTTAAAACTTAGCTGAGCGTGGTGGTGTTTGCCAGTAGTCCCAGCTACTTGGGAGGCTGAGTTGGGAGGATGGCTTGAGCTCAGGGGGAAGAGGTCACACCACTGCACTCCAGCCTGGTGACAGAGTGAGATCTGGTCTTAAAAAAAAAAAAAAAAAAAGATAGAACTGGAAAGGGTTTAGTCCAGGACATCACACAGAGTATGCACTCAATAACTCAAGGCTTTGTGTCATCAGTAGAAGGAACAAGAGGAACAAATAGTAGTTGTAAAACTACTAGTCAGAGTAGCAGGACTAGTAACCATGGCAGTAATTTTAGAAGTTATAGTAGTAGTAACAATTGTATAAGCAAGTAGTATTCATAGTAATGGTAGCAATAGTAGGAGTACTGATGGTAGCAATAAAAGTAATAGCAGTAGTAATAATAGGAATATTCCAGCTCCAGATCGTATTACCTCTGTGATGTCAACCAAGTCATTTAACCACCCTGAGCCTCAGGCTCATCACTTGTAAAATGGCAGTAAAAATATCTAACTCTCATGGATCTTATCCATAAAAAATCAGATGCTGTAGGTAAAACTCTGCCTGGCCCACCACAGGCTCAGGAGGCATTAATTTCCTTCCCCATCACCCTTTGCCTGTTTATAATCTCTGCTTATTCCCTGCCCTGTGCTTCTGAGGCTCCAGCATTTTGTGACTGCATGTCTAGAATGTGCCTGTGTGAATTGTTAGAATGTGAAGAGCATCAGGAGTCTGGTGAGTCTTGCTGCAGGATTAAAACACTAATAGTCCTATCTTCATCCCAGGGCAGATGTGAAGACTCAATGAGAAAATGTAAGGAAGCCCTTCCCATGGGACCTGCTGCACCACAGGCACTCCATGCCAGATGCCAATAGAAAAAGACTCTTCACTCTCCTGACCTCAGTTTCCCCATTTACATGATGAGACTCATGTATATATCTTCTATTTAATAGGGACCACAAGCTCAAGAAACCACTAGAGCCCTTCTTGAGGACAGAAGACTTAATTGTCTCTTCTTTCCAGAGGCCAATATAGTCCCTTGCAGATAACAGGCATCCTATTAACAATTATTACATCAATCACACCACACAGAAATTCACTCCCACAGCATCAAAATGAGGAGGTCATGTGGCCTATTCTACATGAATATCTCTAATGTGAAGAAGCTCATCATCCCAGGATTTAGCCCATTTCTTCATTAAACAGTGATAAGTTCCTGATGGGAAGCTGAAATCTATGTCTCCATAACTGCCACCCTTTAATCCTAATTCAGGCCTTTGGCATCACAGGAAACACTTTGATGTGACAGGGCCACAAGTGTCCCATTAGATTCTCCCGTCTTCCTCTTTCACTGGCTACACAACACTAGTCCTTCAACTGTTATGCTTATGATATGGTTCATTCACTTACCAACTCAGCAAGCACCAATTATGTGTGCAGCTGGATCAGGCCCGCACTGGATGCTAGGAGGACAGTGCTGGAAAACGATGGGCCCAGGGAGTGAAGAACTAATGGCCCTGTTTACAAGTGTCTGCAGTGACTCGGCTCTCCTCTCCATTGCTCCACTATGGGTTCCCCTCCACAAGTACAGGCCCTAGAGCTGAGCCCCAACTCCACACACAGTCTGACCAGTTTAGAGAGATACTCTAATATACAGTAAATATCCAGGAAGAGGTCGTGCATAGTGGCTCACGCCTGTAATCCCAACACTTTGGGAGGCTAAGGTGGGCACACTGCTTAAGCTCAGCAGGTTGAGACCAGCCTGGGTAACATGGCTAAACCCCATCGCTACAAAAAAATACAAACAATTTAACTGGGCATGGTGGCATGCTC
Organism: Macaca nemestrina; assembly: GCF_043159975.1. Classification (NCBI taxonomy): domain Eukaryota; kingdom Metazoa; phylum Chordata; class Mammalia; order Primates; family Cercopithecidae; genus Macaca; species Macaca nemestrina. The sequence continues at coordinate 64,927,275 of NC_092142.1, forward strand.
CTGTGGTCCCAGCTACTCAGGAGGCTGAGCTGGGAAGACTGCTTGAGCCTGGGAGGTAGAGGATGCAGTAAGCTACGATTCTGCCACTGCACTCCAGCCTAGGTGACAAAGTGAGATCCAGTCTAGAAAAAAAAAAAAAAAATCCAAGAAAGTATGGTTGAGTGAATGTTTCCTAAATAGATACTACCTTCCTCCTTCTATTATAAAGGTTATGTGATTGCTAATGTATTTGTCTTGCAGGAAAAGCCAAGTGACAGGCCAAACTGGAATGGGTCCTGTGGGACAGAAACCAAGCGTTTGAGCATCTCTCACCTAGGAGTGTGCAAAACCAGGATGCAAGAGTGCAACAGCAAGGTCTGCTAGCCAGAGACTGCTGGGTGTCTGGCCCCTGGAGGCGGCTTAAGGCAGAGTCCTTAGCAGGAAGGCTGATGCCAGAACCCCTGGGTGGAATAGGGGGTGGTGAGCTCACAGGGCTCATGGGGACAGGGTCAAAGAGCTGGGACAGAGAGGGAAGAGGTGAAAGTCAAGTGTGCAAGTTGGAGGGAAAACCCGAATCAATAATTGGGACAGGGACGGACTTCTGATGGATTATGTCTGCTGGTTGTGGCCAGTTATGCTTGCAAAGGTAAAGAGGCATATGAACTTAGTCTGTGGAAGACACCCACCTGTGCTTCAATAAGAAGACAGGGGAGAGAGAGAACAAGTGAGGAAAGGAGGAGGAAGAGAGAGAGAGCACACAAGGGTGAGAGTAGAAAAAATAGGGCAGCAGATAAGTTGGACTAGAAGAAGAAGATCTATGGCATATTCGAATATTAAACATCAACCTTGTGAGCACTCTGATAAACTGGGTTTATTGAATAAGTCATCTTACCATAAAATAGATTTGCATTTCCCTCCCCGCAGTGTCCTGGTTCTGCGGCCTGATAAACACAGCAGCATTGCCACCGTAATATGCACCTCATAAATCCGCAGGTTCCGGTGGCTTCACTAGAAACCCAGAGAGCTCTTCCAGAACTATTGCCTGAAAGCCTGGCTGCTTCCTGAGAACCCCCTTCCTGCCCAGAACAAGCCCTTGGAGCAAACCCTAGAAATAGACACAAACTTCCGTGGAGGAAAAAAGCATGCATCACATCTTCCTATTTTAGCTGAGCAAACCCACCACTTTAGGAAGTGGCATCAATATAGCATTATGGATTTTGAAGAAACACACAGGAACACATCACTTAAACACCAAAATACTGGTTTCTACCCTTACATCTAACAGCAGAAGGAGCAGGCCGAGGGCATAGAGACAAGAAGCACACCAGGGGTTACCCTTAAAGACCAGTCCATTTTCTGTTATGCTGAATCCAGAGGCTAATTCTCAGGGGTTATAAAGGAACTGTAAAAAATATATTTTGATTCACAGGCTTTCATTTCGGCTCAATTTGAGAATACTCTTACTAAATCTATAGCTCCCAACCTTCTCCATTAAAGTCTGACATACTTTAAATTGAATATGCAGTTCACCCTTGAACAATACGGCCTTGAACTATGAGTGTCCACTTACACATGGATTGTCTTCTGCCTCTGCCACCCCTGAGACAGCAAAACCAACCTCTCCTCTTCCTCCTCCTCGTCCTCCTCCTCTTGAGCCTACTCAATGTGAAGATGAGGAAGATGAAGACCTTTAGGATCATTTATTTCCACATAATGAATAGTAAATAAGTTTCTCTTATTTAAGATTTTCTTGGTAACATTTTCGTTTCTCTAACTTACTTTATTATGAGAATACAATATATAATACACATACAAAATATGTGTTAATCAGCTATTTATGTTATCAATAACGCTTTCAGTCAACAGTAGGCTATTAGTTTATTTCTGGAGGAGTCAATGTTATACATGGATTTTTAACCATGTGGGGGGTCAGTTCCCTACATCCCTATGTTGTTCAAGGGTCAACTGTATATCTGTGTTGAATACATAGACATATATATAAACAAACATAATTGAATATATATGTGTATGTAATATATATATATGCATGTGTATGTATACACACAGGCACACACATATATGAATGAAATAACAGAAGATAGTCCAGTTGAAAACTCCTGTTGATTTTTGAGTCTGGGTTTAATTCTGCACATGGTGAACAAGAACAGCATGTTCTATAATTGTAATGCAACACAGATATACTAGCATGAGTCTGAGTGTTGGCTGTTTTGATTTGTGAGTTCACCCAGAAGAAAAACCAAAAAATAGATTTGCATTTCTGGGGGCAGAAGAAAATGCAAAAACATTAATTTATTGAGGTTAAAGATAAATCCCAAAAGGAGAAATGCAAATGACCAATCAACATGAGGAACTGCTCAGTCTCTTGGATAATTAAAGGAATAAAACTGAACCACTAATGAAATTTTATCATGGTTTGTCTTTTAATTTGGCAAAGCCTAATAAAAAGTAATAATACTCAAAACTGGTAAGGCTGTGATGAGACAGTTATTCATCGATGAGTCAAAAATAGATGGGCACATACTGCAATTTGGGGTGTATATTAATATCCTAGAAATTATTTATTTGACCCACTTAATGATGTCTTCAGTAAAGAGTTTTGTTGTTTGTATAATTGCAGACAGAAAGTCTGGGGATCACCCAAGATGAGAAAGTGATATTCCAACATGAGACCTGGGGAATAAAAAACTCAGGAATGAGAAGAGGCTTGAACAATGAAAGAAGAGGACCTTCCAATCTAGGTAAGTGACTAATCCTGGAAGTGACATTTCTCAGAGCCACTTTGCCTGCAGGTTTTACCAAGTGCCCTGTGAAGAGGGATCAGAATAAAGATCAGAGCCACTCTGAAGGCTACCTATCATTGTGGAATTAGAGTAACAGAGAGTTCCTAGCAAGAATATGCATTGGTGGGCCAGGTGTGGTGGTTCATGCCTGTAATCCCAGCACTTTGGAAGATCGAGGCAGGAGAACTGCTTGAGACCAGGAGTTTGAGACCAGCCTGGCCAACATGGTGAAACCCCATCTCCATTAAAAATACAAAAAAAGTTACCTGTGCTTGGTGGCATGTGCCTGTAATCCCAGCTACTTGGGAGGCTGAGGTACATGAATCGTTTGAACCCAGGAGGTGGAGGCTGCAGTGACCCGAGCCAAGATTGTACCACTGCACTCCAGCCTGGGTGACAGAGTGAAACCCTGTCTCAAAACAAACAAACAAACATGCCTTGGTGGAATCCAGGCAACCTTATCCAGTCCCTGTGTTGTCATGAGGTAAAGGAAAACCTTGGGAATACCATAAAGCACAAAACCAAGCTGGCTTTATGTAGATTCTAGGGGCTGAGTGGGGAGAACAGGATAGCACTCCCTGAGAGCTCCATAAGAACTCCAAACCCAAGGGCCCTCATTGCTGTGTGCAGCAACATTCCATTATGTAGGGACTTCTTGAAGGGCCAGTTAGTGCCTTTCCAGCTGCCAGCCTGCGGTCGCAGCAGTGCACCTGGTCACCAAAAATGAGTAACATCTAGAAAACCCAGTGTCACTGAACTTAACACATTTCTCTTAAAAATTATCTTCTAAAACAGATAAAAACTTTATTTTGGCAATAGAAGACAATTTGGGAGTGATTTCAAGGTGCCAAAGAGCCACAGATCTTTGCAACTTCCTTGTCCTGTCCCTCAATGAGGTGTGCGGTTTTCTCATGTTCTCTTGATACTAAAAGAATAAGTGCAGATTTGTAAACAAAGTTGCTTATGGTGACTGCATGCTGTTCACACTGGACATGCATATTTTCAGGTTTTTCCAATATTATTTGGCCAGAGGCTATTCAAGGGCTTCGTTGTTGAAGAAGCCACTGGCCCCTTCTTTCCTGGTGCTCACTTGAGTGACTTTCCAGGATCAAAGGGCTAAAATAGAACACCTCAACTAAACAGAAATTAACCATCTGCTGGAATGCATTTCTATATTTGAATCTGTTGAGAATTTATTTGACAAATTCAATGTATCCATTCATAAAATGTGTATTGAATTCTCATCAGACCCTGTTCTGGGTGCTGGAGGTTAAGCAGTGAACCAAAGAAAACAACCTTGCCTGTATAGTTACTGCACTTCAGTAGGGGGAGGACAGAGGTGATGCACATAAAAACCCCATCTCCACTAAAAATACAAAATTTAGCTGAGCATGGTGGCATGTACCTGTATGTAGTCGCAGCTATTGAGGGGGCTGAGGCTGGAGAATTGCTTGATCCTGGGAGGCAGAGGTTGCAGTGATCCAAGAAGATCGCACCCCTGCACTCCAGCCTGGGCGACAGAGCAAGACTCCATCTCAAAAAACAAACAAACAAACAAACAAAAAAAGTTTCATATCTTGCCCGTGTCTCCACCTCTTCATCTCTGTGGCTCATGGTGAAAGATGCATGACCATCACTTGCTTCTGTAGCTCCATTCAAGACCCTAAGAGTCACTGGCCTCAGTTGGACCCCACATAGAGGCCCCCAAAGGTCTCTGCATCCAGGCAGCCTGACTTCAGCCTTGCTCTGACAATGTAGGGCCTAGTAACAGGACCCTGGCTTGGTGTAGGGGTCAAATCTATAGCACCTGTCTCAGTTTTGCTACCACACTCCTTCCCCTGAGATAAAGGACTGATAATTCACCAACAAACTCAGACCCTGGAGAAAGGAGGCCCTCAGTTTCTCCCTAGACTATTTGGAAGGATTTGTTTCATGCAGAAGCTCAGTTTGAATGCAGCAGGAAATTCATGAATGGGGAATAATTATGAAAAGATCTCAGGAACAGACTGGAAAGGGCTTTTTTTCTCCCAGCTTTGTTGAAGTATACATGGTATGCAAAAAATTGAACATAACTAAGGTGTACAATTTCATGAGTTTGGAAATATGCATACTCTCCTGTTACCATTGCCACAAAGTAATAAGCACACTTATAACCTCTAAAAGTTTCCTTAGGTCCCTTTTTAGATTTTCCATGGTAAGAACACTTAAACATGAGATCTCCCCTCTTAACAAATTTTTAAGGGCACAATACCTTATTTTTTAATTACAGGCACGATGTTACACAGCAGATCTCTGGAACTTACTCACCTTGTATAATGTAACTTTATACCCATTAAACAGCTCTCCATATACTCCTTCCACCATCTCCTAGTAACCATCATTCTGTTGCCTGCTTCTATACATTTGACTATTTTAGATGCCTCTTGGCATCTGCAAAGAATAATAGAGTATTTGTCTTTCTATGACTGATTGATTTCACTTAGCATAATGTCTTCAAGTTTCATCTGTGAGGTTACAAATCGTAGGTTCCTTCTTTTTAAGGGTGAATAATACTCTATTGAATTTATGATTTTGAGCACTTTTTCATATCTTTGTCAACCATTTGTATATCTTCTTTGGAGAATGACTGTTCAAGTCCTTTGCACATTTTTAAATTAAGTTATTTTGGGTTGTTTTGCTATTTGGTTGTAGGAAATGTTTATATATCTTGGAAATTAATCCCTTATTAGATAGCTGGTTTGCAAATATTTTCTTATATTCAGGAGGCTGTGTTTTCATTCATTCTGTTCATTGTTTCCTTTGATATACAGAAGCTTTTTATTTTTTTGAGACAGAGCCTCACTCTCCCAGGCTCTCCCAGGTTCAAGTATTCCCTGCCTCAGCCTCCCAAGTAGCTGGGATTATAGGTGTGTGTCACCATGCCTGGCTAATTTTTGTATTTTTAGTAGAGACGGAGTTTCGCCATGTTGGCCAGGCTGGTCTCAAACTCCTGACCTCAGGTGATCCACTCGCCTCAGCCTCCTGAAGTGCAGGGATTATAGGCTTGAGCCAGGGCACCTGGCCGATATACAGAAGCTTTTTAGTTTGATGTAGTTCCTTTTGTCTATTTTTGCTATAGTTACCTGTATTTTGTTGTCATATTTAAAAAAAAAAAAAAAAAAAAAAAAAAGATTGCCAAGACCAATGTCAAGAAGTTTTTTCCCTGTTTTGTTCTAGGAGTTTTACAATTTCAGATCTTAGGTTTAAATTGTTAATCCAATTTGCATTGATTTTTGCATATGGTGTAAGATAAGAGTTTGATTTCACTCTTTTTCTTGCAGATATCCAGTTTTCCCAACATTACTTTTTGAAGAGACTCTCGTTATCCTATTCTATGTTTTTGGCACCCTTGTTGATGACCTGTTGACCATATATTCATGGGTTTATTTCTGTGGTATCCATTTTGTTCCATTGTTCTATATGTCTATTTTTATGACAGTACCATACTGTTTTGATTACTATAGCTTCATAATATATTTTGAAATCAAGAAATGGGATGCCAGCAGCTTTGTTCTTCTTGCTCAAGTTTAGCTCAATAACTTAAGCTATTCAAAGTCTTTTGTGATTCCAAATGATTTTCAGAATTTTTAAAATTTCTGTAAGAAATGTCTTCGATGTTTTCATAGGAACTGAATTGAATTTATAGATTGCTTTAGGAAGTATAGATATTGTAACATGATCAATCTATGACCACAGTATGTCTTTCCATTTATTTGTGCCTGTCTTAATTTCCTTCTTCAGTGTTGCCACTTCTAGTAACCATTTTACTGAAAGTGCTGGCCAGAACAATTAGGGAAGAAAAAGAATAAGAGGCATCCAGATTGAAAGGAAGACGTAAATTATCTCTGCCTGCAACTGGCATCATCTTGTATGTAGAAAACACTAAAGATTACACCAAATAGAATAATTTGCCAATAGAATAGAATAATAGACTGCCAATAACACCAAAAATAAAATAAAATTTTGGAGAATAAACCTAACCAAGAAGGTGAAAGGCTTGTATACAGATAGGGAAAGTTTTGAATGTCAGGCCATAAAGTTCAAACTTTATTTCATAGGCAATGGAAATCATGGAAGGTTCTGAGAACATTACTGAAAATTTGTAAATGCCATTTAAGAGGATGAATTTGGTGACTGAATATCTGACAGATTGGCTAAGGGAGAGAATAGAGGCAGGAAGACCATTTAAGAGTGAGTTGCAAAAAAACTGAGCAAGAATTGAAAGGGGAGCAAACTAGGGAAACAAATGTGGAAAGAAGTGTCCAAATACTGCTCAGGTAGAAGGGGCAGGGATGGAAAACCAACAAATATGAGGGTAAGATACATGGTAAAACACCAACAACTCAAGTTTTCCACACCTTGATGGCTGGAGGAATGGAGGTGGCATTCATGGCAACTGGGAATTTTCTACATAGAAACTCCATGCACCTTTCAAACTGACTTTGTGTGGGAAAGATCTCCTTCCCAGTACCTGAAAGTCTGATTTCCTCCAGAGTCTACAGTTATTGGTACATGATCAATATGCTATCTCAGGGGAAGGAATTTGGTAGAAAAACTGAGACACTTGCTATAAATCTGGCCTCTAAACCAAGCCAGAGCTCCATTACCAGGTCCTAAAAAATATAGGCTTGTGAGAGAATGCCAAGAGTTTTATTTCAGATATACCACATTTGAGGTACATTCAGACATGGAGGCTAGGGGTGTACAGTTAGTTGCAAGACCTAGTTCTGGAGGTAAGGACCAGCATGGAGATGTGGAGACCACCTACATAGAGTCTTTCTTGACACACACAGATGAGATTGAAAAAACAAATAGTGCAGATAAAGAGAAGAAGAGGACAAAGGCATTCAGAGGAAACTTACAAGTGAGTGAAGGAGGGGGAAAGAAGAGAAAGCTTCAATATGGTAGACAGCATGAATAGTTCATGAAGGCCACAGAAGCAGCAGCTTTGAGCAAAAGAGCACAAGTGAAGGACACTATATCTGGGGACTAAAATGGATCCATTGGGCTTGGCAATTTAGATGTTTCTAAAGACTTTCAAGAGATTTCTTAACAGAGGGATGGAGTTCATGTTACAAGAGGAAAAAGGGCAAGGTATTAGAAGGCCAAGGATGCAGGTATGCAAGTCATTCCAAGAAGTTTGGGAGTGAATGGGGCAAAAGTAGCAGATGAGTCCACCCCGCAAATACCATGGAGTCAGGTCCAGCTGAACCACTGACCATGTCCTTCTCCACTAAAACACTGGTACCATGGCTTGTAGAGTCATGATGAGAATTACATGAAAATATGACAATGTAATATTATGACAGTTAATATTTATTAAATACTTATTAGGTATTCTTCACTGATCAAGTGACTCCCTTCAAAATCATACAGAATGTGGCAGCTCCATTCCAAGATGGCTGAATAGGAACAGCTCCAGTCTGCAGATCCCAGTGTGATTGATGCAGAAGACAAGTTATTTCTGCATTTCCAACTGAGCTCTGAAGAGACCAGTGGTCCTTCCAGCATGGCGTTTGAGCTCTGAGAACAGACAGACTGCCTCCTCCAATGGGTCTCTGACACCCCTTATAGCCTAACTTACAGACACCTCTCAGTAGGGGCCAACAGATACCACATACAGGCAGGTGCCCCTCTGGGATGAAATTTCCAGAGGAAGGATCAGGCAACAATATTTGCTGTTCTGCAGCCTTCACTGGTGATACCCAGAAAAACAGGGTCTGGAGTGGACCTCCAGCAAACTCCAACAGACCTGCAGCTGAGGGACCTGACTGTTAGAAGGAAAACTAACAGAAAGGAATAGCATCAGCATAAACAAAAAAGACATTGACACCAAAGTCCCATCTGTAGGTCACCAACATCAAAGACCAAAGGTAGATAAAACCACAAAGATGGGGGAGAAGCCAGAGCAGAAAAGCTGATAATTCTAAAAACCAGAGCACCTTTTCTCCTCCAAAGGATCACAGCTCCTCGCCAGCAACAGAACAAAGCTGGACCGAGAATGATTTTGACAAGTTGACAGAAGTAGGCTTCAGAAGATCGGTAATAACAAACCTCTCTGAGCTAAAGGAGCATGTTCTAACCCATCACAAGGAAGCTAAAAACCTTGAAAAAAGATTAGACGAATGGCTAACTAGAATAAACAGTATAGAGAAGACCTTAAATGACCTGATGGAGCTGAAAACCATGGCACGAGAACTTCATGACGCATGCACAAGCTTCAATAGCTGATTCAATCAAGTGGAAGAAAGGGCTTCAGTGATTGAAGATCAAATTAATGAAATAAAGTGAGAAGACAAGGTTAGAGAAAAAAAGAGTAAAAAGAAATGAACAAAGCCTCCAAGAAATATGGGACTATGTGAAAAGACCAAATCTACATTTGATTGGTGTACCTGAAAGTGACAGGAAGAATGGAACCAAGTTGGAAAACATTCTTCAGGATATTATCCAGGAGAACTTCCTCAGCCTAGCAAGGCAGGCCAATATTCAAATTCAGGATATACAGAGAACACCACAAAGATACTCCTCGAGAAGAGCAACCCCAAGACACATAATTGTCAGATTCACCAAGGTTGAAATGAAGGAAAAAATGTTAAGGGCAGCCAGAGAGAAAGGTCAGGTTACCCATAAAGGGAAGACAATCAGACTAACAGTGGATTTCTCAGCAGAAACGCTATAAGCCAGAAGAGAGTGGGGGCCAATATTCAACATTCTTGAAGAAAAGAATTTTCAACCCAGAATCTCATATCCAGCCAAACTAAGCTTCATAAGTGAAGAAGAAATAAAATCCTTTACAGACAAGCAAATGCTGAGAGATTTTGTCACCACCAGGCCTGCCTTACAAGAGCTCAGGAAGGAAGCAGTAAACATGGAAAGGAACAACTGGTACCAGCCACTGCAAAAACATGCCAAATTGTAAAGACCACTGATGCCATGAAGAAACTGCATCAATTAATGGGCAAAATAACCAGCTAATCTCATAATGACAGGATCAAATTCACACATAACAATATTAACCTTAAATGTAAATGGGTTAAATGCCCCAATTAAAAGACATAGAATGGCAAATTGGATAAAGAATCAAGGCCCATCAGTGTGCTGTGTTCAGGAGACCCATCTCACGTGCAGAGACACACATAGGCTCAAAATAAAGGGATGGAGGAAGATCTACCAAGCAAATGGAAAACATAAAGAAGCAAGGGTTGCAATCCTAGTCTCCGATGAAACAGACTTTAAACCAACAAAGATCAAAAGAGACAAAGAAGGTCATTATATAATGATAAAGGGATCAATTCAACAAGAAAAGCTAACTATCCTAAATATATATGCACCCAATACAGGAGCACCCAGATTCATAGAGCAAGTCCTAAGAGACCTACAAAGAGACTTAGACTCCCACACAATAATAATGGGAGACTTTAACACTCCACTGTCAATATTAGACAGATCAATGAGACAGAAAGTTAACAAGGATATCCAGGAATTGAACTCAGCTCTGCACCAGGCAGACCTAATAGACATCTACAGAACTCTCCACCCCAAATCAATAGAATATACATTCTTCTCAGCACCACATCACACTTATTCCAAAATTGACCACAGAGCTGGAAGTAAAGCACTTCTCAGCAAATGTAAAAGAACAGAAATTATAACAAACTGTCTCTCAGACCACAGTGCAATCAAATTAGAACTCAGGATTAAGAAACTCACTCAAAACTGCACAACTACATGGAAACTGAACAACCTGGTCCTGAATGACTACTGGGTAAATAACAAAATGAAGGCAGAAATAAAGATGTTCTTTGAAACCAATGAGAACAAAGACACAACATATCAGAATCTCTGGGACACATTTAAAGCAGTGTGTAGAAGGAAATTTATAGCACTAAATGCCCACAAGAGAAATCAGGAAAGATCTAAAATCGATACCCTAACATCACATTTAAAAGAACTAGAGAAACAAGAGCAAACACATTCAAAAGCTAGCAGAAGGCAAGAAACAACTAAGATCAGAGCAGAACTGAAGGAGATAGAGACACAAAAAAACCCTTCAAAAAATCAATGAATCTAGGAGCTGTTTTTTTGAAAAAACATCAAAAAATTGATAGACCGCTAGCAAAACTAATGAAGAAGAAAAGAGAAGAATCAAATAGATGCAATAAAAAATGATAAAGGGGATATCACCACCGATCCCACAGAAATACAAACTAACATCAGAGAATACTATAAACACCTCTATGAAAATAAACTGGAAAATCTCGAAGAAATGGATAAATTCCTGGACACATACACCCTCCAAGACTAAACTAGGAAGAAGTTGAATCTCTGAACAGACCAATAACAGTCTCTGAAATTGAGGCAATAATTAATAGCCTACCAACCAAAAAAAGCCCAGGACCAGACAGATTCACAGTCGAATTCTACCAGAGGTACAAAGAGGAGCAGGTACCATTCCTTCTGAAACTATTCCAATCAGTATAAAAAAAGGGAATCCTCCCTAACTCATTCTGTGAGGCCAGCATCATGCTCATACCAAAACCTGGCAGAGACACAACAAGAAAAGAGATTAGACCAATATCCCTGATGAACATCGATGCAAAAATCCTCAATAAAATACTGGCAAACCAAATCCAGCAGCACATCTAAAAGCTTATCCACCATGATCAAGTAGACTTCATCCCTGGGATGCAAGGCTGGTTCAACATACGCAAATCAATAAACGTAATTCATCCCATAAACAGAACCAATGACAAAAACCACATGATTATCACAATAGATGCAGAAAAGGCCTTCGACAAAATTCCACAGCCCTTCATACTGAAAACTCTCAATAAACTAGGTATTGATGGAACGTATCTCAAAATAATAAGAGGTATTTATGACAAATCCACAGCCAATATCATACTGAATGGGCAAACATTGGAAGCATTCCCTTTGAAAACTGGCACAAGACAGGGATTCTCTCTCTCATCACTCCTATTCAACATAGTGTTGGAAGTTCTGGCCAGGGCAATCAGGCAAGAGAAATAAATAAACGGTGTTTAATTAGGAAAAGAGGAAGTCAAATTATCCCTGCTTGCAGATAACATGATTGTATATTTAGAAAACCCCACCATCACCGCCCAAAATCTCCTTAAGCTGATAAGCAACTTCAGCAAAGTCTCAGGATAAAAAATCAATGTGCAAAAATCACAAGCATTCCTATACACCAATAACAGACAGCCAAATCACGAGTGAATTCCCATTCACAATTGCTACAGAGAGAATAAAATACCTAGGAATCCAACTTACAAGGCATGTGAAGGGCCTCTTCAAGGAGAACTACAAACCACTGCTCAATGAAATAAAAGAGGACACATACAAATGGAAGAATATTCCATGCTCATGGAGAGGAAGAATCAATATCGTGAAAATGGCCATATTGCCCAAGGTAATTTATAGATTCAATGCCATCCCCATCAAGCTACCAATGACTTTCTTCACAGAATTGAAAAAAACTACTTTAAAGTTCATATGGAACCAAAAAAGTGCCTGCATTGCCAAGACAATCCTAACCAAAAAAACAAAGCTGGAAGCATCACTCTACCTGACTTCAAACTACACTACAAGGCTACAGTAACCAAAACAGCATGGTACTGGTACCAAAAAAGATACATAGACCAATGGAACAGAACAGAGTCCTCAGAAATAACACCACACATCTACAACCATCTGATCTTTGACAAACCTGACAAAAACAAGCAATAGGGAAAAGATTCCCTATTTAATAAATGGTGCTGGGAAAACTGGCTAGTCATATGTAGAAAGCTGAAACTGGATCACTTCCTTACACCTTATACAAAAATTAATTCAAGATGGATTAAAGATTTAAATGTTAGACCTAAAACCATAAAATCCTTAGAAGAAAACCTAGGCAATACCATTCAGGACATAGGCATGGGCAACAAAACACCAAAAGCAATGGCAACAAAAGCCAAAATAGATAAACTGGACCTAGTTAAACTACAGATATTCTGCACGGCAAAAGAAACTATCATCAGAGTGAACAGGCAACCCACAGAACAGGAGAAAATCTTTGCAATCTACCCGTCTGACAAAGGGCTAATACCCAGAATCTACAAAGAAACAAATTTACAAGAAAAAAACAACCCCATCAAAAAGTGGGCAAAGGATATGAACAGACACTTCTCAAAAGAAGACATTTATGCAGCCAATAGACACATGAAAAAATGCTCATCATCACTGGTTATCAGAGAAATGCAAATCAAAACCACAATGAGATACCATTTCACGCCAGTTAGAATAGTGATCATTCAAAAGTCAGGAAACAACAGATGCTAGAGAGGATGTGGAGAAACAAGAACGCTTTTACACTGTTGGTTGGAGTGTAAATGAGCTAAACTCTTGTGGAAGACAGTGTGGCAACTTCTTAAGGATCTAGAACTAGAAATACCATTTGACCCAGCGATCCCATTGCTGGGTATGTATCCAAGTGATTATAAATCATGCTACTATAAAGACACATGCACATGTATGTTTATTGTGGCACTATTCACAATATCTAAGACTTGTAACCAACCCAAATGCCCATAAATAATAAACTGGATTAAGAAAATGTGGCACATATGCACCATGGAATATTATGCAGCCATAAAATAGAATGAGTTCATGTCGTTTGCAGGGATTTGGATGAAGCTGGAAACCATCATTCTCAGCAACCTACCACTAGGACAGAAAACCAAACACCACATGTTCTCATTCATAGGTGGGAATTGAACAATGAGAACACTTGGACGCAGGGCAGGGAACATCACAAACTGGGGTTTTTCAGGGTGGGGGCTGGCGGAGTGATGGCATTAGGAGAAATACCTAGTGTAAATGATGCATTAATGGGTGCAGCAAACCAACATGGCACATGTATACCCATGTAACAAATCTACACGTTGTTCACATGTAGAGAAGGAGAAGGAGAGGGAGAAGGAGAAGATCATCATACAAAATGTGGCTCACGCCTGTGATCCCAATATTTTGTGAGGCTGAGGCGGGCACATCACGAGGTCAGGAGATCAAGACCATCTTGACTAATACAGTGAAACCCCGTCTCTACTAAAAATACAAAAAATTAGCCAGGCGTGGTGGTGGGTGCCTGTAATCCTAGCTACTCGGGAGACTGAGGCAGGAGAATCGCTTGAAGCCAGGAGGCAGAGGTTGCAGTGGGCTGATTTCGCCACTGTACTCCAGCCCGGGTGACAGAGCAAGACTCTGTCTCAAAAAATAAATAAATAATTAAAAAATCATACAGAATGGTGCCACTTCCCCATTTCACAGATGGGGATTTGAGGTGCAAAAATATCGAGTAACTTGCCCAAGGTCACACAGCTAGCAAACAACAGAACCAATTCAACCTCAAGCAATCCGGCTCCAGAAGCTGTGCTCTTGGTCACTACAGTGCAGAGGTCAACAGTCTGTTACTGTATGGCCTGTGAGCTAAGAATGGTTTTCCCACTTGTGAAGGGTTTGGGGTGGGGGAAGAATATTTTGTGACATGTGAAAAACGATATGAAATTTAAATTTTAGTGTCTGTGAATAAAGTCTTACTGGAACACACACACACACACAAGAAGTTTGGAAGTGAAAAGAAGTGGTAGGTTGAAAAGAAGTGGGATGAAAAAGGGTTGTAGCTGTTTTTTAGGCTGAAACTTAAACCAGCAGGAAAGGAAAGATCTACTGAAAGGGAGATCCCACAAAAGGCAAGTCACTGAAAGAACAGCACAGATGCTTTCAGTTCCAAGTAGTGAAATGTCCCACGAAAGGGGCCTTAACAATACAGCCTTATTTTTTACACACACAGTAAAAATTGTCAGCCACATGTTTTAGGAAGCTATGGAAGGGCTAGAACAAGATGTGTTTTTCATGCAGTCAGAATCCAACTGATATCAGATGTACACGATTGGCATGGAAACCAGGAAGCTTGAGGGACTCAATTTTCAAAATTTGTTTTACAACTATATTTGCATTTTGTGTGGGTGTGGATGGTAATTGTGATGCTCAGGCCAGTGCAAGGACAAAAACATATTTCTTAATGAGTCTCCTAATGCTGTCCTCACTAGCTAATCAGTACTTGTGTTTTGGGACACCAAACATATTTATGCTAATAATTTTCCCATCTAAATGTAACTATAAATGTTGCTCTGTGACAGCTTTGCTGCGGAAAGGTCCATTTATTGTGTGCGGGGGCATCAATAGAACGAACAGGCCTGCGATCCCACGTATGTGCTGCCCTCCTTTCCCCTTCCCCAGGCCCTCCTAGTATCCCTCCTAAAGGATCCAATTCCAATTTCTGGGGCCAATACCACTTTGCTTAAAGTGATGAATCACTCTCATTAAATTAGGGTTGGTCACCTTTGTGTGACTATTTATTTTGCCCTGTGCCTATCGACCGTAGATTTTTATTGATTACTAATTTCAGCTAAAACAGTCCTCAAACGTCACAAATTCTGGTTCACTCTGCTAACACTGAGAGAAAGAATAGGAACCAATGGATGAAGGTGTCTGCTCAGGGAGGATTTTCTACAATCAAGATGACCACAGAATGGGACCATTGAGCTTGAGAGAAAGTCATTCCTCCTTACTGGAATTTGTTTAGACATTTGACAGTTTTCAGTTTGTCCCACATTGGGTTCCCCAGGAGGTGTCTAGCATGTAGTATGTTTAAGAGTATTGATCAGATCAAAGCCCGTGGAAGGGAAGGTGATATGGTTTGGCTCTGTGTCCCCACCCAAATCTCATCTTGTAGCTCCTATAATTCCCACGTGTTGTGGGAGAGACACAGTGGAAGATAACTGAATCATGGGGGTGGGTCTTTTCTGTGCTGTTCTCATGATAGTGAATAAGTCTCATGAGGTCTCTTGGTTTTAAAAATGGGACTTTCCCTGCACAACCTCTCATCTCTTGTCTGCCGCCAGGTGAGACGTGCCTTTCACCTTCAGCCATGATTGTGAAACCTCCCCAGCCACGTGGAACTGTGAGTCCAATAAACCTCTTTCGTTTGTAAATTGCCCACTCTCAGGTATGTCTTTATCAGCACCGTGAAAATGGACTAAAACAGAAGGGAGGGGAAAGGAGAGGAGGGGAGGGAAATTGGTTAACAAAAGGAGAAAATCAAGCATGATGCACACCAAATACCAGACTCAGCTGACGCTATGGGGAGCTCCAGCATTAGAATGACCTTTCATCTTTGCCTCAAGTTGAGCCAAGAAACTTTATACTCCCATATCTACTATTCATTGGACAGGCCACCCCAAGAAGGGATGTGATCTTAAGTGGGTAGTTTCTGACAGCATCCTTAAAGAGGCTGACAGACTTCAAACTTGTCTGCCGACACTACCCTCTACAGCTGAGATCATCAGACCTTACTGAAGGGAGACTTCAGCAGCACATCACAGCATCCACCACAGTGCAACAAGAAGCAAGCCTGTCTCCACCAGTGTGGGAAAACAGCATGCCCCTCACGCCCAACGCGGAGCAACCAACATGTATCAGGGCTGGAATCCGTGGACTCAGATAAGGAGACTTGCCTTCTGAGAGACCACTCGTAATCCCTGTCTGGGTGGGCTAACTCCTACAATGGGGTGCTGGCCTCCAGTTCCCTGTCCCAGCTTTTTAGTTCTCCACTGAGGCTGCAGTTGGTTCTGACACCTCCCTGATTCCAGAGGACCATAAGCCCTGGTCAGTCTTTTGAGTCCTTACTGAGGCATCTGCCCTGCTTCTCCTCCACCACAGGTGGTTGAAGCACAGATCCCCACCCACTCCCAGCATCCAACTTCTCTACTGTGTTGTCCCTTGTCAGATAACAAGGCCTGCTTAGCTCTACACAGCGCTCACTTCATTAGGTTAACAAGGAGCCACTGAGGCCTGGGGCAGCGGCACAGTCAGGCTCTTGGTCCTACCTTCTGTCCACCTCCCAGTGCCCACCTAGCAGGAGCTCATCTTAGATGACAACACAACTTCATGATGGATGTGACAAAAGGTGAGGTTGCAAAAGATTCTGAGGGGCTTTCAGTGACAGGCTTGTGACGTTGAGAATGAGTTCCATTTATACCACAAAGCCCAGCGATACTAATTAGTAACTGGGAGAAATGGAAAGAAGGGCATGACCACAAATTCATCAGCCACTGTCACTCCTCACCCATTCATCCATTCCTTTTTTTTTTTTCCTGTTGTCATAAATCTATGGTAATTTATTTATTTTTATGCTTTTATTTTGATTTTTAAATCAATGTATTTTCATATATTTGGGGGGTTACAAGTGCAGGTTCCTTCCATGCATATATCACATAGTGGTAAAATCTGGGCTCTTAGTGTACCCATCACCTGAAGAATGAACACTGTACCCAATAGGTAGTTTTCAACCCTCACATTCCTCCCACCCTCCCACCTTTTGTTGTATCCAGTGTCTATTATTCTACTGTCTATGTCCATCTGTACCCTTTGTTTACCTCCCACTTTTAAGTGAGAACATATGGCATTTGACTTTATGAGTTATTTCAGTTAGGATAGTGGCCTCCAGTTCCATCCATGCTGCTGGAAAGAATATGATTTCATTCTTTTTCACGACTGAGTAGTATTCCATGGTCCATTCACCCATTCTGTCAGCAAGCGCTAACTGATACCTATGTTGGGCTGGTTTCATGCCAGTGGCTAGGGACATAAAAGCCAACAGGCCTGGATGAAAAGCCCCGTGTGCTCTTTCCCCCATGTTCCCACTTCATCTCCTAAAGGTGGAAACTTTTGCCTTTATCCACCCATTTTCCTTATGTAGGGAAATGTCATGGTGGGAACTCTGATTCTCCACCTTCTCACTTGCCACTCCCTGTTTCCTCCTTCCATCTAATCCAATTGGTCAGTTTAAATTTAATGAGCTCCATTTTCCTAGTGGTCAGGGATGCTGCCTCAAAGACTCTCCCTCTTCCCTTTGCCATCCAGACTCTGGTGCTACACATCTCCTTCCCTTCCCCACCTTCCTATTATGATCCCAGCAGGGCAGGACTTCCCTGTTTCAGGGGAAAAGCCCACCATTCTCCCTCTCTCTCTAATCTGCTCCCTGTTGACATCTTTGGTTGATGATGGCATAACTGCAGTCCTTTTTTACAAAGTTGGATAGCTAAGGGATTTGGAACTCACTCTACAAGCTATGCTCTATTGCCTGTGGTTTGTGCAAGTCTGTGTGTCCTGAGGTTTAAACACAGAAAGGCAAGTAGTAGATGCCTCTCATTCCCAGGTCTAAGCCATAAGCTTGGAGACAGTTTACTACAGTCTCCAGGTTTGGTGGTCACTAAGTGTTCTGCAACCATTGTTAGAATAGATAAAGGGATCCCCATTTGGCCATCAGTTCTTTGTATATGTATTCTTTAATGGTCAGAACCTTGAAGGGGAAGAAGAGTATTTATTTTGCCCAAATCTCTAAGAAAACATGGTCTAGAGTTTGTGGTCTTGTGATTAAAGGAAAAAAAGATATTGTAAAAATATACATAATCCGGCTTGAAGGAGGCCATCAGGAAAGGTTTCCTGGAAGCACTGAGTGCAGAAAAGATAGATCAGTGGATGAATAAGTTAAATGAAGGTCAAGGAGCAGAGGGAGATACAGTCCAGTCAGAGGCAATGGCACGAGCAAATGCTCAGGGGCTGACCAGGGCATGCTTGGAGGGGAGAGTCACAGCTAATCGGGGCTGGTGTGTGAGAGCTTGCATCCAGCCAGAAATAAGCTCATGTGACACTTGCAGGCTGGAAGGAGAAAGTGCATCCCTTATTTTCTGATTTCTGTCTGGATCCCTGGAGATGTACAAGCGCATTAAGCCATCATCATTCACCCATGATACATTCATCTGTGGTCTTGATCGGCTCTCCCATCTTGGAAAACAGATCTGACATGAACTTCCTTCAAATGCTCTGAACAAGAAGTAAATGCCAGTCAAGCTAGGACCATGCATTGCTTATACTGGAATGATGTTGAGTTTCCCAGAGAAGAGAGAATTCAAGAGAAGCCTTGAGTGAACAATAACTATTAACAACGAGGCCTCCATTACCTTTGCCTACTCTCCCTATGTCTAACTGGTCTCCCTGCATCCAGTCTGACCCTCTTTGATTTGCCCTTCAAAGCAGCCACACTACAAATCATACCACATCAGAATATGAGGCTTCAATAGCTCCCCAAAGTTGTCCAAATAAAGTCTGATTTCTTTATTATAATGTCACAGGCTGAGTTCTTCAAGAAATAGACCCTGAGACAAATATTAGCATGCAGGAATGTATCAGCACTCTTGTTAACAATTCATGAGGAAGAGAAGGGGTCAGAAAGAGGTAGGATTGAAGAGAAGAAACTGGGTTGTGATGCAGTCCCGACAAAGGCCTCAGTCAACTGCAAAGGAAGCTCTAATGCTAGATGACCTTTCAGGGTTGACCCAAGCTAGGCAGGAGGACCAAGCCTTAATACCCACATGCAACAAATCTCAGATTCAGGCTACCATAGGTACAGAGGCATAGCCTTGGAAAGGGCAATCCTTGATCCAAGACAAGTCCTGAAGAGAACCAGCAGCTGAGAGAAGTCTGCCAGCAGCTAGGGGAATAAGCCGTCAGTCCTGAAGGGAGATCTGAGTGG
This sequence comes from Macaca nemestrina, assembly GCF_043159975.1. NCBI lineage: Eukaryota > Metazoa > Chordata > Mammalia > Primates > Cercopithecidae > Macaca > Macaca nemestrina. The sequence continues at coordinate 64,946,751 of NC_092142.1, forward strand.
TACCTCAGCACATCCAGAATCTATGTTATTCAGTGATTTTTATAGCTTTTTATGACCTGCTGTGTTCATTTTCTAGGGATACTATAACAAAGTACCACAGACTGGGTGTCTTAAACAACAGAAATTTATCTTCTCACACCTACGGAAATTTAAAAGTCCAAGATGAAGGTGTTGACAGGGTTGATTTCTTCTGAAGTCTCTCTCCTTGGCTTGCAAATGACCATCTTCTTCTTGTGTCTTCACAAGGTCCTTCCTCTATGTCTATCTGTGTCCTTGTCTCTTCTTCTTATAAGGACACCAGTTCTATTGGATTAGGGCCCACCCTGATGACCTCATTTTACCTTACCTTTGTGTTTTGTTTGCTTGTTTGTTTGTTTTGAGACCAAATCTTGCACTGTCACCCAGACTGGGGTTCAGTGGCATAATCTCAGCTCATTGCAACCTACACTTCCTGGGTTCAAGTGATTCCCCTGCCTCAGTCTCCCAAGTAACTGGGATTACAGGTGCATGCCACCATGCCCAGCTAAGTTTTGTGTTTTTAGTACAGATGGGGGTTCACCATGTTGCCCAGGCTGGTCTCGAACTTCTGGGCTCAAGTGATCCACCCACCTCAGACTCCCAAAGTGCTGCGATTACAGGCATGAGACACCGTGGCCAGCATACTCTTACTTACCTTTTCAAAGGCCTTAGCTCCAAACACAGTCGCATTCTGAGATACTAGGGTTTAAGACCAGCATGTGAATTTTGAGGAGCACCGTCTAATTCTTTTTCCCCCCAGAATTTTGTTTATTTGTAATAGCTTTTAATCCTTAAGGGGTACAACACAACACAGATTCCGTGTCCTATGGCCTTCACAGAGAGGTTGCTTCAGGATTTGGGACCAACCACGCTACTGTTTCCACGGGAGCAAGTGACCTTTTCCCAGATAACTCAGGCTTTGGTTTGCTACCAGGACACACTGTATTATCATTTGCTTTGTACACATAAACATATCTCTTGCCTAACTAAAATCCGGCTTCATCTCAGGAATCTTAGGCACCTTCAATTTTAAGAAGAGCTGTGTGTTCCCTCTGGTTTGGAAGACGCTTCCAGCAAAAATGACTGTGGGCCATATCCTTTCAGGCATATTTGGCATTTTAGAGATCCTGATCCCAACAGGCCTCCACAGGTTCCTCAATGGCAGAAGGAGAACTACTGGCTGATTCTTGAACATGCTGTATTGGTCTGCCCCTCTATACCTTGCACATTCTGTGTCCTCTGCTAGAAATGTCCTCCCAACCTTATCTGTCCAGTGAAAACCTTTGTATGACCTATGTCTCCTTCAAGAGTCAGCAGATGTGTGCACTCCTCTCAGAAGCCTTCATTACTGTTTCATGTCCCTTTAGGCCCTTCCCTCTCATGCCCCGTGATGAGATCAATTGCCTCAGAATCTTTAGGTATCAGTCAGTGCGTGCTGTTTAGGTAGCTGATTGATGGGTTTTGTGTTGACTGATTTATCAATGGTTCAATCATGGCCATGGCCCACAGTCTTTCAATAGATGAGACCTCCATGTGGATATCTCTTACATATATGAATGCCTTCACTCTGGGTGAAGAAAAAGTAGATTCAGGAACCATATATCTTAGTTTCTATTTTTGGGAGGCATAATAATGGCTCTCCCAAATATGTCCATGCCCTAATCCCTAGAAGCTGTGAATATATTAGGTTACAGAGCGAAGTCAAATTAGTTTGCAGGTGGAATTGATATTGCTAATAAGCTGACCTTAAAAAAGGGACAGTATCCTGGATTATCGAGAGGGACCCAATGTAATTACACAGGCCTTTAAAAGCAGAAGAAGGAGGTGGAAGAGACAGTCGGGGGAGATATAAATATGGAAGAATGATCAGTGAGAGGCAACATTACTGGTTTTGAAGAGGGAGGAAGAGGCCATGAACATGGAAAATTTCTATAAACTGGAAAAGTCAAGAAAATGGATTCTCCCCTAGGGCTCTAGAAAGGAACACAGTTCTGCTCATACTTTGATATTAGCCTAGTGAGACCTATGTCAGATTTCCAACTTGCAGGACTATAAGATAATAAATTTGTGTTGTTTTAAGTCACTAAACGTATGGTAGTCTGTTACAGAAATGGAAAACACAGGTACTATTCTAAACAAATCCCTTCCAATCACTGTCTTCATGCTTTGATCCTATTTCGTATGTGCCAGGGAGGGATACCTGAGCTCACCAGCATTTGGGGAGTTTCCTGATTCAATGGCCAGGGCCTCGAAAGATCTATGAGAACCCATGATTTTAATGCATTTAGTGAATTTTATTGAGAGTGCACTCTATGTGGACACTGTGATAGAAGCTATGTCATTTTACAGAGTCAAATATGTCTCAACTTGCTCAGCCTATAAGATAGATGAGGTATGTAGGTAGCAGCCAAGCAAGTTCACAAGAGGGGGCAATTGTTCCTAACAGAGATCTGTTAGAACACAGTTACCAGGATCTCTTCATTTTGAAAAGCAACCCATCTTGTGAGAACTTTCCGACTGGCTGTGAGTATGTACGACCTTAAGGGGCATGGTCCTCTTCTCTGTTCTATGTAGGACAAATTCCTGCAGAAAGTGAGACTGGCACTGAATAAAGTATAGAAAGCATATCTTTCTTGTAGGAGAAAAGGCACGGAATGTCACGATGGCAGCACTCTGCTGGAGGCGCACCTCGGGGATGCTAATCTTACAAAAACTAATGTGCAAGTTGACAGTAAATCTGTAGGAGAATGCAGTGCACAAAGACCCAAACACAGATCACCAGCAGGAGAGACTGAGAGAAAAATGTCAAAGAAGGAGGACACCAGCCAGACTTTGGAGAGCCCATTGGACAACAGGGAGCCATGACAGATTCTTGAGGAGAGGAGTCAGAGTGAGGAGAGGGGGCAAGACGAAACAAAAAAGAAGAATCTTGAGCCAATTATCAGCGGCATCCCTGAAGCCAGACCATCGACTTTTCTTACCATTCCCAACTCCTTGAGTCTGAGAGAGCTGATGTAGTTTTTAAATTAACATTGACAATATTGTGAACTTTATTCACTTAATCTCCATTAAAGTCATTGAGGATGATGCACTGACTTTTTAAACTAAAAAAAGAAAAATCCTGAAAATAGATTCTCAAAACTCGGACCAACCATCCAAACACCATCCAAACACCATCCAAACACCATCCAAACATGCCGTTAAAGGTTAATAAAAAAGTTCATAAACATGGAGGGATTTTTATTCCTATTCTCTATGAATGACTTGAAAGATTAATTATATTTTAACAAAAATGAATTGTCACACTCTTGAAACCTTTCATTAAAATGTGAGTCTTAGTCTATAGATTGGAAGGTAATAAATAAAACTGTAAATATCTATATAACTCTTTGCATTTTGCATGACATTTTCACATGCATTATGTCACCGGCCTTCACAAAACTCCTGAGGACTTGGTATCATAAAGACTCAGAGAGGCTGCAAGTCTGAAGACAACCTCAGGCAGCCTCACTCTAAACTCTGCTCTTTCCACAGAATCACTGCACCTCTTATGTTTGAACAAATGGTACGACATGTGTGAGATGAAACATGACATGAAGCCAGACAATATCATAACCAAGTGAAACACCAGACAAGGCCAGGGTATAACACAGACTTCCCACAAAGCCAAAGCAAGGATGGGCTCTCGCTCGGACACAGTGACCTTATTCCAGGTCCAGAAATGCTAAAATAAAAGCTACCAGTGAAGAACAGGCCTGGATCATCTGAAAAAATGTATCTGCTGTGAAGAATGCAATTTCCATTCCCTGAATGGTAAGGCATCATGGACTACTTCACACTGGGTTTAATCACAACGTCAAGGATTATTGTCCAAAGCCTGAATCAGGCAGATCCGACCACGGCACATTCCAGACCAACAAAACCAGGGAAGGAAGCAGGCTAGAGATTTGCTGATATGAAATAAAGGAACAAGCTTTGAAATGAACTCTTTCAAACTCTTATCCTGCTCCAGTCAAAATCTCCACATCTCCCAGCCAGGTTAATTGGACACACAGCCACCCACGGCTGCCAACAACCTTCAGTGCCCACCATGCAAGTACAAAACAGACACTCCCACTGGCCACTGCGCTGCAACTAGCTTGCCTGTTCGTCTGGGGAAATGACATTTCTCCATCAGGAACCTCAGGGAAGAGGAATCAACAGGTTTGGATGCAGCCATATGCCAGGTACCATGCTAGGCCCTTACTAATATTTTCTTACTGACTTCTCATGAACATCATGCCAAGTTGATAAAAGCTCCACTGTGCAGAGAAAGAAACTGAGGATCCAAGAGTTTAATAAATTTGTCTATGGTCATAGCTCCCCTATCATTTGCAGGTTAAAAGCTTCACTCATTTGTGTCCTCCATAGGATGTGATGATGTGACCTATGTCTATACGCATACCCCGCAGAGCTGGGATTAAACCCAAGGCCACCTCACACCAAATCCACATTCCAGTGTTTTCCAAATAAACAAGTGAATAAAGATATTTCTACCACACCATGCTACCTTTTAATGATGAGATAAACAGGGAGAAAAAGGCCAGGTATGGTGGCTCACATCTGTAATCTCAGCACTTTGGGAGGCCAAGGCAGAAGGACAGCTTAAGGCTAGGAGTTTGAGACCAGCCTGGGCAACATAGAGAAATCCTGTCTCTGCCAAAAAAAAAAAAAAATTCTTAAAAATTGGTAGGCACAGTGGCATACAAATGTGGTCCTAGCTACTCTGGAGGCTGAGGTGGGAGGATCACTGGAACCCAGGAGTTCAAGGCTTCAGTAAGCTATGATCACACCACCGCACTCCAACCTGGGTGATAGAGCAAGACCCAGGAAGGTAGGTAGGTAGGTAGGTAGGTAGGTGGGTAGGAAGGGAGGGAGGGAGGGGAGGGGAGGGGAGGGGAGGAGAGGGGAGAGAGAAGAGGAAGGATCTACATTAGAATGAGAAAGAGAATAAAAACAATTGGAATAATTGAACCAAGTTTGGAAACAACCAGAGTATTCCTAATATCAGTTGCCTGGACCCAGACTGTCCCTGGAGAATTATCTGAGGAAAGCAACTACACCATTTGAAATGTGTCCTGGGCGCTGACACCTCATGGAAAATAGGGCTCCAGGGAGACTTTACATGGTGGTCTGATGAGGCAGTGTGGAGAAGAACACAGAAGCCACCATCCTCCCGGGTCACCGGGCAGCCCTGTTTGACAGCACTTTCACTGTGGGAGGCACTCCCCTCCCCTGACAAGGAGCAGCCCATGTCAAGGCTGAGTCCTGCCGCATCGTACCACTGATGGCTGTGACTTGAATCCTGTGCAAAGGCCAATCTCCAGTCCCCAGACACACAGTCACAGCCTCAAGAAGCTCAGCTCCCACATGAGGGTGAGTGACATGTACAGCAGGTGACTCACTGGCTCTTTGGAACCCAGAATGGAACTGGCCATTATGGAGTGCCTACAGGGAGTGGGCCAGCATGGGCAGATTGATGCTTGGCTATCATTTTGGTACAGCTCAACATGTCATATGAGACTCGGTCCCAGTTTTATCCCCTTCCTCTCCAGTCTAACCACTGCCATTATCCTAACAGACATGCATAGAGTAGACCTAGCCAACTGCTGCCAGGGTGCTAGGAGTAGCAATTGGGAGTGGAAGACACCACGGGGCTTCACATCCCAGCTATTGACAATGAATAATCATTGTGCCCTGAGCAAGTTGCATCTTCCCTCTATGCCTCTGTGTCCTATCTTTAAAATAGGGATTGTTATAAGATTTAAGGAGAGAATCCATCTAAATCATTGAGTGTTGTACTTAGAACCATGTTCATAGTCATTTTCACTTCTACTCTGCTGCCAACCCACCAACATCCTGGACCTCAAGGTCACCCAGAAGTTTCTGGCTCTAAAATCTTAAAATCTAATGCCTGACTCCAGCCTACTTCCTCTCAGCTCCCTTAATCATGAGGCATCCTTTGTCTGACTTTATCATGATGTCCAGTCCCCTGAGTTGTTCTGTAAACACATCAGCTCCCGGCCTAATCCTCCCTTCATGCCGCTGCTATCATCCATCACTCAGTCATTCTCTGAGCTCTTGCTCTGTAGCTCCTCTGCTGCGATTCCCAAGAGCACCCAACCATCTGCCCCTGTTGCTGCCCCACTAGCCCCTCCTCATGCTGGAGAAAATGACCCAGTCATGCCCTCTCCTTCCCATCCCAGCTGTGACATTGGCACACCTTGGTCTCCAGGCAGATCCCCTCCATTGTTCTAAGCAGACTTGCTCCATCCACTGTCCTCCAGCCTCCAGCCCCAGCTCCAGCTCCATGCCCGGCTCACAGCAGACGGCCCCACTTTCTACCCCAAAGTGATCATTAGAAGGGTTGGGTATAAACTTCTCCAACAGTTTGCTTCACTGCCCACACAAGCCTACACATCTCTTCTTACCATATCCTCCTCCTCACTGGAAGATGTGTCTGCTGCCACCTTTCTCTGTGCCTGGGCATCACTCAGGACTTTTGCTCATCAATTGTCACTTCCGCATTCTGTATGGCTCAGCTTCCCCCCACCAGGAAGAACCTTTCCCTTCAGCATATCAGTGTGCTCAGAAGGCCGGGCACGGTGGCTCACGCCTGTAATCCCAGCACTTTGGGAGGCCAAGGTGGGTGGATCACTTGAAGTCAGGAGTCGAGACCAGCCTGACCAACATGATGAAACCTCATCTCTACTAAATACACAAAAACTAGCTGGGCATGGTGGTGCACACCTATAATACCAGCTACTCAGGAGGCTGAGGCAGGAGAGTCACTTGAACCCAGGCAGCGGAAGCTGCAGTGAGCCAAGATTGCACCACTGCACTCTAGCCTGGGTGACAGAGGGAGACTCCATCTCAAAAAAAAAAAAATTAAAATTAAAAAAATAAAAACATATATGTTCAGAGCTCCTACAGCTCAAAAATAAAACAAAACAAAACAAAACAAAATCCCCCTTGGCTTTCTCTCTCCCTCCAGCCCCATCACACAGACAAGCTTCTTCAAATGGTTATCTATACTTCCCCTTCCCTCTCTGCTCCCTCACCCGCTACTGGCCCTGCAGTCTGTCTTTCCACAAAATTGCTCTAAGGTCAGTAACAAATGTGGAGTTGCACTCAACTCCCTTCTCTTCCTCACTTCTGTCCAATCATTAAAAGTTCCATCAATCCAGACTTTATCTGCTTAATAGCTTTTAAATCCTTTCCATCTCTCCATGCATCAGTGATGTGTTCTGGCCTTCCAAGCTCATCCAAAGACATCTACTTAAAACCCCCCAGTCGGGCCCCTACTCCATGCCAAAGAAAGAAAATAGAAATGTGATTCTCCTTGCTCAGCATTCTAAAATAGTCCCCACTGCGTCGCAGGACAAAAGTCTGCTCTCCTCTACATGGTGGAGACCCTTGTTGGCCTAGAGGTAGTGAACATGTCACCAAAGGAATAACTGAAGTATGATAACTAAGAATCTAACTGGACATAACTGCCCCTCAGCCACAGGCATATCCCCCTTTCGTAAAATGCTGTTAGTAGGAGATAAAAAGTTTTTCAGAAATTTCAGAGAAAATTTATCAAATACGGTATAAATTGAAATTTTTATGGCATAATATAAATACCCGTTTTTCAGGAACTATTTTTATGTAGTTATTTCTCGAGATGGTTCTTCCTACCACAGAGGGTGTCACCCAACATAGAAGATGCTATAAGGGGCAATTTTCATATGATCTGGATGTTACCTCATGTGGTATTTGCAAGCTCAGGATCAAAGTGTCCTTCTTTCCTTCTGCCCACAGCATAACCAACAATTTGTTGCAATCCTCAACTCTCAAATTCGAGCATGCTGATTTAGAAATACAGGACAGTCATTATTATCCTCCTTTCCAGATGAGATCCTTGAAATTTAAAAAAAAAAAAAAAAAAGAGGATTTTCCTTAGGTTTCATGTATAGTGCCCATAGCAGAGTTGGGACTAAAGCCTGGTTCTTCACCACTGTGGGGTGGGGTGTCTGCCCCCAGGAGCCTGGGGTCCACAAGGTCCCATAGGAGAAACCCCTCAGGATTAGGGACCCCATGTGTGTTAGTACAGAGGCTGTGATAGATACAAAGTCCTGGTTAACCATACAGTTATGTGATGAGGAGGACGGGACGGAAGAGGAGACAACAGAAGAGGATCCAAAAAAAAAAAGGAGTAGGGAAGAGATGCACCCAGCCCCAGGAATCCCAGGACAGAGAGGAAACAGGACATGCTGAACTCTCGACTTTGGCCCCCACCAGGAAGCAGAGCCCTGCGCTCACTGCTCTGACTAGGGGAAGCACTGTGTTGCCTCAGAGTCAGAAATAATTTCACCAGTGCATCTGGTCCTCGCCCTAGAACACCAAGCAGAAGGTAGTCCAATAACTACTCGTTCATTTTTGTTTCCTTCCCATCAGCATTCTACTGAGCCAGTTAACCATTCTAAATCACTTCAGACCTCTGGTGGCCAGGCCAACTCCTGGCCCTGCCATTCAAGCCAAATGTACACCACCATTGACATCACTACACAGTCTGCCGTGCAGCAAGGATTCACTTCCCTTGCTAGTGTGCATGTACACACATACACACACATTTTCACAACATGCTTTCTGTAACCACGATCTTAGAGTCAATTAATGACCAGATTCTCCACCGAGTTCCTCAGCTTCAGTTCTCTTCTCCAGGCATCTCATAGCAGCAAGTCTATGTAATCCCATTGATATGTCTCCCTCTCCCCAATCCCCACACTCCCTGCCTTGGCCTAGAACCTCCTCCTCATCCCTCACCTGGATTGTGTCTTCCTGATCCTCTTCTGCCTTCCACACAACCACTTGAGAAGCATCTCTGAAACAAAATATGACCACATAACTCCTCTGCTTAACTTCGTCAACTCCATTGCCCACAACAACAAATCCGAAGCTGATGTCATCAGCCACATCAGTGAAGTCCAATTCTTCAGCTTGCTCATCATTGAACCATTCATTAATTCATTAATCATTCATTAATTCATCTACTCAACAAATATGCACTCAGTGTCTACTCCATGCCAGTGCTGTTCTAGGCACTTGGATAGATCAGAGGTGATGATCCTTGCCTTTATGGAGCTTACATTCCAGCTGAAGGAGAAAGCCACGATTAATAACCCTATAAGGATGTATATTACAAAGTATGTTAGAAGATGGTAAGTGCTATGGAAAAAGGAAGAAGTAGGACAGGGGAAAAAGGATCTAGAGTTACTGGGATGGGGTAGGAGGGCTGCAAAACTAGTTGGTCCAAATTAGCCTAAATAACACTGGAGTAGACTTGGAAGAAGTGGGATTGTTAGTGTCAAGGCTCTCGAAGCAAAGATCACTCCAGGCAGTTTGCATTGGAAAAGCCAATGCAAAAGCCCTGAGTTGAGAGTTCAGCAGGGATATTGGGGGAACAGCATAGAAACCAGTGTGGCCAAAGTGAACAAGAAGGAAAGGATAAGGAGATGCCATGACAGAGGGAAAGGGCCACATCATGGTCCTCTGTCATTCCCCAGCCTGATCCTCACGGGTCTTTTCTCTAACACTTGTCAATGCTGCAACTCCAAAGACTGGCTTTCCTGATGCCTTAGAGCTGTGCCTATGTCCTGATGCCATGGTTGTCTGACCACAACCCCCTTCCCCAGCCCAGAGCCCTGACCATCACACTCCCTATGCTCCCATATTCCTTGACCATAATGTTATTATACACTAAATGCACTGAATGCAATTACCCTACTCACTGGCTATATTACCCACTGGACAGAGCTCCTGCAGGAAAGAAATTCCGTCATCTCATGCCTCTTTTGTCCTATGAAGCACCACCTGGCTGGCTAAAGAATGGGTGGATGGAAGGAGAATAGGCAGTAGAAGGTTAGGTAGAGGTTAAGTTGAAAAATGCTGCTTTGCCTGAAAATTGAGATTATCTTGGCCAAAAAGACACTGAACCTCTTTGAATCTCAGTTTCTCTATATGTAAAATGAATATAGCAACCCTGGCTTTACTTGCATTCCAGAGTGATTCTACACATCAAAAAAGAGACTAGGGCCAGGCTTGGTGGCTCGTATCTATAATCCCAGCCCTTGGGGAGACTGATGAGGGAGAATCACTGGGAGTTAGGGGTTTGAGACCAGCCTAGCCAACATAACAAGACCCCAAGTCTATAAAACGTAAAAAATAAAAAACAAAATTAGCCTGGCATGGTGGCTTGTGCCTGTAGTCTCAGCTACCAGAAGACTGAAAGGTGGGAGGATCAGATCACCTGATCCCAGGAGTTTGAAGCTGCAGTGAGGTGTGATCATACCACTGCACTCTTGGCTGGGCAACAAGTCAAGACCCTATCTCTAAAAAGAGAGAGAACCCATATGCATACCTTATGGATTTTGGGGGGTGGGGGTCCAAGTGAAGAGGATCATCATTATTGTTCTCATTGCAGTTAATTGCAAAATCCTGTGTCCCTGTTTACAAAAATTATAAAATCCTGGATGCCTCTGGTTCCAATTATAACCCAGTGATGTGTCCTTGGTTGCAGCAGAGGCAATGCTGGGGTAAAGTTTATCTTGTGTCACATGCGATTTGTTCTCAAAATGGAGCAAGGAGAGCCTGATTCTCCATGGAAAAGAGCCCTTGGGTGATAAATTAGTAGGATCTTTCAATGCATCCCAACCCTTATCTGTGCAGGCAGGGCTGGCAGGCACCAGCTGTCTGAGCCACACCTGCCGTGGGAATGCCAACCAGCCCTCCTCCCCCAACCAATCCCACCCCCACAAATTGTCAAAAAGGCATCATGACAGATAGAGCTCCCGCATGCCACAAGGTAAGTGTTTAAATCTTTTATAAGACAGTCAATGGCCTTTATAAACCCTCAGACAAGAATTACAGTGTCTGAGATGGAGCTGAAAGTCAATGGGAAATTGATTCTGTCTAGCTGGTGCTGTTTCAAAAAGGAGGCTTGCTGGGTGCCTTCGGGACCAAACGTGCCATCTCCAATCTGTCCCCAGGGCCCGGCGTGTCACATGCGGAGAATGCTGTGATGCCAAGGACCATTTCTGGGCAAAGGAACACCAACGGGGCAGCCGCAGGCTCCCACCACAGGAAGGCCCTGGAGAGCACTGACGAGCACCGGGGATGGTTATAAAGTGTGTTTACCTTCCCAGAAATTGATGTCAGTACCAATCTGATGTCATTGCCTGCACCCCAGGCAGGGAAGCCAGAGGATGATAAACAGCCATTGATCTGGTGGCCACCATTGGCAGGGCACACCTAAAATTACTCTCCTTTGCTAATGACCCCATTAGCCATTGGATCAAACACAGTTACAGGGTGTGATGATGCTGTGGTTATTTCTTTGCCAATACCCATTGGCCTGATCCATACCATCTGCCAGGGGATGCCAAATCTGGCAGCAAAGATCCTCTGTTAGGGATGAGGGAAGCCCAAGGGTCATAGCCTGGTCACAGCCTAGTCATGACAAGGATGTCTCTGGGGTCAAGGTGAGTGCATGGACTTTGACAGGTAAATCAAGGCTGGGTGTGGTGGCTCACACCTCTAATCCCAGCACTTTGGGAGGCTGAGGCAGGCGGATCACTTGAGGTCAGGAGTTCAAGACCAGCCTGGCTAACACAGTGAAACCCCACCTCTAAGAAAAATACAGAAATTAGCAGGGCGTGGCGTTGGGGGCCTATAATCCCAGCTGCTCCACAGGCTGAGGCAGGAGAATCGTTGGAACCCAGGAAGTGGAGGTTGCACTGAGCTGAGATCGCACCACTGTACTCTAGCCTGGGTGACAGAGCAAGATTCCATCTTGAATGAATGAATGAATGAATGAATGAATGACAGGTAAATCAAACAGCCCCAGTCTGAGGAGGTGGCAGGGTAGAAAGAGCACCCACTTTGGAGTCAGGTAGACCTGGAGTGGAGCTCTGCTCACCATCTTGTGCCAAAACCAGAATATGAGAAAGCAGACAGTGCTCTCTCATGAAGCAGATGGCCTGAATTAAGCAATGAAAATGGTAACTCAGTCTTAAGTACTGACCAGGTGCCAGATTCTGGAGCCACCACTTGCCATCCGTCACCTCGATCCTTCCCTACCATCTTGAGATGTACAAGGTATTATCTCCATTTTCTAGGTAAGGACACTGGAGCCCAAGGAATTTCAAGAGATCGATTCTTCCAACAAGAGCAAACACTAAGCTTATGTTTATAGCAGGTCTGTTCTGTGCTGGGCACTCTCCAAGGGACACAGCTATGAGACATGCAAGACAGATGGAGCTCTAAGGTCAGGCTTGTGGCAAAGCCCAGACTGGAGTCAAGGCCTCCTGAAGTCATGCGCTGTATCCTCTCCCCTGCAATTCTCCCCAATAGGAAGGACTTCTCAGTCCTTCCCCAGTTCAACGTGCCCTTTGTATTTCTCCAGACTCTTCACCTTAGTTTTCAGATGAGATCAAGGGAAGTTCTGATACTTTCTCAAGGCCACACAGTGGGCAGGAAAAGCATCTGCAATCTTGAAATGAGATCAGTAGAATTTCAGGTCAAGTCTGTTTTCTTCATGAGCTGCTTGTTTCCTGAAATATTGCACTTTATACCTCCACCCCAGGTCTAAAGGAAGCCAGCAGTGCACGATGTGCCATAGACAGTGGTAGATAGGCAGAAGGTGAAGGTCTCTGTGCACTGCTCAGAAATATTTGCATGGCCTACAAGGAGAGACATCTCATCAGGTCAGCTAAAGGGATGGAATGGATTAGCACCCCAGCATCCCATTTTTGGTTAAGTAACACCATTGGTACTACATGGTCAGGTGTCTTTGAACTTCAATAAAGGAGCTTTATTTGAAAACCCTTCAGGGTGCCAGAAACACAGTCATTTCCCACAACAGCTGTCTACCCAAGGCAGGCTTAGCAAAGAAAAGCGAGTATCACTGGCTGTTATAAAGGGGTGGGAGCAGGAGCAGTGTGGCGGTGGGATTATTAAGGATGAGGTCAGGCAGGAAGGGACAGCAAAGGCGAACTTTCCTGTTGTCAGACAGAGACACAAACACTTGCTGGCAGCTGGAAATTCAGTTCTTAAACCCTGCAAAATGAGAAAAACCTAGTATGCTCAGAAAAGGCATATTTTCTGGCAGGATGAGACAACACAGAGCTGGATTTAAGCCAAGAGCCACTCAGCTGTTTGAGTACACAGTGAGAGGCCCAGAGCTCAACTTCAGTCTTTCCTTCCTGGAAAATGGGTATAAAGCAAAGACCTACATGTTTAGGGGTCTGATAGATCTATTCATCTATCAGACAAGTATCCAACACCAGCACTATGCCAGGCACTGGGAAATCAGTTCAGAATGGGACAGGCTTGCTCCCTGCTTTCATGGAATTTATCATTTAGCAGCGAAACCAAACATGGAAAAATGCAATTACAAGAGGGCACCCTTGCTTTGACGACTCCTGGGACAATATCATTCAATGAAGATGTTTGAAGCCAAATGTAATGAAGCCAATGATGAAGCCAATGAAGATGTTTAGTTCTTTTGACTTCTGGAGGGAGTAAATTGGTGGATCAAGGTAACATTGCGCCCCACAGCTTACAATTGCAACACTTCTTAGAGTCTCATATTCACAGCTGAGGCCAAGGAAACCAGCTGTGTGGGTGGTCACTTCTTCCCAGACTAGTCAACACACATGTCCCCAGGAGCCAATGGTGATGTAGCTTCCTTATTTATTTGGTTAAAAATAAATTGTTCTTATTTATTAAAACATTTTTTAAAAACCTTAAGACACTACACATGAAATGAAAAAGCCATTTCCACCTATTAAAGTGCTTAAAATGCGATATTCTCTTTGACTTTTGCTATTATGGCAACTGTATAAGCATTCCAAGTGTATAGAAAAGATGAATAAGTCTGCCAAAATGAAAATAATTCTACATGGTAGTATGAGTGTCTTCACTAAACCTCAATGTTTTTATTCACTGGGTCCCTTTTGTTAGAAGTGAAGTGAGAGGCAAAAAATATATATGGAGTATTAAGATTACATAGTGTTAGTGCTACTAGGGACATAAAAGACAGCAGAGACCGGCGCAGTGGCTCACACCTGTAATCCCAGCACTTTGGGAGGCTCAGGTGGGTGGATCTGGAAATTCAGTTCTTAAACCTTGCAAAATGGGAAAAACCTAGGAGAGGTCAGGAGTTCGAGATCAGCCTGACCAACACGGTGAAACACCATCTCTACTAAAAAACACAAAAAAATTAGCTGGGCGTGGTGGCAGGTACCTATAATTCCAGCTACTTGAGAGACTGAGGCAGGAAAATCACTTGAACGTGGGAGGCAGAAGTTGCAGTGAGCTGAGATCATGCCGTTGCACTATAACCTGGGCAACAAGATTGAAACTCTGTCTCAAAAAAATAAAAAGGCAGCAGAGGCCAACCATGTCACTTGAAGCAGGAGAAAACAAGTCTTAGAGCGCTGACACATCTTGTTCAATGTCACATAGTCACTTTGTGGTCCAACTGAGACTCCAAGTCATAAATCTTGAACCATCAGGACTCAGAATTCCTCAGACTGAAATCAATTCCCTAATAGAGTTGGTAGCAGTTAGACAATAAGCTCATTGAGGGCAAGATATTGACTCCTGTGACAGTATCATTCAGAGCAAACCAATGAAGAGGTTTGAAGCCAAATGTAATGAAGCCAGAGTCCAGTTGCTGATTTATAATCCCACCCAATGTTCTGGCACTTAAAGTCTCATTGTGCCTATGACCCTTGTAAGTACCAGGCAGGCATTTCTCAAGCAAAGAAACACATCATTTTCAACATCATTTTAGTGGAATTATATAAACATTTATAAAAGTATCTATTTTAAAACATTTTTATTTGCATTTTAAGTAAACTTTCTATATGACCAAGCCCCAGACGGGTCCCATGCACGTGTTTTCTAAACAAAAGATGACTAGTGCTGTGATAATTAATCAGTTGGCATTGACTGAAGCACTTAATGAAATGAAGCATGAACTGTTTGAGAAAGCAATTGAAAGTCATCATACATGCCATGAATCATCTCTTGAATGCACATTTATTAAATCAGAATTCATAACTTTGATATTTTATCTAACAGGTTTGTTACCCTTTTGAGACTCTATTGGTGGATAAAAAAGACAGATGTTTCCAGAGCTAAATTGAAGAGGGGTGGGGGAGAAACCAGCCAGACATCAATTAAATAGAGCAGGCAGCAAAATGCCATCACCCAATGTCTGGTTTTTTTGCTATTGTCTTGAGATGAAATCCAATAAAAACCTTTGCAAGTGAGTAGGCATTGAAGCAGGGTGCACTGCTGAAGGTTTTGGGGGTCTGCCTGACAACAGGTGGATTTTGTGATGATGGTTTAGGAGGCGATGATGAATTTGGGGCTTGCAGACATGATTGTCATTAGGGGAAACTTCAGTCAAGCAAGAGACAGATTGATGCAAAACACTATTTTTACTTCCTCAGGGTGCCAGAGAGCTAGAGGGGAATCAGAATCCTCTCCTAGTTTCAAGCTCTTCAAAGGCACCTGCTCCTTTTAGTTGAAGCAAATATATATCACATCAATGTCACATCCCAGGACTATTGTCCCAGGCACCTCTTTGGGTGATCAAATGAAAGTGGACTGAGAAGTGTGTGAAGATGTTTAGCTCTTTTGACTGCTGGCAGCAGTAAATTGGTGGATCAAGGTGACATTGTCCCCCATGGCTTACAATTGCAACACTTCTTAGAGTCTCATATTCATAAAAGCAGACCTGGAATCCTTATAGGCAGCCCTCTTGTGCTGAAAATAAAGGAGACCTTCCCTTTTAACTGCTTTGATACAATGTGACCATTCTCCTCCAAAGCCTTTTAAACCCACCCTTTTACCAGCCAGAATCAGAGTCCAGTTGCTGATTTACATTCCTACCCAATGTTCTGGCACTTTCTTTACACAGAACAACACACCCATATAATGACTTTTCTCCATCATAATCTAAGTAGACCGCTAGAACATGCAACAATAGGATCATCACAAGAGTGAACCTGAGCATTGACACATTTAGAGAAAATTATATAATGTCTTAGTCATCCTATATGGTGACAGTGCCTCTTCCCCTTTATCTAGGTTAAGCAAAGGATATGCAACTTTATTTCAAAACCAAAAACAAGTAGAAGAAAATGTGTATAATTTGAGCAAGGCAAAAATTGCCAATGAATGTAACAAACACAGACTGCCAAACTCTCTTCCATCTCTTTTTTTTTTTTTTTTTTTTTTTTTTTTAAGCCAAACTGGACAACAAGGTATTCTACAGAGACACACAAAGTTTGCAATTAAGGTCAACTCCTTGTACTCAATTGGGAGTGAGGTTGAGGAGGGGCTCCCTGCCCAGGAGGGAGCAGCATTTCTCCAGCACAGAGCTTCCCACACTGAAGGTCTCTCACAACCACCTGATTGCTGGGCCCCAACCCTAAAGTTCCTGATTCAGTGGGTCTAGGGTGGGGCTCAAGAATTTGCTTTTCTAAAAAGTCTCTAGGGAATGCTGATGTTGCCAAACCGGGTACCACAGTTTGAGAACCACTACTGTAGGCAAAGAAAGCTTCATTGGCAAAACATGCTACTTTCTCCAAGGCAAGATGGATGAGATGGAGTTCATGGGCCATCGAGCCTGTGTTGTCATCGGGTGTTATGCCCCCAAATAACCAGGTTCATTGTTTTGTTTGGTTTTTTACTTTTCCTTCATCGTTTGCAGTAATATGCCAACCCTCAAGTTTATTAATACCTGCAGTGAGATAGGAATTCATCCTCACGTCATTAGAGTCATCACTGTAGAAGGGGGAGAGGCACTGAAATCCTCCAGACCTGCCATATCACTGGGCCTCTGAGGAAACTGAGATCAGAGAGGCTGAGACATTTGCCTGAGGCCACAAAGCAGAGACTGAACAAAAAACCCAGGGCTGCTAACACCCAATTCAATCCCTTCGCTCTAACTCAGCCCAGCCACTTCCCTGAGGAAGTTGTTTGAAATATCCTGCTGCTTCTAAAAGAGCGATTTTCTGTTGATAAGACTGTTCTTTCCTGGACCAGTGGTTCTAAACCTTGGATGGCTACACATTAGCATCCCCTGGGGAGCTAACAAATGATAATACTACTAGGCCCCACTTCAGAGATTTTGATCAATTGCTCTGGGATGGGACCAGGCATATAATTTTTTAAAGCTCCCTAGATGATTCTATAACATGTAGCTGAGCTTGAGAATTACTACCTAGACTGTGGATTCTCAAAGGTAGTGTCCATTCCCTACTCTGTTAGTAGCAAGATCTTAGAAGATTCTTAGTAAGCGTGTATTGAGGGAAAGACTAGAACAATGCTAAAAAAAAAAAAAAAAAAAAAATCATCATCAGCATCACCTGGTATATTAGTCCATTTTCTTGCTTCTGATAAAGACATACCCACAACTGGGCAATTTACAAAAGAAAGAGGTTTAATGGACTCACAGTTCCCCATGGCTGGGGAGGCCTCACAATCATGGCAGAAGGCAAAAGTCATGTCTTACATGGCGATAAGACAGAATGAGGGCCAAACGAAACGGGTTTCCCTTTATAAAACCATCAGATCTCATGAGACTTACTAACTACCATGAAAACAGTATGGGGGAAACTGCCCCCTACGATTCAATTATCTCCCACTGGGTCCCTCCCACAACATGAGGGAATTATGGGAGCTACAATTCAAGATGAGATTGGGTGGGGACACAGTCCAACCACATCACCTGGGAACCTCTTAGAAATACAAGCTCTCAGTCTCCACTCCAGATGCACTGATTCAGAGGCTCTAGGGATAGAGCACGGCAAACTGTTTTAACCATCCCACTAGAAACTAGATTGTTCTAATGAATGCTATCAGTGGGAATCTCTAGAACAGAGGAATCCAAATATGCATGGAAACATTTAGTTAGAAACGTAAAACTAAAATTAGAGTCTATGGGAAGACAATGAAGCATTGTCCCCAAAAGGTGGTGTGATAATAATTGTGTTAGCAATTCAGGGTTGGTGAAAGAAAAGGGAGAAGCCCAGGTACATTATGGATGCTGTGAAGGGATGGGTGGAGACAAGGCCGGAGAAGTCACTGAGACCTCGAATAGCAGACTTGGGAACTGAGGATCTTGAATTGTGGACTCAGGAACTGAGAGTTACTGTTTGTCTAAGGGAGCAAGGGATTGGGGACAGCAGTCATCTCACTGGACAGTAGAAGGCCATCTCCAAGGGTACAGGTCCCAGGGAGGTCCTCTGATCCTCACAACAGTGCTGTGGGTGAAATCCTGCAGGTAAATGGTGTAGGTACCCAATGAGGGATCATGGAAAACAGGGACTTAGAAACCCCCAAAATCCTGGCTTTGTAGCATACTAGCCAGAAGTCCTTGAGCAAGGGACTTATGTTTTCTGAACTTTAGGTTCATCATCTCTAAAGTGAGTACAATCACTACTTGGCAAGGTTGTTATAAAGTTTAAATTATAAAGATATGTAAGCAGCTGGTGCAGTGCCCGGAAAGTGAGTGCTGCTCACACCTAATACCTAGAATCCCATTTCAGATGAGAAAGCATAAACCCCCAATCCGTTGTTCTTCTAGTGCTGACCATAAAGAAAGCTGGAGAGGTACACAGCTCACCAAACCACAAGAAAGGAAGTGGACCCTTTAGTGAGAAAAGGGCAGGTTTAAGTGTGTTTCTTCTAGAACCCTTCCTGTATTTGGTGGTTGAGTTCCCAGGCCAGCTCACAAAACCCATTTTAACTTGGACTCTCTGAATTCAGGTCCACAACCCTGAGAGGAGAAAGGCACTGGGCAAAGAGAGAGCAGTAAATGACCCACGCTCTGTAGTACCCCTGGCCTCTCTCCAGACCAGGGCCAAGGCCACCAGCACCATTGAGTTAAGAAATTGAAAATGTCATGAGTGTTTCCCAGCCTGGTGTTTACCCAGCGTTTGTGCCCAAGAATGCTGAACTTAAAGGGACTGGCAGGAAATAAAACCAAGGGAGACATTTCTTTGTAGTGTTCTTTAAAAAAAAATACAAAAGTAAAAGAACTCCACCTAAAGTAATTAACTTAAAAGCATATGGAAGTCACAGCAAAACTGAAAGGGCACAATCTGGCTTTGAAGATGAGCACACGCAGCAGGTGTGCACTGCTCGATGAAATGCGAAGATGGTTCTCATTCTACCGTTCCCCGATCATGTCCCTTGGGAAAGTGGCATTTCCTGGGTGCATTCCATGCATCCGGCTTCCGGAGAGCCCTTTCCCATAATCAGGTACTGTTTATTTATTCAGTAATCAATAAGTGCTCATTGTGTGCCCAGCACTGGACTGAGAACTAAGGAATAAAGATGAATAATGTGAACTGTGGTGCAGCAGGGAGGGTACTTCATCCATCCTTCAAGGGGTTCACTGACTAGATTGCTAGAGGCAATTGTTCTCATTTAGTCCCAATAATAACACTACTAGGTGGGCATTACAATCGTTCCCATTTTGTAAATAAGAAAATTAAGACTCAAAAGAAAGAAAAATACTACCTGGATGATTAAGTAAAGGAGATGGGATGTGAACCCAGGACTTTATGTCTCCAATAACAGGGCTCATGCCATATATAGTGGAGGTGAAGGACAAGTCTGTTCTCCTCTTTCTAACCCTCAGGAATCCCATGTGTAAAAGCAATGACGTGAGGAAATAAATAAGAGATGGGGTGTTGCTCTGTCACCCGGGCTGGAGTGCACTGGCACAAACAGCTCAGTGTAGCCTCAACCTCCTGGACTCAGGCAACTCTCCAGCCTTGGTTCCCCAAGTAGCTGGGACTACAGGCACATGCCTCCATACCCGGCTGATTTTTATTTTTTGTAGAGATGAGGTTTCGCCATGTTGCCCAGGCTGATCTCGAATTCCTGAGCTCAGCAATTCGCCCACCTCACCCTCTCAAAGTGTAGGGATTACAGGCGTGAGCCACTGCACCCGGCCATGTTTCTTATCAGACTAATGCCAGAGAGGTATAATGAGACATGTTCCACCCCCGCTTTGCATTATAGCTTGAAACAGTCTCTCAGGTTAAATTTTAAGAGCCCTGGTTGAGGAGGAAGTCCATTCAGATGGTTGGCAGGGGGTCTTCGAATTTTATTTTTGATTTACAAGGTCTATTCTTCTAATGCTTTGGTCTATTTTTAAGCACACAGACATACACATGTTGATGAAAAATGCCAAACTGTAAAATAGATTGATGAGGTTTATTCTGAGCCAAATGTGAGTGGCCATAGCCCATGACACAGCCTGAGCAGGTCCTGGGAACATGTGTCCAATGTGGTTTGGTTACACCTTTTGATTTTATGCATTTTAGGGAGACAGAAGTTACAGGAAAAGACATGTATAAGTCAATATATGCAAGGTATACATTGGTTCTACCAGGAAAGGCCAGACATCTCAAAGCAGGGCATGGATTCAAAGATTGCTTCTTGGCAATTGGGTGAAAGAGGTAAGCAGTGCCTGCAGAATTAAAGTCAGCATAAAGACATGCTTGAGTTAAGATGAAGGGGGTTGTGGAAGCCAAGGTTCTTGTTGTGCAGTTGAAGCCTCTAAGTAACAGGCTTCAAAGAGAAAAGATGGCAAATGTCTCTTACCAGACCTTAGACCTTAAAAGGTGTAAGATTCTCCAGAAAAGACAGTAAGAGAAGGAGATTCTCTACAGAAAGCAACTTTCCCCTACCAAAAAAAAAAAAAAAAAAAAAAAAAAAGGCTTTGCAGGACCGTTTCAAAGTATGTCAAAGAAATATATTTTGGGGTAAAATACTTTTTCCTCCAGGGCCTGCTGTCTGTCATGCAATGCTATTCCAGGGTCAGGTTGTAGTTGGGTATCTTGTTGTTACAAGGAGTCTGTTTTGTCAGTCAAGAGCTCTATTCTAATGATAATGCTGGTCAGCCGTGCCTAAACTTTCCCATGACCTCCTTTCCCATCATATTATGGCCTGAACTAGTTTTTTAAGTTTTCTTTGGGATCCCCTTGGCCAAGAGGAGGGTCCATTTGGTCGGTTGTGGGGCAGAGGGGCTTATAATTTTACTTTGATTTACACGCAGACATGAAGAATGCCATTTGTCATCATTAGTTTCTTGTTTTTTGGGGTTTGTTTTTTGTTGTTGTTGTTGTTGTTTTGTTTTTTAAGATAGCATCTTGCTCTGTTGCCCAGGCCAGTGGCATGATCTCAGCTCACTGCAGCCTCAACCTCCTGGGTTCAAGTGATACTCCCACCTCAGTCACCTGAGTACCTGGGGCTACAGGCGTGAACCAATACACCCAGCTAATTTTGTATTTTTTGTAGAGACAGGGTTTTGCCATGTTGCCCAGGCTGCTTTTGAACTTCTGACCTCAAGTAATCTTCCTGCCTCAGCCTCCGAAAGTACTAGGATTACAGGCATGAGCCACCACACCTGGCCTGGTTTTTACTGCTAAGAAAATAAAACCTAGGAGAAGAGACACTATCTTCCTCTCCAGCTGGGACACCAAGGGTGCTCCCTGCTTTGCGAAGAGGAATCTCTGGAAAGCTTCACCCAATTCACAGGAATTCTAGCTCTGCCCAAGGAAGGCAAAGGGACCCAGGGGCTCATGGAAGTCTATCAGATAAAGCCTAGCTCTTTCATTCTCCAGCCACAGGCAGAGGATGAAATAAAGAATGCTGTAAATCAACCATCACATAATCACACATTTTTGGAGTTTGCTTGTAATTAGTCTATATTCATAGTGCTGTGTGGGTAGAGAAATCTGCGCCCAAGGAAACTCTGAAAACCAACATGTTTGTTTCAACTGACTGATCTACAGGAACCATATGCCAAGTGACAGACAGCTGAGTCCCTCCCCTGTCTGCGGACCTAGGGCCATGCGTATACAAAATATACCTCAGAACAGTGTTTCCTGCTCCTGCTCCCCAGGCTCACATCCCACATCATCTCATCTGGCTCTGCCTTATCCCGTTTGCTTTTGCCAAGATTTCCCCTCAAGAAAGCAAGTTTTTTATTATCACGCTGACTTCTCAGGGACAGTCAGTGACATCAGTCAGGGGATGGGGACAAATGGCCACTGACCTGTGTTGAAATAATTTCACACCAGGAAGAGTGCCAGATGTTTCATCCATCTTCCGCCCTCCCAGAGGCCCTACAAAGGAGGCATTCTACCACCTGAATCTCCTATGACTTAGGCTGGGTCCACACACTGCGTGGACTGGAGAGCCTGGACTAAGATTGAATTCACGGGACCATCTTATTTCATGCAGTAATAATAATTAAAAAACATGAAAACTAAAGTACAGAGGGTTTGCAGTTTCCAAATTATATGCACATCTGACATTTCGTTTGAGCCACATAAAGACTTGAAGTTTGACTTTGTCTTTACCTAGTGATTTTGGCCTCCTATTGACAACGTGACTGTGTTGCATCATCTAGGAAAAGTCACAAAACCTTCATCTGATCCTGCTGGGTTTCCACATATGACAAAGCCCAAAGGTCTTTTTCTCCTTTCTAGCAGGCCTTAGCATAGCACTTAGTGTAGGAACTACAGGAGTATGACCCACGTATAAGGTTTATGTATGTACAGGAGAAGGAGGTGGGTTTCTCCCATCTTGAAGAAGTGTTGTTTATCTGATCAGCTTTCACAGAGTGTCGACTCCCTGTCTGCAGACTAGTTGCATTGCCCCTGTTTAGCCAGACCCAGAAAGACCCTAGGACACTATGCAAACAGCAGAGGGGTTTGTTGAGAATGGATGAGCTCAAATTATGTGGTAATATACACAGGTATGTTAGACATTTAATTCTGAAAGTATCTCCTGCAACTAACAATGTCGCCTCCCCACCGCCCAACCTCACCACAGTGATGTCTGTGGTCTGTTTCATTTTTCCACCTCTAGTGCCCAGCCCAATTCCTGGCACACAAGGCATGCTCAAAAATATTTACCATCTGACTTGTTGAATCAAACAAAAGAATTAGAAAAGCTATATCTGTTTTGTAGGTTTATTTTGCTGGATTTTTGCCCCCTGCAGTGGTCAAAGACAGTAATTCTCAACCTTGCCATCCACATTAAAATCAGAAGCTTATTGGATGAATGGGGGCACTGAGATGGTGTGTTTGTAGACTGATACAGTGGAATAAACTGGGGAGCTTTGACCATGTACCACGTGGGTCTGGCGTGCGTGATAGCACTGGAGGCCAGAGGCTGGTTTCTTGTGGCTCCGGGCCCAGCATTGGAAGATGGGGTGCGATGCCTTCCTTCAGCTCGGAGCCTGAGATACAGAATCTACTGCTGAAGAAGGCAGAAGCCACAGTAGCCTCAGGGTATGTGTCACTATTCTCCTGTTCTAAAAATTGCTACATCTGTACATGAACAAGCTAATAAAAATGTCTGTGCCACAGGGTTGAGAGCTCTATTACCCACTGTCGAGCTCCTCGATTGTTTGGGGCCCTCTCTTTCTAGCCTAAGCACTTGCTCACCGAGGGCAGGCTGGCGCCCAAGTGGGTACTCTTGCATCCAGGTACCAAACCAAGTGGACATCCCATGAAGGCTCCATTTTCTGCTGGCTCTCCCAGGATCTTCCTTTGTCCTTGGGGTCCTGTCTGTTTCACTTGTTCTCTTTACTCACAGTCTCGCTCCCTTACCCTCATGCCCATGCAGCCTCTATCTGGAACTTTCCAAAGGGCAATCCCCATGAAGAGACAATGTCCTACCTGCCCAGCCTCAGGCAGAAGCCTCAGGACAACTCAAGGACTTAAAATAGGGACAAAGGGGAGAAGGGGAGGGGCCCCTCAGAAAAACCAAACAGAAAATCAAGGCCAGAAGAGGAGACAATAGCAGCTTACTGACCTGTGAGGGCAACTGGGTGAGAGCGGAGTGAGGTCAAGATTTCATCACCTCAGACTTGCTGCTGGTCCCTGCTCCCCTCCAGTGAGCTGCATGACCTAATCACATCCTGTATCTTGGTGTAATGTGCACATCTGTACAACTAGAGGAAACTACCATCAGTGATCTGTGAAAATATTTGATGCTATGTTGCTGCTTTCCCAGGCCCTTACACAAGGAAGGAAGGGGGAGAGAGAGGGAGGGAAAAAGGGAGGCAAGGAGGGAGAGCAGAATGGAGGGAGAGGGAGGAAAGGAGGGAGAGAGGGAGGGAGGAAGGGAGGGAGAGAGGAAGGGATGGAGAGAGTGAGGAAATGAGGGAGAAAGGGAGGAAAGGAGGGAGAAAGGGAGGGAGAGATACAGGGAGGAAAGGAGAGAGAGAGGGAGGGAGGCAGGGAGGGAGACAGGAAGGGAGGGAGACAGGAAGGGAGGGAGAGAGGAAGGGAGGGAGGCAGGGAGGGAGAGAGGGAGGGAGGGAGGGAGGGAGGCAAGGAGGGAGAGAGGAAAGGAGGGAGAGAGGAAGGGAGGGAGGCAGGGAGGGAGAGAGGAAGGGAGGGAGGCAGGGAGGGAGAGAGGGAGGGAGGTAGGGAGGCAGGGAGGGAGAGAGGAAGGGAGGGAGAGAGGGAAGAAATGAGGGAGAGAGGGAGGAAATGAGGGAGAGAGGGAAGAAACGAGGGAGAGAGGGAGGGAGAGATACAGGGAGGAAAGGAGGGAGACAGGGAGGGAGGGAGGCAGGGAGGGAGAGAGGAAGGGAGGGAGAGAGGAAGGGAGGGAGGCAGGGAGGGAGAGAGTGAGTGAGGGAGGGAGGCAAGGAGGGAGAGAGGAAGGGAGGGAGAGAGGAAGGGAGGGAGAGAGGAAGGGAGGGAGAGAGGAAGGGAGAGAGGAAGGGAGGGAGGCAGGGAGGGAGAGAGGAAGGGAGGGAGAGAGGAAGGGAGAGAAAGAGGGAAGGGAGAAACAAGGGAGAGAGGGAGGGAGAGAGAGAGGTAGGGAGAGATACAGGGAGGAAAGGAGGGAGAGAGGGAGGGAGAGAGGCAGGGAGGGAGAGAGGCAGGGAGGGAGAGAGGGAGGGAGGGAGAGAGGGAGGCAGGGAGGGAGAGAGGCAGGGAGGGAGAGAGGGAGGGAGAGATACAGGGAGGAAAGGAGGGAGAGAGGGAGGGAGGGAGGCAGGGAGGGAGAGAGGGAGGGAGAGATACAGGGAGGAAAGGAGAGAGGGGGGAGGGAGGGAGGTAAGGAGGGAGGTAAGGAGGGAGGTAAGGAGGGAGGCAGGGAGGGAGGGAGGCCATACTCTGGGATAAAAAGTAGACACATTCCTCTACCCTTTCAAGACATCCTTCTGGGTCCAATGTGGGACCTTGGGAAGAACATGAACATGATATACGCCTAACAAACCTGGTGTGATTGCAGAGTCTTTTCAAAACATTGTGCTTAAGGGACCCCCAAGCCAATAATGAAAGCCCCTGGGCTGGAAAAGGAGTAAAGAGAGGAGAGAGAGAGGAGGAGAGAAAAGTAAGAAAGAAGACAAAGTTGGCGTGACAATGATAGTTAGAGCAAGAAGAGTAACAGCTGCCCAGGGCCTCTGTGGGCCGTGCATGTGCTAAAGGCTTCCTGTGGGCCATCTCGTTCTTCCTCTAACAGCCCAGAGAGGGGCTTTCTAGGAGACGATCACCAGGACTCAAAGAAACCTGACCAAGGACACACAGCAGTAGGTGGCAGGGCTCAACTCTCTGGTGGAACGTCTGGGGACAGTCCGTGATGGTGGCACTGCTCCCACACCCGATTGTGCCTGCCTGTCCTCTTGTCACTGTCTCTCACTAAAATGCAAGCCCTTCCATGGCCCAAGTCCTTACGAGTAAAACAGTAGTGAGGACACCCACCCCTGTGGTGTTGTCGTAAGGATTAAATGCATTGATTGACTTGCGGAACTTAACAGAAAGCCTGAAACCTAACAAGAGCTCAATAAATGGTGGCTGTGATGAGAAGGCAGATGAGGACCACGAGGGAGAGGTGTCAGGATGTTTCCGTTCACCTGTGAAACCTCAACATGCAGCCAGACCTAGCACCTGACTGGCATTCAGAAAGTGTGCTTGGTTGAAGGCACGCATGCAGGAACACAAGTCTAAAGTCTGAGGCCCCCCAGCTGGCCCAGTCCTGAGTCAACCCCAGCCTTTCTCACTCAGAGGCCCCAAGTCCCGTCATGGCCTGGCCAGTGTCAGAGCACAGCTAGCAACCCCTACTGCTAGCAGGACACAAGTTAACACTCATCTCCTCTGCGCAGGAGTCCTCTCCCTCTCCTTGCCCCTTTCTGGAGCCCTGTTCTTCTTCCACTCAGGAGTCAGCAAGGAGCTACTTCTTACTGCACTGGAGGCTTTCAATCACAGGACAAGGCAGAATCAAATTGCAGGAGTCTGGGGGAGCCTCTCCCCACTGGAAATGCCCACAGACTCTGCACCTGGCTGAATGATTGACTAGAAAGTCCAGCTGTCAGTCTCTCTAGCCTCCATTTCCTCTCCTGCAAAATGTCTACACGGCCAGGTATTGTGAGAATTAAGTCACTTCCTGCTTTGGAAGCACCAGAAACAGAGGTTCATTTTCTTTTTTTTGAGATGGAGTCTCGCTCTGTGGCCCAGGCTGGAGTGCAGAGGCACAATCTCAGTTAACCACAACCTCTGCCTCCCAGATTCAAGTAATTCTCCTGTCTCAGCCTCCCAAGTAGCTGGGATTACAGGTGCCTGCCATCACACCCAGCTAATTTTTGTATTTTTAGTGGAGTCAGGATTTCACCATGTTGGCCAGGTTGGTTTCGAACTCCTGACCTCAAGTGATCCACCAGCCTCAGCCTCCCAAAGTGCTGGGATTACAGGCGTGAGCCACCGCGCCTGGCCCAGAAGCTCATTTTCCCTTCTCTTTAACCACACAGATGTTTGCACAGACAGTCTCTCTCGGTTCCTGTGCCTGTCCTGTTCAGTGTGCGGCCTCTCCTCATTTGCCCTCCAGATCTGAGCCCTGGGCTGCTGGGTTGTGTGAACGACATTGGCAGGCTTCTTGCCCTGGAGCTCTCACTTGGGTCCATCTGGCAGGTGCTGACAAGAGATCAGAGGTCGGAAAGGGAGCAAGGCATTCACTCTGGAGCTCGCCCTTCCAGCTGCAGGTCCATGGCAGGTTCTGGGAACCCTTTCTTGCCCTACTACTGAGGCCTAGAGATGATCATTGCCCCCAGTGTTGCTAGCCCCAAAAGTGCTTCACCATCCCTCGCTGATTTTCCCTTCACCTTCCCAGACTGTTACAAATGGTTTATTTATTGACCTCTCCTCAATTCCCCCATTTGAGGGTACCATCTGTCTCCTTCTGGGATCCTGATGGATACCCCAGGCTCCTCTCTGGGTTCACAATGTTCTCTGTTATTGGAAGCACATTCTCAAGGCCCACTTTTTCCAAGAACCGTCCCCATCTCAGCCGTAAGGTAGATCTCTGTGCTGACTTTCCACCTACCATTTGGCTTGCATCACCCTCTCCCTTTCACTATCAGACCTCAGTCTATGAACACAACCTCTCTTGCAACCATTCAAAAGGAACTCAGGCTCTCTCAAGCCTCTCTTCATTCCCCCTCGGCGCCCGGCACAAGCCCTGTGTGCTCTGGGGTTTTAAGAGACCGATAAGCATTTCCTCCCTCACTCCCACTCTGGCGACATCGCTTTGGCATTTCTGTTTTAAACACCAGTGATCTTATATGCTGACCTTTTCTCAGTCCCTGACTCATAGGAAGGTTTCGCACAGGGATGCACCTGTCCTATCCTCTACCCCCAACTACCTGCAGGGGGATGCCTTCCCAGAACCCCAGAACACTGAGCCTGAAGAACCCCTAAGGACCTGTTCCTATCCCCTCATTCTGCTGATGGGGAAGTGGAGAATCAGATTGTGTAAGGGACTTCCCAAAAGCTGCAAGATGAGTTTGTGAGAAGGGAGACTGATCTAACCCATGGCCTTCAGGGTGCAGCGTTTACAGAGAGCCCGAGGGCACCTGGCCTTGTGTCAGATGCCTCACACCTCTAAGTGCCTCTTCAATGCAGGTGCCCGGCCAGGTGTGACCACATGGGGGCCACAGGAATAACACGCGGCATCTTCCTGAGGGTCTATCGTCTTTCAAGCTTTGAAGGAGAAAAGTGAAGAAGGGTTAAGTACACTAGGGTGAGGCAAGGGAGGCCCCTGCCTCGGAGCAAAACTTAAAAGATGCCAAAACCTCAGTAATCAAGATAAATTATATTTTAATGCAGTACTTTTTAAAAATCCAAATTAATGCCCCAAAATTCATTATGAACAAAACATCAAAACTGTAAGTAAAAACGGCATTCCATCCTGTATTTGCACAACTCTGCCTCACTTGCTTCCCCCTAATCCCAGTGCGGGTTCCAATAAAACTTTATTTACAAACAGGAATGGCCAGTTTGACAATCTGAGTCTTTAAAATATTGCATCCAAATGTTATTTATCTTGATCACTGAGTTTTTTGTTTTGTTTTGTTTTTTGTTTGTTTGTTTGTTTTGGTTCCTCAAGGTGAGGGCCTCACTCTCCTCACCTTTTTCCTGGCTGGCTCACTAAGCTAGTAAGTCATTTAAAATAAGCACAAATAAAGCAAACCAAGTTATACTGACAAGTGGAATACAAAAACCCTGTGACTTTTTTAAGATAAAACAACAGACTTGTGCTTTGGGCAATACTGTCAAACTCCTGGAGCTCTGCGTTCACCCTCTCCTCATTTAGGGGTATTTCACAGCAACAGAATTGGACAGGATTATCCTGATAAATTAGGTGACCCATTCTGTTCCACTTTTGAGATGAGGAAGCCGAACCTGAAAGCTGCTGGGTGAACCGTCACACGTCACCGAGTTAATGGATGATGAGAACCCAGGTAAACTGTTGGCTGGCTGGCTGAGTAAAGACACACTTGCATCTGAATCCCTTTCTTCACGTTAATAAAAATAGACAAGGGAGTGACCTGAATATGCCTCATCGAACTTGTCAACCCACTTCTCCCCAGACCAAGCGCACCAACCTTCTGGAAGAACAGGTTAGGTGGTATAATTGTTACTTTGGTTAAAAAAAAAAAAAAAATCGGCCAGGCGCAGTGTTCACACCTGTAATCTCAGCACTTTGGGAGGCTGAAGCGGATGGATCACCTGAAGTCAAGAGTTCAAGACCAGCCTGGCCAACATGGTGAAACCCCGTCTCTACTAAATACAAAAAAAATTAGCTGGGCATGGTGGCGCATGCCTATAATCCCAGCTACTCGGGAGGCTGAGGCAGGAGAATCGCTTGATCCTGGGAGGTGGAGGTTGCAGTGGGCTGAGATTGCGCCATCGCACTCCAGCCTGGGCAACAGAGTAAAACTCCATCTCAAAAAATAAAAAAACAAACAAAAAATCCAGGAGATTGGTAGATATCAAATACTATCACAGTTATAGGGACTATCAGCATTTTGGAAGCTCCATGTAAGTTTCAAATCTGATCCAATTATGTCCTAAAGGTGGCCTAGAAATGAAAGCTGGGGCTGTGTCAAGGGACCTTGGTGCCACCTATGCCAAATTCATCACCCTCCATCCTTCCTCTGATGGCTTCTCTCTCTGGAATGACATCCTCCTTCTCCCCAGTCCAGGCCAACTTCGCATGAATTTCAAGACTCAATGTCACCCACCCTTTGCATAAGCCTTCCTGGACACCTCTTCAGCATTTGTGCTGCCTCTTTTGCATTCATTCATTGACTTATTCATCCAATTCATAAATATCTCAGGAATTTCTTTAGCTCAACACAGTGCAAGGATCTGAGGACACAGTGGAGAATAAAGAGACTTTGTGCTCTCATGGAGCTCACGGTATTGTTCCCATGGGTTCCAGTATCTCCCTGTCTCTTGTGATGGGGTGGCGTGCTTCCCTCTCGCTCTCCCCAGCTTGACCAGAGCACCTCAAAACCATGTGCTATTTATCTATAAATCCTCAGGGCATAGCTGGACTCAGCCCAGAAGAGATGCTCAATATAAATGTGAATGAGTGAGTAAGAGACCTAAATTGGTGTTTACCTTGCATTGGTGTTGCAGGTTGTCTAATCATCATGCCCATGAGCTCTGCCCTCTGGCCATTTCTATCATCACACAAATTCCCACTGGGGACATCTACAAGAAACAGAGCTGCTTTTCCATCTAAGGCAGTCAGCATCAACCGGCTGGGGCAGGAATATTCCCCGTAGCTCCAATCAGTGCACATCTTGAGCCAGTGGTCCAGCAGGGCCTCAAAGACAGCATGCCTAATGCAATGCTTTTGATTGGAAAGTGGGCAAAGAGCTCTCAACGATCCACTTTCCCTTAATTACATGAAGCAAACACCTCCTCAAGTACAGCCACAGAAGCCTGTTTGAATCTTTTCCCCCCAGCCCTCCCATCCTGCCCACTGACCAGCATAGAGGAGTTAAAAAGCCAAGAGCTGCCGAACGAATTGAGAAAAGGATACACCAGTCCATCTGCCTGGGGCAGTGGGTTCACATGTGAGTCTGTAGCATCACATCCAGATTTCTGCTCTTGTTCCCAGATTCCTTACGTAAATCTGTAGACTGAGTTCACCTCGAAATTTCAACATGCTTCTAAAACCCTAAACCTTGCTATGAGTTATGGATCAACTCAGAAGGGGTTAGGCAGGCCAACAAGCCCTCAGCTAGCTTACGAGGGATGAGTCAAGTCTGAACAGCCACAGATCTTACAAGGGAAGCCCCAGGGAGTGGAGGGCCAGAACCCCAGATCTTCACACGGGGACACAGGGCAGCAGGGCCCACTCCTTTTCCTCTGCTGGCTCGACCCTGCTCCTTCCTGGCCTCCTCCCTGGCTGCTTCTCTGACCTCCCAGCCTGCAAGCAGACAATTAAGCCTCTGCAAAGACTCATTCCCTCTGCTCTAGCACTCCATGACCCGACCTTGACTTGTAGACTGACCTTGGTATTTGAGGCCTTCCCTAACCTCATTCCCTCACTCCCAAAGCGGCTGTGTTTCATAATGTTCTCCAAATTTAAATCTCTGCATTGATTCAGAGACATTTGTGGGCAGACCACAGACCTCTTTTCTAGTAAAACCCTCCTCCAACCCCTGGGTATTCTCCCTCTCTCTCATATATATGTGTGTCTCATAATATATATATGTGTGTGTGTGTGTGTATATGTGTATGTATATATATGTGTGTACATATGTGTATCTATATGTGTATATATGTATGTGTATACACACACACATATACACACAAGTACATATGTGTGTATTTATGTAACATTAGTTGAATGCATAGCATGTGCTGGGGGAAAGAACTAATGCTTCACTGAGAACCTAGCACAGGAAAGAACTTTATCTTGAATTTCATTCCATTTTGGGGGCCAGATATTATTATTGTTCTCATTTTCAGTTGAAGTTGCAAAGATAGAGACAGACTCAACCACTTGCCCAAGGACCCACAGATAAATGGTGCGCAGCACTCACATCTTGGCCTCTTGACTCCCACCACACCATCCAGTCACCTGCCCACCTGCCCAGATTCTGCCCATCTAGATCCCACCCTATGTCTGTGAGGTTGCCAGCTGCATTAGTCAGGGCCTGGTGGGAAAAGGGTGATGGCTCACTCCAAAGGATATTTAAGGAGAGTTTGATAAAGCTATTCACCTATGTGTGGGTAGGAAAAGCCACTGGGACTGTTCAGGGTGGGATCCCAAGGCTTGGGGCAGGAAGGAGCCATCACCACTGCAGCCCAGAAGAGGGAAGGGGAGATAATGGCCAGAAGCAGAATCAAGGGGGCTGTGTGGTGAGGGGTCTGTGGCTTTATAACAATAGGTGCAGCCAGCTCGTGGGCACCCCCAAGAAGATATCATAGAGTATAAATACCCCAGCACCCTCTCCCCCAGGCCCCACTTTAACCTGTGATCTCCTGTATTTGCCATTGACCAAAACCAATAGTAAGCCAGAAGGCAAGGGGGCCAGATGGGATTCCAGAAAGATCAGTATCCCAAGACAAAAAGCCAGGGGCATCCACCCTTGTCTAGGTGAAAATTCCACATCTTAAGTACAAGAGGACACATAATGTCCCATCGGCCACTGAGTTGTTGCAGGGTAATGTCAGTCTGATCATACTCACACCAGTCCTCTGATCACAAAGTTTTAGTTTGTAATCATAGTTCATCTTCCAATGTGCATTCCACACTCCCCTTAGCCTCTGCTTGGGGGAACTTCCTTACCTTGGGAGAGAACCAAGGCTTTATTTCTGTGAGGTGTGAGTCCTTGATAGCCTTGTTTTTATTGGGTTGCCATAGTTGGATTTACTAGGACTTTGGGAAAGGGAGTATTAAGAGTTAAGAGGTGTCCCTGCAAATATCCTGAGTTACAAACATAATCCTCTTTGCCCACTCCCCCAATTCGCCTTGGTAATTGGTACCTCTTCCTGGGGCCAATTCAGTGGCACTCTTCCTTGCTTGTTGATTGAATGGCATGAGGAACCCCAAATATCCAAAAGATGTTTTGGCCTTCAATTGCACCAGTGTTTCTCACTGTAAAATATTAGGACTAACCTCTGTTTGGAATGGTGCAATGCTGTTTACATAAATCATCACATCCAACTCTCAGTACAATCTTGTGAGATTAACACTCATTATCCCAGTCTATAGATGAGAAAAGGGAGGCTCACAAAAGTAGACTAATTTTCCCAGTATTACACAGAGCTAGTGTCTGAATACTGGTACTGAATGCTAAAGCCTGGGGCCCTTCCCTTGCCCCAGGCTGCTGCCTGCAGGAGTGCATAGGTCAAGATTGTCCCAGGAGTGTTAGATATGTATGTCCAGACAGACAGCCCTTTGGGCTTTTAGAAAATATCATTTATTTCCCTCCATGACCCTTTCTTCTGCAAGCCCCAAACATCACAGAGCTGGTGGGAGCAAAATGCTCTTTTCATATTTTGCAGAGGACCTGATGCGGTTTTCTTGTCTTGACTGTTTAGGCTCAAGACAAAAAAAAAAGGTCACCTGGAAAAGCCCCCTCTTATAACCACTGCGGCCCCTGACAACTGATTTCTAGGCCTTTCTTTGAGGGGTAGAGACTGATAACAGCAGACACATCTCTCGAGGCTGGATTTTTGAGTTTTTTAAATTAATTTATCTTTAATTGACAAATAACAATTATGTACATTTGTGTGGTACAATGTGCTGTTTTGACCTATGTATATACTGTAGAAAGATGCAATCAAGGTAATTAATGAATCTATCACGTTGCCCACTTAACATTTTTTTGTGGCAAGGATATTAAAAATCTAATCTTTTAGCAGTTTTGAAATATGCATTATTATTCACTGCGGTCATCATGCAGTGCAACTGATCAGCAAAACTTCTTCCTCCAGTCTAACTGAAACTTTGTACTCTTTGATGAACATCTCCTCTTTGCCCATCTCTCCTGCTACCCCCACCCCTGCCCCATCTCTGGTATCTACTATTTCTAAGACAGAATTTTAGATTCCACAAATAAGTGAGATCATAGCGTATTTATCTTTCTGGGCCAGGCTTATTCACTTAATATAACATCCCCCAGTTCCATCCAAGTTGTCACAAATGACAGCATTTGTTTCTTTTTTAAGGCTGTATAGTATTCCATTGTGTATATATACCAAGTTTTCTTTATCCATTCATCCCTTGATGGACACTTAAGTTGTTTCCATATCTTGGTTATTGTGAATAAAGCTGAAATGAGCATGGGAGTACAGATATCCCTTCAGCATACCGATTTCAATTCCTTTGTATGTCTTCCCAGTAGTGGGGTTGCTGGATCATATGAGAGCTCCATCTTTAGTTTTTTGAAGAACCTCCATACTATTTTCCAAAATGGCTATACTAATTTACATTCCCGCTAGCAGGGTACAAGAGTTCTCTTTTCTTCATATCCACACCAACACTTGTTATCACTTGTATTTTTGATAACAGCCGTTCTAACAGGTATGAAGTGATATCTCACTGTGGCTTCAATTCGTATTCCCATGATGATTAGAGATGTTGAGAATTTTTTTCATAAATCTGTTGACCATTTATATCTCTTCTTTTGAGAAATATCTTGTTCCTGCTCTTAGATCCCTTGCCTATTTTGTATTGGGTTATTTGCTTTTTCACTGCTGATTTGTTTGAGCTCCTTATATATTCTGGATATTAGCCACTTATCAGATGTGTGACTTGCTAATATTTTCTCCCAATACATAGTATAACCCATCACTCTGTGGATTTTTTCTATGGTAATGCAGATGCTTTTTCATTTGATGCACTCTCCTTGTCTATTTTTGTTTTTGTTGCCATGCTTTTGGAGTCCTATTCATGAAATCATTGCCCAGGCCAATGTCATGGAGCTTTTCTCCTTTTACTTCTAGTAGCCTTACAGTTTCAGGTCTTATATTGAAGTCTTTTATCTATTTTGAGCTGATTTTTGTATATGGTATAAGCATCCAATTTCATTTTGTGCATGTGGATATCCGGTTTTCCCAAGACCATTTATTTAAAAAAATTGTCCTTTCTCCATAGTGTGTTCTTGGCATCTTTGTCAAAATTCAGCCCAAATGTCCATCAATCAAAAAGTAGATAAAGAAATTGTGGTGTGTGTGTGTATATATATAATATATATAATATAATATAAAATATACATTTTATATTATATATATATATTTTATATATAGGGATACAACTTGGCCACAAAAAAAGGAATGAATTAATGGCCTTAGCAGCAATCTGGATGGAACTGGGGACTATTATTCTAAGTAACTAACTCAGGAATGGAAAACCAAACATCTTATGTTCTCACTCATAAGTGGGAGCTAAGCTATGAGGATGCAAAGGCATAAGAATGATACAGTGGACTTTGGGGAATCAGGGGAAAGGTTGGGAGGGGTGTGAGGGATAAAAGACTACAAATTGGGTTCAGTATATACTGCTCGAGTAATGAGTGCACCAAAATCTCAGAAATCACCACTAAAGAACTTACGTAACCAAACGCCACCTGTTCCCCAAAAACCTATGGGAAAAAAATTTTTTTTAAATTATCGATAGTAAATACTTGGGTTTATTTCTGGGCTTTCTGTCCTGTGCCATTGGTCAATGTGTCTGTTTTTATTCAAGTACCATGCTCTTTTGATTACAATAGCTTTATAATATATTTTGAAATCAGAGCGTTTGATACTTCCAGCTTTGTTTTTTTTCCTCAAAAGATTCCTTTGACCATTTGGGGTCTTTTGTGTTTCATGCAAATTCTTAAATTGTTTTTTCTATTTCTGTGAAAAATGACATTGGAATTTTGATAGAGATTGCATTGAATCTGTAAATCTCTTCAGGTAGTTTGGAAATTTCAACAATATTAATTCTTCCAATCCATGAACATGAGATATCTTTCCATTGTTTTTCTTCTTCAATTTCTTTCATCAATGTTTTATAGTTCTCAGTGTACAGATGTTTTACCTCTTCAGTTATTTTATTTTTTAAAGGCTATGGTAAATTGAATTGTTTTCTTAATTTCTTATTCAGAGAATTTGTTTTTGTTTGTTTGTTTCTGAGATGGAGTTTCACTATGTTGGCCAGGCTGGAATACAGTGGCATGATCTCAGCTCACTCCAACCTCCACCTCCTGGTTCAAGTGATTCTCCTGCCTCAGCCTCCTGAGGAGAGTTTGTTGTTAATCTATAGAAGCACTACTAATTTTTGTATGTTGATTTTGTAACCTGCAACTTTAATAAGTTTGTCATTTCTAACAGTTTTTTGATGGACTATTTATGGTTTTCTATACATAAGGTCGTATCATCAGCAAACATACACAATTTCACTTCTTCCTTTCCTGTATAAGTACCTTTTTTTTTCTTGCCTAATTGCCCTGACTAGGACTTTCACTACTATGTTGAAAGGAAGTGGCAAAGTGGGCATCCTTGTCTTGTTTCTGATCTTAGAAGAAGGGCTTTCAACTTTTCACTGTTTAGAATGTTAGTTGCGGGCTTGTCATACATGGCCTTTATTGTGTTGAGGTACATTCTTTCTATATCTATTTTGCTAAGAGTTTTTATCATAAATAGATGTTGAATTTTTTCAAGTGCTTTTTCTCCATCTATTGAGACGACCACGTCGTTTTTTTCTTCATTTTGTTAATATGGTGTATCACATCTATTGATTTATGTATGTCAAACCATCCTTGCACCCTTGGGATAAATTCCACTTGATCGTGGAGAATTATCTTTTTAATGTGCTGTTGAATTCAGCTTATAAGCATTTTGTTGAGGATTTTTATGTCTATGTTCATCAGGGATATTTCCCTGTAATTTTCTTTTCTTAGAGCGTTCTTGTCTGGCTTTAGTATCAAGGTAATGTTGGCCTTGTAAAATGAGTTAAGAAGTACTTCTCCTCTTCAAGTTTTTGCAAGAGTTTGAGAAGGATTGCTAATAGTTTTTTCTTTAAATATTTGATAGAATTCAGCAGTGAAATCATCAGAAGAAATTAAAAGGTAAATTTAAAAATATCTTAAAAATGGAAACACAACATACCAGAACTTGTGAGATGCAACAAAAGCAGTCCCGAAAGGGAAGCTTATAGCAATAATTGCCCACATCAAAAAAAGAAAGATCTCAAACAAGCAACCTAACGTTACAACTCAAGGAACAAGAAAAAGAGCAAAAAAGGCCAAACTTAGCAGAGGGAAAGGAATAAAAAAGATCAGAGCAGAAATAAACAAAATAGAAACTAGAAAAAAAAAAAACAGCTAAACTAAAAATTGGCTTTTTGAAAAGATAAAATCAACAAACCTTTGGCTAAACTAACAAAGAAAAAAAGAAGACTCAAGTAAACAAAATTAGAAAGAGAAGATATTACAACTGATACCACAGAAAAAGATTCGTAAGAGACTACAACGCACAACTATACAACAACACATCCCAGCATTCTGGGAGGCCGGGGCAGGAGGATTGTGAGCCCAGAAGTCCGAGACCAGCCTGAGCAACAGAATGAGACCTCATCTCTACTAAAACTACAAAAACTTAGCAAGGTGTGATGGGGCACATCCATAGTCCCAACTACTTCGGAGGCTGAGATGGGAGGATTACTTGAGCCCAGGAGGTCAAGGCTGCAGTGAGCCATGATCGTGCCACTGCACTCCAGCCTGGGTGACACAGTGAGACCTCATCTCAAAAAAAAAAAAAAAAAAAAAAAGCCACAGAAGTAGGAAATCTAAACAGACCAATAATGAGTAAGGAGATTGAATCAATAATAAAAAGTCTCCCATTAAAGAAAAGCCCAAGACCTATTTAATGGGAGATGGAGCCACCAGATAAAGCATCTTTGCAAAACTCCAAAGCCTCCTTTCCATGCCCCTTCAAATTAAAAGAGTTCCCTCTACTAATATATTATCTAAAATGAAATATTAATGGCTGTCCTCTATTATTTATTGGCTGTTTTTGGAGAATAAAATGTTGAGACCCAAAGAGGAATCAATTTCTATGAAACCTCCCTTTCCTGAGAGGGCTTGATTCATGCCACATAATAAAGAGATAAGCTTATCAGCTGCATCAGTTCAAAGACGTGTGCTGTAAATGTTGATTTTGAACCAATAAGAAGATTATAAGCACTGTCATAAAATATCCTTTCAGGATGTAAATTATTCAAAGCCCTTCATGGGCAGACACAGTATCTCATGCCTCAGTGATCCCACTCTATTCAACACATCTCATTTATTAAAGCCAGAGAGGCCCTCTGTTGATAAAGCCCCCTAAATAAATGATAACCTTCATCTCCTTCTTCCAAATTATTTTCACAATTAGAATTTGAAATGTTCATGCTAGAGGTGTCATGTCAAAAATTATGGCCTCTGTAAACCATGTACGCATCTTCATTGGCAAGCTCAGCTTCACCTGACAGTCAAGCCCCAAGCCCCTATTTGTTAGAGCAGGACAATGGGTCTAGCAGTGCAGACAAGCTCTGAGGGCTCATCTTTACAATGCTCAGCTGTGAGATGCAGGATGTAATGGAATGAAAGGGCTTGGGCTGCAAATCTGCCTTGCCGTTCAGTCTCAGCATGACCCTGCATGCCTCAGGGCATGCAGTATGCCCTGGGCAAATCACTTTACCTCTCTAGAACTGAGTTTCTCTTACAGGGAGGTAGGAAATAATATGTGCACCCACCAGGCACAGAGTCTGGCTAATAGTAGGTTCTCAGTAAATACTTTTCACTGGATCGCCAACCATGGTACAGACCCCTTGGGGCAGGCTTCTTCTTGTCTCAAGGGCTCTCAGAAACCATGGAGTATCCTGAGCAGCTGTGCCTGCCTCAAAAGGTTCCAAGAGACAGCCCATCCTGGACTCACCTCTGGCCTTCGTTCACAGAAACCCCACCTGACTTTGAGGGCCCAAATGCTATCTACTCCTTGAAGTATCTCAAGATTCCCTCACTTGAATTCTATCTTTCCTTTTCATCCTTTCCCAAATATTCATAGAGTGCCCCCCATGTGTCAAGCATCGCTCTGGGCTCTTTACAGATGGGAGCTTGTGTAATCTTCATTACAACCCTGCAAGACAAGTCTTGTTGCCTCTATTTGAGAGAAGAGGGAATTAGGCCTGGGGAAATTATCTTGCTCAACATCACACATTGAGTAAGAGATGGGACCAAGATCTGAACCAGGTTTGACTTGATTCCAAAGCCCATGCTCTTTCCTTTCTGTTCCACTGGCCACCCTGCTGTTGCTGGACCCACAGCTCAATGCTATCTATCTGGGCTTCACTTACCTTGCTGAGCATGCCTCGGTTCTACTGGGAATAGATCTCAGAGCTTGTCATGGATGCTACAGCTCCATCTGCCTGGCTTCCAGCTGGAATAGCATCCATTTACTCATGATATCTTCAATCCCTGCAAGACTTCCTCAGCCAGACCTAGATGACAGCACTGACTTAAATTCATTTCTCCCATTTCTCCATTAACCATGCTGTTCCTCAGTTTCTTCATCTATAAAATGGGATCAGAATGGTACCTATCTCAGGCAATAGCTATGAAGATCAGATGAGATCATTAATACAGAATGTTTTTTGCACAAGCCTACCACAGTTGGTGCTCAATAAATGTTAACTACTATTTGTTGGTATCTTAAAGGTTTCTGGCTAAGTCATTCTGACTCCAAATCCATTCTCTCCCTGGTATTGCACTGATAATTTCTCATGCCCATAGCAAAAAGCTTGGCATATAATGGTCAGCAAGTCATGAATTGCTGGAAAATTCTCTAACGTTTTCCAAAGAACATGCTAATTAGTGTCAAGAGCAGCTACATAGGACAATGGAGGGTACACAGGCTCCGGAATCAGACAGGCTAGAGTTTAAGTCTTGGCTATGATACCTTCTAGTGGGTGGTCCTGGGTGAAGTCATTCAATCCTTCTGGAGCCTGTAATTTCATGTCTGTAAAATAGGGGGTGGGGGACAGTCTAGATACCAAAGCTGCTAGGTCACCATAGGTAGAAGAAGAAACTGTCGTCAGGAATAGCATAAATGCTCATTTCCTTCCTCCCTTCCACCTTTTTCTTTCATTTTTCCTCTTTCCTCTCCCAACTCTCTACCTCCCAGTTTCCTGCCTCTGCATCTTATGAATGTCACCACCAGGACTGTGCTCCATCTCCTACCTGTTCTTGTGTTTTTGGTGGGGGTCTGGTGTGGACCCATTCATTAATTTGACCTCATCTCTCTGGAGGGACATAATAAATTCTTCAGCAACAAGGACCAAAGCCTACCTCATCTTAAGTGACAGTAGATGCTTAGACATGTTCCACAAATGCCCATGGAAGGAATCATTCCCATCAACAATGAAAGGGAACTGCTGGCAAAAAGAAGGCCCTCAAACCAATCCTTAAAACTCTCCACCTTTCTCCATGCTATAGGTTATATCACAGCAAGGACCCATTATTCTAACACAATACTGAGAAGACAAAACGGTGGTTCATTGTTACGGTGCCCAAACCAAGCTGTACTATTCACAATAGCAAAGACATGGAATCAACCTAGATGTCCAGCAACAGTGGACTGGATAATGAAAATGTGGCACATGGCACATATGCACTGTGGAATACTACATAGCTTTTTTTTTTTTTTTTTTGAGATGGAGTTTTGCTCTTGTTGTCCAGCTGGAGTGCAATGGTGCGATCTCAGCTCACTGCGACCTCCACCCCCTGGGTTTAAGCGATTCTCCTGCCTCATCCTCCCAAGTAGATGGGATTACAGGCATGCACCACAATGCCTGGCTAATTTTTTTATTTTTAGTAGAGACGGGGCTTCACCATGTCGGTCAGACAGGTTTCAAACTCCTGACCTCAGGTGATCCACCCACCTTGGCCTCCCAAAGTGCTGGGATTACAGTTGTGAGCCACTGTGCCCAGCCACAGCTATTTTTTAAAATGAGATAATGGCCTTTGTAGCAACATGGATGGAACAAGAGGCTATAATTCTAAGTGAATTAATGTAGGAACTGAAAACCAAATTTCACATGTTCTCACTTGCAAGTGGGAGCCAAACATTGTGTACACATGGACACAAAGAAGGAAACAATAGACGCTAGGGTCTATTAGAGAATAGAGGGTGGGAGGAGGGTGAGGATTGGAAAACTACCTATTGGTATTATGCTAATTACCTGGATGATGAAATAATCTGTATACCAAACCCCCATGCAATTTATCCATGTAACAAACCTGTATGTGTACCCCTTGAACCCAAAAGTTAGATAGAAAAAAATGTAACGCTCCCATGTGTACAACAAAATACACACACAAACATAAACACAATGAAACAATGCAAGAATTACTAAGTGTTCTTCATATGGAGATTGTAAAGTTCCTTGCAAATTCTTCAGAAGGAATGGGTTCTCTGAATTACTACTACCCAGAACACAGAAACCATTTGATTCATTTTGTTCACACGGCAGTTCTGTCTTGTCAAGAGCTGACAATCAGACATGCAAAACAAGTGCTATATATGAATTTTGCAAAAGTATCACTTTGGGAAAACAGAAACCAAAACAAATTGAAAAATCATATAAATAATTACTTGGAGTCTCAGCTCTAACATGAAAAAGGAAGGTACAGAAGCAGAAATGCTAATTAATATGACTGTGTAATTACACGGGCCCAAATTAATAAACTGGAATTACTCCAGATTTCCAGCAGGCAGCCCATCTTCGAGTGCGATCTCAGAGGTGTGGGCACAGAAGGGAAAATGCTTGGGTTTCCTTTGCCAGGTGCCCAGCTGGAAAGGCATCAGGAAAGGGGAATGTGAGGCCCCCATGCAGGAGAACTAAGCCCTCCTAGCCTCATCTCTCTGCTCAGACATGTTGAGCCCTCTTCTACACCAGCAGGTACAAGCTTCCACCAAGACAACTTCTCTAATTAGGCAGTCATTCCTCATGTAGCTACAACAGCCCAACCACAACTTGCTAAGGACAAAATTAAACCTAACACAACCAAAGGATGGGATTTATGAAGCAGCCAGTACATGCTCTTCTCCCTTCTCTCCCTGTCTTTCTATATCTATGTCTCTCGCCCTGCCTCCTAGTTCCCCCACTTCTCTCTCAATTTGTTTTGGTTTCTGTTTTCCCAAACTAATACTTTTGCAAAATTCATAGGTATCACTTGTTTCGTATGTCTGATTGTCAGCTCTTGACAAGATATAATTGCTGTAAGAAGAAAATGTATCAGACTCAGTCAGGTAGATGGTATCATCTATAAAAAAGTAATTATCTCACTCTATAGCCGTGAAAACCAAGCCTCCAAAGGTCAGCTAATCTGATTTTGCTTAAGCCACATAACTGGAAAACAGAAGGTTCTGAATTCAAAACTCTGGGCATCTGAGTTCAAACTCTTTTAATTACAGTAAGCTTCTTTCTAGAAATTAAAAATGCTTCCACCTCCCCTACTTAGAGCTACAGCATTCATTTGATCATGCGTTCATCCAATAAAGTCAATCATGTGCCTATCATGTGCCAGCTTTGGGCTATGTCCTGAGAATACAATACTGAGCAAAAATTGACCTAGACCCCACTTTCAAGGAACAAAGACAGTGAGATAGAATGTCATAAATAAAATGATCACACAAACAAATACGTTTCCATTGTCTTTGATCACAGCTACATAGCAGAAAGACATAGAGCTATAAGAACTTGTAAAAGTGAGGGTCAAGTGATCAGGAAACACTCTGCCGAAGAATGGTTGATGTGTGATCTGAAAGATAAGTGCAAATGTATAATATGTAAAGAGAAAATAATTTATATGAATATAGAAGAGTGTTCTGTACTTGCTCCATTTTCTTCCTGTCCATTGACCTCTTAACCTGCTCCAAACTAACCTGGCTTCTGCTCCCATCATTCTGTCATTGAAGTTCATACAATAAATTTTATGGACGTGTTCAATCCTCAGCTTGAGCCTTCAGGCATTTTGGACAACACTGCTACTTCCTTCTCCTTGAAATCACCTCCTCCTCGGCTTCTGAGCCAGAAATTTTCTGGTTTTCCCCCTGCCTTTATGGATCCTCTTTGAAAATTGTCATGACTTCATCAATTTCCTCTTTTATAAGTGTCCTTCAGGGCTTGGTCATGGGCCCTTCTCTCTCGTTTTGTATTCTTACCCTGGGCAATCTCATCCATGCCACAGCATTACTTATACTCTACTATGGTGACTCTCAAAGTTGTATCTCTCGCCCCTTCTTCCGGACTCCAGATCTCTATTTCCAAGTTGCCTGATAGACCACTGTTCTTAGGTATCTCAGAGGCACCTCAAACTTAGCAGAATCAAAACTGAGTTCATCTTGTGACCCCCAACTCCATCTCAGCACCATCAATCCAAGTTGCAAACCAGAATCCCAGGCAATATCCGTGATCTCTTTCCCTCCCCGTCGTATATGGTAGAATGAATAATGGCCCCCAAAGATATCCAGGCCCTAATCCAGGGAACTTGTGATGTTACTCTATTGGCAGAAGAGAACATTGAAGATATGATTAACTTAAGGTTCTTGAGATGGAGAGATTATCCTAGATTATCAGGGTAAATCCTAAATGTAATCACAGGATCCCTTATAAGAGGGAGGCAGAGGAAGATTTAATGGCAGAAGAGGAGAAGGCCATGTGATGGCAGAAGCAGAGATTAGAGTGGTGCAGCCACAAGCCAAAAAATGTCAGCAACCACTGGATGCTGGAAGAAGCAAGTGATGGAGTCTCCCTTGGAGCTTCCAGAAGGAACTAGTCCTGTCAACACTTTTATTTTCAGCCCTCTAAGACTCATTCCTGACTTCTGGCCACCAGAACTGTAAGACAATACATTGCTGTTGGTTTAAGCCATGAGTCTGTAGCAATTGGTTACAGCAGCAGTAGGGAACCAGTACACCCTACTAATCCACCCCAACCAGTCCTTTTGATTTTGCTATCTCAATAACTCCCAGATGCATCTACTTTTCTCCATCTCCCCACCTCCTTCCCTTCCATTATCTCTTAAATGAGTAGGTTCCACAGTCTCTAGCTTCCCATGACTCCTAAGATAGACAGCAAAATCATTGGCATGACCCACGAGATCTTGCTTTTCCTGGTCCCTGTCTCCCTTCCCGGGCTTGTCTCGCACTCAGGACACACACAGGCTTTCGTTCAGATCTTGGAGGGTACTAATCCCCATCCCCCACAAGGCCTTTGCACAGCTTTCTTATTAGGTATAGGATGCTTGTTAACTTCAGATCATAACTGAAGTGGCATGACTTCACCATACTCCTTCTGATCTCCCAAATTGGGTTCT
Source organism: Macaca nemestrina (assembly GCF_043159975.1). Classification (NCBI taxonomy): domain Eukaryota; kingdom Metazoa; phylum Chordata; class Mammalia; order Primates; family Cercopithecidae; genus Macaca; species Macaca nemestrina. Next base: position 64,990,561 of record NC_092142.1, read on the forward strand.
TCTGGCACACAGAAGACTACACTGGTTACATTAATTTTTAGGATTGTTTGGTGTGTGTCTAACTCCTCAGCTGGCCTTCAGAGAATAGGGAGAGAGTGGGGCTATGACTGGTTTTGTCCACCACTATATCCCCAGCATCTAGCAAAGTACCTAGCACACAGCGAGTGTTTTGTTTGGATAAATTGGATAAATATTGGATAAATAATCCAAATATTGTTTGGATAACTCCCAGAGTCCAGGGAAGTGTCTTTGAGTGCGTGTGTGCACAGGGTTAGCAGCCTTAGTATTTGGCTTTGTCCCAGCACTCTAGGCAAGTGGTTTGAGGAAGGGAGGTAACAGGAGAAGAACTTAATTGCACACAGCAATGGCCAAGGAATCTCCAGAATTAGAATTCCATCTTCCTCAGTGTTGTCTTCAAAGGATGGGTGCTGGGTGGGGTTATTGTTCATTTATGATTCACAATCGTCAATGTATTGGGATTTTCTTCACCACATCGTCTACTCCCTCTATTTTTAGGCCTGTATATTCTCCTCAGCCATCTTCCCTTGGTTTTCTTAAAGCACTTTGGAAATTGTCTGTAAGAGGGCAGGTTCTTCAAATAGCTCCTCCGGGTCCAGATTTTAAGTGAAAGCACTCATAGCCCAGCCTGGCTGGGATAGGAATGGCTCTGAGTTAATCAGATAAACCCCTCTTTATCTATTTTATATACTAGGATTCCAAATAGGAATATTTTAATAAAATGGTTTTGTGACTAGAAAGAAAGAAAAAAGTTTGTAGACCATTATTATTATACTTATTTGCACCACACTTTATACTTTTCAGAGTGTTTGTTGATTTGTTTCATTTGGTTCTCTTTTTTTTTTTTTTTTTTTTTTTTTTTTTTTTTTTGAGACGGAGTCTCGCTCTGCTGCCCAGGCTGGAGTGCAGTGGCCGGATCTCAGCTCACTGCAAGCTCCGCCTCCCGGGTTCACGCCATTCTCCTGCCTCAGCCTCCCGAGTAGTTGGGACTACAGGCGCCCGCCACCGCGCCCGGCTAGTTTTTTGTATTTTTTAGTAGAGACGGGGTTTCACCGTGTTAGCCAGGATGGTCTCGATCTCCTGGCCTCGTGATCCGCCCGTCTCGGCCTCCCAAAGTGCTGGGATTACAGGCTTGAGCCACTGCGCCCGGCCTTCATTTGGTTCTCACATGAACCCTTCAGGCTAGGAGATCATTGACTTCAGTGGACAGATAACAAAACGACTCGAGGAGCTTAAATAACCTGCCCAAGATCATGCATCTCGTATAGGACAGAGCTGGGACTCAATACTCTGACACGGAACTTCATGCAGGCCATGGAATGGTGGCTGGAGCCAATTTTATCTATTCATTAAGGCACCAGATGACTTCAGTGAACATTTAGGTTTCTTATGCCTGGAGAGAAAATAGCATACCATTTTAACACTGTTTTCCTCCAGGTGGCAAGATTGTGAGTAAATTTATTGTCTTCTTTATGCTTCTCTGTAACATCCACAATGTGCATGCATTAATTTTATAATTAGAAAACATTAGAAAATAAGGAAGTATGATTATAAAGTAAGTCAAGGGAATAATGGAAAACAGGAAGATCTCCACTCACCCTGGGAGGGGACAGGGGACATGACTGATATTTGGTGCTGGCTCGAAGCTTGCTTTGCCAATTACCATTTCTTTAATCCTCAAGTCTCTTAACCTCTCTGAGTCTCAGTATAGCTCATTGTAAAAAGGAGAAAATAAACCTACCTGCATTGGTCAAAGCTCTTAGCTGCAAATGGCAGAAATACAACTTAAGCCAGCTTAGAGTGGAGAAGGAATTCACTGAGTCTTACGAATGAGGGGCTGAGGAATTTCACTGCAGACATGGCCACCTCTCCATCTGTGTGATCTGCCTTCCCGTTCTTCCTTCTTAAGCACTCTCTCACCCTGTGCCTGGAAAGATGGGACCCAGCAGGCTTGCTCTTACCCACCCACATTAGCAAGTCTAGTGGAAAGAAAATCTACTCTCAGAGCTCATATACCAAGCCCAACGATGGTTCTGATAGGTAGCCCATGCTGAGATCTTGCACCATCCCCAAAACCAATCATGGTGGCCAGGTAATAACCAATCCCATGTACTTACCCGAGAACCCAGTAGCCTCCTTCCGGGAGAGCTGTCTGTCCTGTGCTAATTACTGAGTGAGACAAACTCCTGGCCAGTCCAGATGAGGTGGGCATTTCCATTAGCCAGGGGGTCTAATTTATATGTGCTGCTTGAGGGTTTAATTAGCTTGTGAAATGCATTTAAATGATAAGTTTTGCTTAAAAAAAATTTCAGTATTTGGCAGGTGAAAGAGAAAATCCTTAAAATCATGGTGACAACACAGAAACAAAGAAATGTTTTGTCAGGAAAAAAAAAAAAATAGAAACATAAGAAACTGGGTGTGGGAGAAAACTGTCATGGCCCCGGGTTCAGAGACAACATGTATGTAGCCCATTACGTAGACTAAACCCCGTGTGCCCACCAAGTTCTCTGCTGTGAGCTCCTTTTTGGAGGGCGGGGGCCTTAAAATTGGAGACTAGCACTGCAGAAGATGCTCCTCTCTCGATAAAACTCCAAATAAATTAGATATTGAACAAGATGCCGAGATCCTGGCAAGAATGCACAAAAAATTGGGCCTCGGGCTGTTGGGAGATGATAAATTGTCAGTTTCTCTTTAATAAGATTGTGTCTCATCACCATCTCCTGTAAGGGATTTGATAGCTTTTGTTTTAACCTGTGAAGATTAAAATCAATTCCCAACTACAGCTGGGAGCCCCAAGTCATAGAGGCACAAAGATACCAATTAATCAATCAGTCGGTCAATAGATCAGCATGTCCATATTGAGACCAATTTTTGCTGGGCATCTGGGGCAGGAAGAAGAATTAGAAAAATGATCCTGCAGATGCTGCCTAAGGGAAGCCATGCTTCAGAAGGCACTGTTTACAACTTTTAGGGGAAGAGCAAACCTATTTCCATTAGAATTACACTGGGTAGGCAGTGTTCTGTTTACTCATCAGTCTTATTTTATGGACATACTTGATTTGGGATCCTGGATTAACCACAGACTTTGACCTAGCCTTTTGACCTGCTCAGATGCTCACACTGGCAATGTCACTCTTCATGTATCAGCTGGGTTTCTGGGTCCTACCTCTGCTCCCAGGGCATTACAAAAGAGGCAGAAATGAGAAAGAGGCATCAGACAGAGGCTCAAATTCCACTGCCACCATTTTCTACTTTTGTGACTTTGCACAAGATATTCAGCCCCTCTTAGCCCTAGTATGTTTAACCACCAAAGCAGAAATATGGACTTTATATGTTTATAAAGTCCATTTAAATAATATGGACTTTGAAGCCCTTCAAGGATTAAATGAGATCATGTATGTGGAATGCTTGCAATGAGACACAGTTAATGGTAGTTTGTTAACATTACAATCAATTGTCATTGGTGGTAATAATGTTCTTTCACCTACCAGGTTACTTCTAGGTTGGATTCTTTTATTTTTTATTTTTTTATTTTTAGTATTGATAAAAAATGTATATTGGCATGTTTTGCTTCTCTGTTTTTTATTGTTTTTCGCCACCTCCGAATGGACTTTCTTACTCTACCATAATCCTATTAAATTCTACAGACTTCTACTTACATGACACAAATACCCCTCTGGCTTCAGCCCAAACAGAAACTAATTGTCCCCTTGTTCGCCTGTGTGTGAGTTTGTTTTTCCAGATGAAACATTTCAGACTCTGTTTTCTTGTCCCTCGGCATTTTTTAACAACCAGCACTGTATGAGTTAGCCACAAAGACAGGGTTTCTTGGAGCAAGGAAGTAGGAGTGTGTGAAGCAAGTGGCTGTGTTTGAAGCCACATTTCTTAATTTCAGCTGAGAAACAGCTGAAAGAGTATGATATAGAGCAGAGCATATAAACTTGGAGATCAGAAAAGGCAGCGTGTTAATTAGCCCTGCCTCTACCTCTGTAAGCTATGTGTCTCTGGGTTTATTACTAAACCAGTGTAAAATCAACAATTGTTTTTTCCCCTCAAAGAATGAAACTGGCATGATTAAGTGACACCATTTCCTTAAATATTTTGCAAAATAACATTAACAAGCCTTGAGAGTCATTACTTCCCTTGAGGTGCGGAAATCAAGGGAAAGACTTCTATGGGAGGATCCAGAGAAAGGAGACTAAGATAGAAAAGTGGAAAACACAAGTTCAAGTCCTCGTCCTACCATCAGGGTACCTGTGACCTCGAACAAACTTCCTTCCCACTCTGGCCTCAGTTTCCTCATTAGAACATGAAGAGATTTAGAGAACATGATCAATTAGGTATCCTTCCAGCTCTGGCAGTCAGTCACATTCTGGTCTAAGACTTCTCATGCCATGAAATCTTATTGCTATGATCTCTCTTCTCTGTCTTAACAGCCACACACCTGTTACCTCTTGCTTGTCAACAGTAATAATCACCAGTATTTATTGAATGACAAATATGAATCAGAGACTGTGCCAAATACTGTACACACCTCTTCTTATTTAATTCTCACCACAACCCTCTGAAGCACACTCAATTGTTATCCCCAGGTGAGGACTGAGGAACCCCAGGCTATGAAAGGTAGCAGGACTTCTTACTTACAAAACATTTCTGGGGCTTGAAGTCCCGAATCCACATTGCTGTACCACCTCTCAACAATTATGACTGTAGGAGCTAAACTTTTCCTTTGTCCTCTTGAAGTCTGACTGAAAAACCAACTCACAAACGGCAGATTAATAAGAGAAAAGGCACTTCTCAAAGAGCTAAAAGTAGATCTGACACTCTATTGAGCCATCCTACTACAGAGTATCTACTCAAAGGAAAATAAGTCATGATATCAAAAAGACACCTGCACGCAATACTTATCACACCACAATTCACAACCACAAAAACATGGAACCAACCTAAGCGCCCAGCAACCAAAGAGTAGATAAAGAAAATGTGGTATATCTCCACCGTGGAGTACTAGTCAGCCATAAAAAGAACAAAATAATGTATTTTGCTGCAATTTGAATGGAACTGGAGGCCATTATTCTAAATGAAGTAACTCACGAATGGAAAACCAAATACTGTGTGTTCTCACAAGTAGAAGCTAAGCTATGGGTATGCAAAGGCATACAGAGTGGTATAATGGCATACAGAGTGGTATACAGAATGGTATAATGCAGGGATACAGAGTGGTATAATGCATACAAAGTGGTATAATGCAGGGATCCCCAACCCATTGGCCATGGACTGGTACCAGTCTGTGACCTGTTAGGAACTGGGCTGTACAGCAGGAGGTGAGCAGCCAGTGAGCATTACCACCTGAGCTCTGCCTCCTGTCAGGTCAGTGGCAGCATTAGATTCTCATAGGAGCCCAAACCCTGTTGTGAACTGTGCATGCGAGGGATCTAGGTTGTGGGCTCCTATGAGAATCTAATGCCTGATGATCTGAGGTGAAACAGTTTCATTGTGATAGCATCCCTTCTCAGCCCTGGTTCTGTGGGAAAATTGTCTTCCATGACACTGGTCCTGGTGCCAAAAAGGTTAGGGACTGCTGGTATAATGGGCATTGGAGACTCAGAAGGGAAAAGGATGGGAGGGAGATGAAAGATAAAAAACTACATGTGGGTACAATGTACACTACTCAGGTGACAAGTGCATTAAAATTTCAGACTTTACCACTATACAATTCATTTACAGGTACACAAATGTATTAACGTGTATACAGGGAGAACCACAGGTGATCACCTCCCCTCACCCCCACAACAGGGTTCAGAAGCTTATAAACCATCCTAGCAAAACAGGTTATGGGAGGCAGACAAGAGGAATTCTGTTGAGGGGCAATAAAGGATCAGTAAGGAGATTAATGGATCCTGGAACAGGATTAATTTGTAAACATTTTTCTTGGGAATTTGAATGAGCCCGAGAGACAGATATTATTTAGTGAAATATCAGGTGTGGTTACATTCTTGGTATTACAGGGAGATGAAGAAAAAACGATTGTTCCTTTTGGTGGGTCTGGGTCTTAGGCAGATAAAGGAACTTCAACTTCATCCTGTGCTTTGGGAGAGACAGTGGTGCAGAGGAAAAGGCAAGAGAGACTTTGAGGCTTCTTCATTTCAGCATGTCAAAGAGCTACACTTTGGGGTATCAGTTTCTGAGCCCCGACATGATCTAGGCTTCCAAGACACAGAACTTGCCAAGGTCGCCTCTACCATCCAAGGTGTCTCTAAAGCATCTTCCTTTCTTCTCAGGTCTTCCTGCTCCCTCCATCCCCCCTATTGTTTGGGCTTTGACTTAGGTATTTGATAAGAAGCAACATGGGGCAAGGGATAGTTTACCCATGGAGGTGAGCTGAACAGAGTTAGAATTCCTCTGTGCCACGCAGAATGTGTACTCTTAGAAGACCTCCCCAAGCCTGGCTGTTATCCTACAGAGCACTCCTGTCCATGAGGCTATTGGGAGAGTTAAGTAGGATTCTGTAAATTAAAGTGATACCAACCAGACATACCACTGAGCATTGGCCCTGTCTCCCCCTACTTATATCCCAGTCTGTTAAGACACAACCCTTGAAAACTGCTTTCCTTATTTTAGAATTGACCTACTCCTCCTTGAATCAATCCAGATCTCAAAAAGTAACAAATCGCACACTGAAAATAGAGTGACTCAAAAAGTTTCTTTCTGAAGGGCTGTGTAGGAAAATGTGGGTAGAGGATACTAAAGGGATAAGAAAATATCTGGGGATTGGTACAAGCAGAACTTTACCACCCCTAGGACCAAAAGGCTAAGAGGCAGGTAGTTACCAGAAACCAGGGAATGAGAGGCATGGAGAGTCAGCTTCCTTAGGAGGAGCCATGGTCTTCAGTCAAAGGACATGGCCAGCCAAGAGGGGACTCTGCAAGAAGATTGTTAGGGGATACTCTGACTTCATCCTTGGCTATGAAAATTAATTCCTAAAATATAGAATAGACCCAAACTATTTTGATCAAGTACCAGGATGACAGTGACCCTTAGTCAAGCCATGAAATGTACTGATTAATAATGTTGTTTTGTAACTATCAGCCGAAGGCATTTGGAGCTGGTTTGAATGAGTTTCTTAGCATAGTGTATTGACAATGGTGAGATGGATGATTTGCATTCTCTGACCTCCCTCCAAATGCTTTGTGTGGCTCCACATTGGATGGACCCAGTTGGAAGCAGCAGGAAAACGAACCCATTGATGTCATTCATACAATTCGGCTTCTGGGGCAGAAAATAGACAGGAAAATGGTAGGGAGCAGATCTTCCCATTGCTCTGCTGTCACAAAGTCTATATCCCTCACATTACACTTGCTGAGCACTCCTTTATCAGGAATATCACACGTGTGGGTGTGCTGGCCTCACCCACCTAATGGTGAGCCCCCTAAGGGCATGCATTCCCCTTCCTTCCCATGGGCATCTCCCACTACCCATCTCAGTGGCTGGCATAGAGGAGGTGCAAGGCTACGTGTAACTGAATCTCCAGGAGAAGCATCAAGCATCATGGGGAACCAGCCAGCTGCTTGCTTTCCCCAAGGCTGTTTCCAAACATTGCTGCTAAAGACCTTGCCAGTTGCTGAGCAGCTACAGAGACATTCCAGAAGGTAGAGAGAGATTGCTGAGGGGAGAAAGTGGGTTTGCCGGTTGATGCCTGGTCGTAACAATTCTCCAAGTGCCTCCCTCCAGTGACTTTAGATAAATAGAGATGGGAATCACATTTCAGTGTGACAGCTTAAATGACATGTCAAGAAACAATTAAAAAGATCTAGTGCAACATGGTCCTGAGAGATTTTTGTCAGAGTGAATATGTCTCCCGCCAGGGCCGATGTGAGGGTGATATGGCCTGTGAGCCCATGTTCAGGGCCTTGAATTCTCAAAGGCAGGCTCCTGTGAAACCTGGGACCGCAGACTATGTGAGCCTGGAGAATTTGACCCTTTACTCCTTGTCAGTGTTTTCTAAATCACCTGTAATCAGCAGCACAAAACATCCACCTGACAAATCTCCACCAGAACATGCTACCTTCCAATCCCAGTCAAAACCCCAACTGCGAGAAATAATATTTATGGAGTATTGCCTGAATGACATGCTGTCCATCACTCCTTTAGATCAGCAGTTTTTCAGATTACCTTTCCCAGAGCCCCGGAGTTCCTGAGGGTATCCCTGAGGTTCCCTAGAAACCAATTCCCTATCTCTACCCCAACGCAGAGAATGGGAGGTCTGATCTGTTGCAAAGTAGGTACTGGAGTTGCATATAAGAAGTGAGCTTTTTCAAAAAGGATGCTTATCCCTTAAAAGGACAAAAGTAATCAATTTTGCACTATTTTTTTTTCCTGCAATCAAGACAGATGGTGAGAATTCTGCAAGCCTCGGTCATGTTACTTTGCTCTGCTGCCCTTAGAATTTCTGGAAATAAAATAAGCTTCAGTGCAATCCCATCAGCCCACATTGTGGGACCCCAGAGGAAACAGCCTGTTGAAATTCCTGATGTATCTCTTGGAGGGCTCCTTTTGGTGAATCCACGGCAGCATTTCCTCTTCTGTATCAGGAAAGGTTGATTCCAGTTTGATTGTGTCATGTATTCACTATGGACTGGGAAATTCAACTTCTCCCTCTTAGCCTTGGCCTCTGGAACCCTCAGTGCTATTTTGGCAGCAACTTGCAATGGTACAGGACTTGTGCTCTCACAGATTCTAATCCCTGCCCCAGCTCCCTCGGTAATGTATTTTGTTATTTTCAATTGCATTTCTTTGTATGATTTAATTCAGAAGATATGCATTATCACTCATTTGTTAAAAAAAAAAAAAAGAGAGAGAGAAAGAGAGAGAGAGAATATAAATAAATAAGTGTAAGTGGCTCTTAAAGAAAGCAACTTCCTTCATTTGGTGAGGCTTTCGTCCCTCACCTCCACCCCAGACATACTCTAATTCTCATCTGTGGAATACACTGTCTTTTCTCATTCCCTGCTGACAAATCTCCCAGCTCCCTATGGGTGGAAGGACCACACCTTAGATTCAAGTCTTCACTGGGGATGGAGCACAGAGAGGGCTGGGCACAGAGGAGCTAGGGCCTTGGCTCATGTTGGGAAAGACAGGTGGGGCCAGGTGCAGTGGCTCAAGTCTGTAATCCCAACACATTAGGAGGCTGAGGTGGGAGGATCGTTTGAGCCCAGGAGGTCAAGACCAGCCTAGGCAACATAGTGAGACCCCATCTCTGCAAAAAATAGAAAAATTAACTGGGCATGGTGGCACGTGCCTGTAGTCCCAGCTACTCAGGAGGCTGAGGCAGGAGGATACCTTGAGCCCAGGAGGTCAATGCTGCAGTGAACCTTGATTGCACTACTGCACTCCAGCCTATGAGAACTCTAGCCAAGTTCTGTTGTTGTTAGAAAGATGCTCTCCACCTAACCTCCATGCCCCTGCCAAAGGCTCTTGCAACATCCTCTGACTAGATTGAAACCCTGTAGAGAGAGAGAGAGAGAGAGAAAGGGAGGAAGGGAGGGAGGGAGGAAGGGAGGGAGGGAGGAAGGGAGGAAGGGAGGAAGGGAGGAAGGGAGGGAGGGAGGGAGGGAGGGAGGGAGGAAGGAAGGAAGGAAGGAAGGAAGGAAGGAAGGAAGGAAGGAAGGAAAAGAGAGAAATAGAGAAAGAGGAAGAACGGAAAGGAAAAGGAAGAGGAAAGGAAAGACCCGGAGATATTTCATTACTCACTTTCAACACAAGTTTTAGAAATAAAGACAGAGCCAGGGTCACTCCCAGCTTCCCCCAGTCCTGCATTCCCCAGGACCATCATGTCTGACCTTAGGATATGTCCGCAGACGGGAGGTCTGGAATTTGTTTTGCTGCCATTGACCCAGTCTCAGGCTTTGATATTTTTAAATTTCTGAGTTGAAGAATCCTTGTTTTGCTAAGAAGAGAGAACATAACCTGGGGCCTCCTGGAAGCAGCATTTGTTTCCACAATTCTGCTGTCTTGATTGATGACATGGAGTGAGCCTCCTGTGATAGCAGGGTGCCCAAGAGGGCTGCTTCTTTGTATTTGGACGTGCATGGCACATACACAAACACATATACCCATGTGCTGAGACTTGCATGAATTTGGAGTCAGAAAGACTTGAGTTCAAACATTGGTTCAGCCACTTACCAAATGTATGTGTGTGCCTTTTGGCAGGTATTCTAATCTGTATAAGCCACATTTTCCTTTTGACCATAGGTAACACTGTTTCATTTCCCCTACAAGCCGAGGCAAGCATTAGTATTAATAACAGCTCCAGTTTAACTGGTTGCTTAAGCATTCTGTGCCTCAGTTTCTTACCTATAGTGTGGGGATTATATCCACACTTACCTCACTGGGCTGCTATGAGAACTAAATAAGAAAGTGTATGTAGAGAACTCAGTGTGCAGCCTGGATAGAAAAGTATGTTTATTATGTGTACATCTTCAGAAGGTGAAAACTTACAGCCTTTTGGTATGTTTTCCTTGATCCAGGGGGAACGTGACCTATGGTCGTGCCATGTGTTGTGCCTGATGGCCATATGGATGCTCCAGGGAAGGAGCCTTTTATTGCCGGTTTGGGCAGGTCCTTTTGATTTAGCTGTGGACTAAAGCCATGGTCATTTTCTGCCAATCAGTGCCTTAATGTCTGTGTCCGTCTGAAGCTTTATTGCCAGGTAGTGCCCCCTTGCCAAGTTCTGTTGTTGTTGGAAAGATGCTCTCCACCTAACCTCCATGTCCCTGCCAAAGGCTCTTGCAACATCCTCTGACTAGAGCGCTGGGCACCACTAGTACTACAGTCGACCTGCCAACCCGCAGTCCCTCTCTCATCTTCTGCTGTAGCTGCCAACATCCCCTCCTCCTCGCCTCTCCAGTAGGGGGCTCTACACTCAGGGCTCTATGCTACCACGCCCCACTGCAGCATGCACAGCCATTCTTGTGAAGTGACAAGCATGGATGCATTCAGAACAGCTTCACTGTACTGGAGCCCAGTGGAAGGAGGAATGTGCCTACAGCCAGGCCTGGGGAGGCTGCCATTTTTCTTCCTGAACCCTCCCCTCTCCCGAAGGGGCTATATTTAATTCATAATACTGGAGCTAGCACCATTGCCAGATATATTTCCTTGCTGATTAAACATTAAACACACTAGTATTTCAAAGCATTTGAAATAACTCAGAACTAATGAAGGACTAATTGCTTCACTCTGTATATTCAAATTGTGATGTTATTTTTTTAAAAAAACGCATTCTTATGTCAACTGTTGCATCAATTAATTGCAAATTTTCCAACAGTTAGCGGTAGTGTGATTAAAGCATATGAAAATAATCTTTTAATTAGCTTTCATTTTGAAACAAATAGACAATTAAACCAAAGAAGTAAGTGTGAAAATTCTGTTGATCTGCTCTTCTTGGGGAGGGAATGCTTGTACAAATAATGACCATATCATTGGAAATTATTTCCTTGGCTAGCCTAATGGTTGCTCAGTAACTCCATCTTTTCCCTTTTACATCTCTTCTATTTCTTACAACCCTGGTACCCCTACTGTTTTCCCCAGAAGCCTAAAATATATAACTAGATGAATAATAGCCTTTTTCAAGCATGTATTTTTGAGTAGAGCTATTTAAAGTATCAGCCAATTCTTATTAAAAATATCATTGCTCACATTCCTAGCATTTAAAAAGAGAAAAAAAATAAATCTGTTTTTGGCCACTAAGTCATTAATTCTTTCACCCACCCTGTGGAGCAGGGCTGAGATTATAGAGAGAGGAGAGGTACTTCGGGCACAAGATTTAAGGAGGACACGTTCTCAGAGCCCCAGCCTGCACGTGCACCACCCTCAGGGCATGTGCCTTCTCAAATCTGTGACCTAGGCATTTTGCTGGTCTCACCCCAGTCCCAGCCTTACGAGTAAGAGTCATATGTAGGGTACCTACTATGTGCTTCGTGCTATTCTAGAACCTATTAGGCAAAAGGATAATCTTTTTGGTCCAAGGAGAATCTTTTTGCATTTTGTTACATGCAAGGGTACTGTGGCCCAGAGAAAGGGGAAGGGATATGCCTGATCTGCTACAGAGAAAACAGAGATGGAGATGACAAGGTTCTGGTCCTTGTCCATTCAGTCAAAAGGAATTTGTTGGGTATCTCCTGTGTGTGTGGCATGTGTGAGAGATATCCAGCCTGAGATGGGCAGCATTGCCAGGAAAGGCACACTCTGTGAGGCAACACAGGGGAGCTGAACTTGAGGTAATGGAGAGTGAAAGCCACTCTTTGAGCTGGGTGACCTTGGGCTACTGGCTTGACATCTCTTAGGCTGTGGATCATTTATTTAAACATAGATAATACTTAGGTGGCTGTAAGCACCATGAATAATAATGTAACATGTATTGCATAGTGACTGACATAGAATAAATCATAATAAGTAGCATTTTATAAGTACTATGTGCCACTAGGTCAAATGCTTTCTTTGCATTGCATAATTCTATCTGTAGAAAAACCCATGGAATAGGTATTGCAAACTTCATTTTATAGGTAAGAAAACAGGTTCAGAGAAACAAAATGACTTGCCAGCATTCACAAAGCTGGTAAGTGGCAAGAGCCAGGACTTAAACCAGTTCCATCATATTCAAATGTTCAAGCTCTTAACTGTTATGCTAAAAGTAAGGGAGAAAATGATGGAGCTCAAATTTGGGAACATACCCATGGTGACCAGGATTCTTAGGGAAAGACCTAAAGATCTTAAATTCATCATCCAATCCCTTTCAGCTACCATTGCAAACACAATTAATGGTGCCTGTTAGCAACACCAGCAGCAAGAGTAGGATTGTAATCTCACCATGACGGAAACAATGTGTAAGATGGGAAAAAATCAATTTCCACATGATGGTACAGTTGCATACAGATATTTTTGGACCTCAAGAATAGAACTATGGCATGAAACTGAATCATAGACTTTAAGAGTTGGAAGCAATCCTGTCTACTGTGTAACCCAACCTCCCTGGCACCCTTGGCACAGACGGAACAGTTTTGTTCAGCTCCAGTAAGAGGGACCCATCCATCTCACCAGAAAACTCCTTCATTCTATTGAACTGAAATCTGCCCTTCTGTCCCGTGGACCCACACAGAAACATAGCACCCCTGGACCAGGCTCATGCTGCCTCTTCCTCAAGGTGAAAAGCCTCCGTCTTCTACCCATTCTCTACAGGGCGCTTCCTATATTCCTCATCATCTCAACAACTCTTCCTATGACCACTGGGAATTTGACAGATGTAGGGTTAAATCCAGCTCCACCACCACAGCTAACCTCAAGGAAACGAATTAACCTCTCAGAAATTCGGTTTTTTTCTTCTATAAAGTAATAACAGCTACTATAGTTATTTAGGGTTGTTGCATTAAGTATCTAAAATGAGATGAAGCATGTAAGCATATGACCTGCCCTATATATGTAATCAATAAATGTGAACCCCTGTCATCACTAGTGTGATTATTTCAGAGAGGCCTGAAGCAATGGAGAAAAGGAGGGACCAGCCCATCAACCTTAAAGGGACAGAGCAGAGGTGAGGTCAGGTCCACTGTTCCAAAGGGTAGTAAGTAAACAAACAGTTCTATTTCATAAAGCCCCCTGTGGGAGTTCTTCAGCTCTGACGTCTCTGCAGTTCTATTCAAATATCATTTTGGTTCTGCTAAATCATCACCAGAATGTGTTATCACAAATCACTCTGTGACTTGGCAGAATTGAGTGAAATGTGATCTCAAATCCTAAACTAAAGGAGTGGGGCATTTGCAATAGCACATTCATTTACACCATTTCATTTTGTTATTTCAACTGCTAAGATGTTCAAAGCTCCCAGCATGAAGCCTTGGCCACAACAGAAGGAGGACACTGAGTTATGACAAGTCCTTGTCAGTCTTCCTTGCAAAAGCAAGAGTGAGCATGTGCTGCTGATATGTGGTGATTTGCAGAGGATGGGGGCTCAACACTGGAGCCAAGTTAAACACACAAGGGCTTTCATAGAGGCCAAAACATAGAGAGCAAATTACAAGAACCCCAGGGTACCTCCTTTCTGCATCAAGCATTGGTGAGTACACAGAGTAAATGGTGAATGGAATTTTGGAGTGATGTGGTCTGAATGTCTATGTCCCCCTAAAATTTCTATATTGAAATTCTTACCCTCAGAGTGATGGTATTAAGAGGTGGGACCTTTGGGCGGTGATTAGGTCATGAGGGTGGGACACTGATGAATAGAATTAGTGAACTTATAAAAGAAGCCTGAGAAAGACCCCTCACCCCTTCTGCTACATGAGGTTAGAGTGAGAAGGTAGCTGTCTCTGGGGAAGAGGCCCTCAGCAGACACTGAATCTGCCAGTGCCTTGATCTTTGACTTCCCAGACTCTAGAACTATAAGAAATAAATTTCTGTTGTTATAAGCCAACCAGTCTATGGTATTTGGTTGTAGCAGCCCAATAGACCAAGGCAGGGAGTGTCTACTTCATTTCCCTCCCATCTAGTTTCTACTCTACCTGCTGGGATAAAAACTCTAATGCTCCCAGTCTTAAGAGACAGCAAAAGCCAGGTCTGCTGGCAATGCAACAGGAACATCTTAAGAACTCAACATAGGGATCTGGAGAGGACTGTGTACCCAGTGACCTGAATCTCAGATCTTAAAACCATGGGGTCAGTGAAGACCCTGACCCCTCTAGATCCACCACCACCTACCCTATCACTCAAGCTCTGATTGAGATACTCCCTTGGGCTCATCTGGTCAGTCACACCCAATTGTTCTGTCTTTCCTATGCCAAGCCAACCTGATTTTACTGGCTTCCTGAAGCATCGAGTTAGAAAAGCTGGGGTGGTTTCATCTTGCTTTAGAGGGAAATCTACATTAACAACAAATACCTGCTATGGGCAAGGGAGAAATCAAGAAATAGAGTGACACGTGTTTGCCGAACTTGTGTCTCTGCCCCCACAGTCTACTTGTTAATCTAATCCGTAGCAAGTAGTTTGTATTTTTTTTTTTTTTTTTTTTAAGATGGAGTCTCGCTCTGTCACCCAGGCTGGAGTGCAGTGGCGCCATCTCGGCTCACTGCAAGCTCTGCCTCCCAGGTTCATGCCATTCTCCTGCCTCAGCCTCCCAAGTAGCTGGGATTACAGGTGCCTGCTACCGCGCCCAGCTAATTTTTTGTATTTTTAGTAGAGATGGGGCTTCACTGTGTTAGCCAGGATTGTCTCGATCTCCTGACCTCGTGATCCACCCACCTCGGCCCCCCAAAGTGCTGGAATTACAGGCATGAGCCACTGCACCCGGCTGTAGTTTGTATTGTATTACAAATACAATAGAAATCCTTGAAAGAATGAATGGGACACTGGAGAAAAGGAGGAGAGGAATCTGGGTGTTTTTAGCTTGAACATTGGGGTGACATTTACTGAGATGGGGAAGATGGGCATCTGGAGGTCTGGAGTGGATACTCAAGTGTTCTATTCTCAACACGTTAAGTTCCAAATGCAAATCAGTCAAACAAAAATGTTGAAAAGGTATTTAGAAATAGCAGATCTGGATATTAAAATGTTGATGTCATGGGCACATAATGTCACAGAGGCCAAGGAAACAAAGGGTTTCAAGTATAAAAGTATGGGCAACTCTGCCAAATGCTACTTAGTGGTCAAGAGGAAGCAGAAAGAGAGATTTGTTGGAATTAGCTACATGGAACTATTTGGTGACCTCAAAATCTGTGGTCTCAGGAGGTCAGAAGGGGACCGACCAATCGCCCTTGGAAGAAGCTGAGTAGAGACTGGAAGATGGGAAAGTTCAGACCACAGAGGTAAATTCTGAGACAATTTGAATGAAAGGAACAGGACAGTGGATGGTGTCAATGGGACAAGGTTGTTTTCACCCTTTTTTTGTTAAGATGGAAGATATTAGGTCACATGTGTATGTTGATAAGAATGAATCCTTAGCAAAGAAAGAAAATAATGAAACAATGTTTAAAGGGATTATTAAATAGAAAGCATAGCTTTTATTGTGAGAAGTAGTTCTGTTTGTTCATTTATTCATGAACACATTCACTTAAATACTTTCTGAATGGCTGCGATGTCATGTATCAGACAGACCAGTGTGGGTAGCAAATGGGTTAATTAAATTACTCTTGGCCCCTTCAGTGGATGCTAGAAAAGCCATCTCTCTTGGATCTCAAGCTGGAAGAAACGTTTAAGTATTTAACCACTGGGCTGATTTTCAGTGTCTAGAAGGCATTTATTGCAAAGATTTTCAAAGGTTGTAAGTAGCATAGAATAAAACTGTGAGCCTTTTAAACAATTATAACTACTATAAGGGATATAATTGGAGAATATATATAATACAATTGGAAAATGTAATTGGAGAATTATAGTCACCAGAGAACGTAGGTCCTCACATAGCTAAGGTGTATGGTTTATCCTCAGCTGTTCTATGTGGGAACACTTGCAGAAAGCATTAACATGCTTCTCTTCTAATCTATGTCCATACCTACTAGACTAAATCCCAGCAGGAAGTGGCTATTCCCCACCTACACCACCCTGTTTTGAAGGACCATCCATGCTGGGATACAAAATGTCACCACCATCTCCTGTTTTTCCTGACCACTGCATTCTAGAAGCAGGGATCCAAAAGCAGACACAGCATGAGAGAAACTGACACAGGTGAGGAGACTCAAGGTACTGCCATAGCTGCTGGGTGCTCTAGACAGGGCATTGTATCTCAGTGCTTACACACCAAATGGATTTAGGATGGAGCCTCTTACATGGTTTCACGTCTGACCTTTGCAGAGGGTGAATGGCCATCTAGTTTTGTTCTGAGAATTCTACCTTCTTATTCATAACTGGTAGAATGCCTCCAAGACTCTGGCAAATGATTGGCTGCTTAAGTAACCAAGGGAGTTTGGTTTTTTATTGTACTTCAATATTTCACCCTCTTGTCTTCAAGTTTGCAGTAAGAATGACTAGCTTGGAATTTTCTCAGCATGGAACTAAATTTTTTTTAAGAATTATTCTATGCATTACTTTACCTCCACAAGAGAGTGTGAGTACTTTGAGGTAAGTACCTATATATTGTTTTACAAACAATAATATCCATAAGAACCTTAGGAGACTCCAGAACAATAATTATTAGTTAAATAGAAAGAGACTAATTGGGGAACAGAGCCAGAATGAAATGAGATGAGTTGGATGGGAATTAAATACTGATGAGGAAAAGGAAACTCAAGGTTGTCCACTGGGATATTCTACTTTTAAACCAAACTGACCCCCTCACCACCCTCCACAGATGCCACAGAAGAATGCCCATCTCTGGCCTACAGTCTTCACCACACTCAGTGTCATGCATGTGTCTGCCTTGTTGCTGCCATTGCTGTTCCCCTCAACCCTTCTCTAGAGTCTGTCCTGCTTTGGACACTTTTGGCTTTGCTTTTGTTGCTTTGTTGTTGTTGTTGCTTTGTTTCCAACTCCACTGTGATTCTCACCCTGGGGATGAGAATATATCTGACTTGGTTAGCCATCAGCATTCTGAGCCTAAGTCATGGTTTGCATTCATCCTCTGGCTTCTCTCACTCTAGATTACTCATCATGAAACCCCAGGACAGTCCTCTCCCCAGGTCCATTGCCTACCTCGCTGGCCCCTGACATAGGAACAGACACGTGGAGGATCAACATAAGGAGGTACTATTAAAAGATTATAGTACCACCTCACCTATAAAGTAGAACCGCAAGGTTCATAGATCCCAGAGATTCTTGCAGAGTCCCAAGTGCATTTATGAGACACTGCTCCGGCTACAAATCCTGCATTTTGGTAACATCTTATGGGAACTAATAGAATCAGCTGATTTGAACTCTGAGATATACTCTGATCACCAGCAGAACCAAATCATTGGAACTTTTTAATCCAGGGTTTATCTTATGAAGACATTCATTCAACAATATTTATGAGTGCCTAGCACTGTGATAGGTTCTGAAGATATGATGGTAATCAACAACACAGAACAACAGTGATCCCTCACAGCTGCAGTCGCCAGCCTTTTTGGCACCAGGGACTGGTTTCATGGAAGACAATTTTTCCATGGATGCTGGGCTGCGGGGTATGGTTTTGGGATGAAACTGTTCTACCTCAGATCATCAGGCATTCGATTCTCACAAGAAGCATCCACTCTAGATCTCTCACATGTGCAGTTCACAATAGGGTTCATGCTCCTGTGAGAATCTAAT
The DNA here is from genome assembly GCF_043159975.1 of Macaca nemestrina. Taxonomy (NCBI): domain Eukaryota; kingdom Metazoa; phylum Chordata; class Mammalia; order Primates; family Cercopithecidae; genus Macaca; species Macaca nemestrina. Next base: position 65,008,840 of record NC_092142.1, read on the forward strand.
GCCACAGCTGATCTGACAGGAGGTGGAGCTCAGGTGGCAATGTGAGTGATGGGGAGTGACTGTAAATACAGATGAAACTTCACTGGCTTGCTCACCAGCCACTTACCTCCTGCTGTGTGGCCCAGTTCCTAACAGGCCATTGACCAGCACCAGTCCACAGTCTCGGGGTTGGGGACCCCTGTGGCTTATAGAACTCATGATCTCAATGGAGAGGCATGGCACTAACCAAACAATACACTAGTAACTGTAAAGTTGTAAGTTTGGTAAGGGCTATGACCAAGCACGGCATACTGTGCGGGTGAATAATATGGGAAACTGACCTAGTTTGAAAATCAGTAAAATATTTATATGAGGAAGAAAATAATTTCTGAGGTCTGAGGAATGAGTTGGCATTAAATAGCCAAAGTGAGGTTAGAGGACTGGGAAGGGAGAGACCAGTGTGAGTGAAAGCTCTGTTGCAAGAAGGAACCTGCTGAATATGAAGAAGTGAAGGAAAATCTGTGAGTTGGAACTGAGAATGGATGGGAATTGGAAAATGAGGAAGCTGGAGATTGGGATGGACCACACAGAGCCCAGGCCATGATGAGAATTTTGGTTGGAATAACAGGTCAACATGATTAGATTTGAATTTTGAAAAAAAAAAAAGTACAATAAATCTTGCTTCTGTGCAGGGACTGGCCTGTAGGTTTTGTCAAGAGGGAGGGAGGTAAATTGAATAGGAGGCTATTACAGTGATCCCAGTGAGAGTGATGAAATTGGGCTTGGAGTAGGATAGCAGCAGTGGAGATGGAGTGGAGAGGATATACCTCAGAGACATATTCCAGGAGGCAAAATCAGCTGAACTGGCAATGAATTGCCTAGAGTGGGCAAGGAAGACTACAGTGTTAGGTTTGGCCCTAGTGTTCATCCAGTGCTCACTCACGCAAGCTAATTCAAAGCCAAACAAAACAGCTTTGGCCAGGCACAGTGGCTCATGCCTGTAATCCCAGCACTTTGGGAGGCTGAGGTGGGCAAATCACTGGGTCAAGAGTTTGAGACTAGCCTGGCCAACATGGTGAAACCCCATCTCTACTTAAAAAAAAAAAAAAAAGAATTAGCTGGGCATGGTGGCATGTGTCTGTAATCCCAGCTACTCAGGAGGCTGAGGCAGGAGAATTGCTTGAACCCAGGAGGTGGAGGTTGCAGTAAGCCGAGATGGCGCCATTGCACTCCAGCCTGGGCAACAGAGTGAGACTCCATATCAAGAACAAAACAAAGAAAGAGCTTCATGAAAATAGATTCAATCAAAAAGTAGGACTGGGGAAGGCTACTCGACTGAACAACATTGAAAAGTGGCTGCCGTGCTGCCCTTTCCAGGATTCTGTGTTGTGAACTGGTCACTGCGCTGGGTATCTTCAAACATATTTTGTCCTTAGATCTGTTCTGGAATCTGTGTGATGCAAAATTATTTTAACATTAGTCCACAGAAAAAGAACAGTTGAATATCCAGTGAAATGGAAATTCAGAAACATACATTTTTTAAAATCTCATCAAAAAGTTACATCAGGATACCTAAACCATTCCCAGCTCTGCAACTAACTTGTGACCTTGGGCAATTTCCTTTCCCTCTCTGTGCTTCCATCTCTGCACTAAGTAATCTGTAAAGCAACTTCCAGCCCTAAAATTCTTTACCTATGTGACTCCATCTCTACTCACATGGAGAAGAGCATGCCCGTAATTGCAGGTAATTTAACTTCTGTTTAATGTTGAGTCTTGCATACCCAGCTCCGTGTATTAACTTAGAGAGTTATTTCAAACAAAATGCAACATAATCTACAGTCAATTTTGAAACAAATTGGTTCTAATGAAAAATGTTCTTAGCAACAACAACCTTGTATAAGAGTTACATTTTCCTAATGGGCAGTGGGCAAAGGGAAACATCAAAATATGTTCCAACTCGGCAAACCCTGAGAATGCACGCCACATAAACACGACTGTTTGTTCCCAATAAAATTAGCTACATGTTAACCTGCTCAATCAGACTCCTTGGATGATTTTTCAGAGTGTTACCAATTTATATCTCAGGCTTCCCTAGTGCAGCACACCTGATTGCCTCCTCTGCCACATCCTGCAAAGGAACATCTGTTCCTAATGTCTTGACGCTGCTTCCAGGAATATACCTGCACTCTAGGCACAGACTAGATTAAATGCCCCCCACCTTCCACCTCTGTTGCCAATTCCTTACTTTAGATCATCGCCATCCACTGCATGGACCATGGCAACAGCAGAGTCACTGGTTAATCTGACTCCAGTTATCCTATCCCACTATTCTATGTTCTGTGCCAGTTTCCATGATAACAGGCACACCTGTCTTCTCACCCCTTTCCTCTAAAGCCTCTCTGATGCTCAGAATTAAACCCAGTCCCCCAGACATGGCATTCTAGGTCCTTCGGGAACTGACTCCAGGCCACCCATCCAGGCTTACCTGTCCAGATCCAGCCACAGGTGCCCTTCCTCTGAGACACACTGGCTGTTTCCCTCTTCTCACGATATGACATTCTCCTCTGAACCAGCTAATCTTTACTGTGACTATTCCCTTTTCCTGCAATGTCCTCTTTCTCTTCTTAGTGTATACCCACTCATTCATTCAACAAATGTCTAAGCAGCTGCCATAATACAGATGAGGTTATTTAATTATGCCTCCTCAAGGAGCTCTGAGACAAGTGGGAGAGACATGCAAATGGACAATTAGGGGATAGTGAGATGTGTGCTGTTCTGGGGATACAGACCCAGGGGGAGCTCAGAGGACTTTCAAAAGAAGGCCATCCCTGATTTGAACGTTAAAAGGAGAATACGAGCGAACCCATCTAAGCTGTAGGTAATTCTGGTGGAGTGAGCAGCCTTGCTAAGGAAAAAAGATGAGCAAGACGAGGAGAGGAAAAATAAACTGGTTACATCTGCAGGAGAGGGTGCATGCTGGAGAATAGGGAGGATTCGGACTAGAAAGGTAGGTGATGACTAAGTCATGATGATGGGGCTTGTATGTCCCAAGTGGAGGTTAGCATCCCCTTGAGAACAAAGAACAAGGTGGAGCTACTGGGGACTTTAAGCAGAGGGGTGACCTGGGCAGATTTGGTTTTTACTTTGATATCCTGTGCTGCCACATGGCAGGAGCCAGACAGGAGGAAAAGTGAGGGGAGGGAAAGTTGTTGCAGTGAAGGACTGGTCATGGGCTGTAAAAATGTTAGTTGAATAAATAAACAGGTGAATGCATGAATGAGTCATTCCCTTTCTTGTAATTCACTGAATTCATTCCTAGTATTATAAATAGCCCAATAATATAAACATACGCATCTCACTGATCCAAGTCCTGCCAAGCAAACCATAAAAAATATTAGGATTTAGTTTTTAAAAATTTGTTTTTCATTACTAATGTGGAGCAGCACTTTAATTTTGCTTGTCTTGCTAGAGAGAAATTGGCAACATTGAAGAAAAAGTGGCTGCAAAATGGCAAGACTGTCAAACTTTGTCAAGCTCCTTACACTAGCAGGAAAATATTTTTGCATGCTTCATCTTATGCCAATCATCCCCGCAGCCCTACAAATAAGGAGCACAGAGAGCTTCGAGGCAATATCCCCAGAACCCCAAACACTCCTACATGGACTTGCAGCTGCTCCAAGAGAAACTTTACATTGGAATGCAGCACATGAGGAAAATGAAAAGGTATTTGTTAACTTTAATGGAGTTTCCTTTATTCCGAGATTATATACTTGATATCTAGGGGTTGTGGTTAAAATGTCCCTCCTAATAGATGGTGGAAGACATTTCTTATTGTTTTATGGCCCCTTGCTTTATGCCCTTACTTAGCTAAGGAAAAAGTTGGTTATTCTAATGTGCTCCAAAAATATTTAACATTTTAAAGGTTTATAAAATTCAAAAGTTTGAGGTCTACTCTTCTGTGCCATTTGGAGGTCTTATCAGGCCACACTGGACCAAGGTCAGCTGATTTTATTGAGCGAGTTTTATTCCATGAGCTAACACCAACTCATTGTACTGAAAAGGATCCTGAGCTTCATATGTGCTCAAAAGTGGGGAAAATGTGCTGGAATCCATTAATGAGGTCTGCTGTGGATGTGAAGCGGGAAATTGCAACCCATTTGCAGTGGTAAATATTTAACAACTACCCTTTAAAAAGAAGAAAAGCCCTGATTTGTGACATTAGCCAATATCTATGGTGACGATGCTCTCACCATGGCCAGTTCCAAGCCACTAACATGGCATAATAAGGAAGAGCTGTTAAGAAATGCACCCGATTGGCTCTCACAAGCTGGTACAAGCCGGGCTCAGTACACCCTGGCACACTTGCCTCATATTTTCAGCTCCGATTCTGGACAGTGGGAGCCATGGCATGCATGTGGTTCAGTCTTCCATTCACAGACTGCAACTCTTCTTTCCCTCACCCATGTGTGCACATGATATTCCTTTGATGGGAAAAGTATCATACATTTCTGGGTTTTATATTAATATGCTTAATTTATTTCTAGCATGAAATGAAATGGATGATCTCACAGATTCCTTGCTGGCAAGTACAGTGGCACTAAAATGTGAGTGCTGACACGCAAACATCAAAACATGAATGACGACATTGAAACAAAGCTACTGAAGTGAATTCCATCAAAGGGAACTGGTGTTAGGTGCTGAAACTGATGGAGGCCTAATTGGGATCTGCCTTCTTGCTATGGATGCCACAGAGACTAACAATTATTAAACAACCGGAGCTTGTTATATAGTATCCAGAATGAATGGACTCAAGATGCTATTTCTAGGCTGAGCAAGCAGCTTTCTGAAGAGCACTAAATCCTAATATTTACTAAAACAATGAGTCATGTCATTAAGCCTGAGGTGTAGGGCCCAAGAAAGGCTTACAGTACTGAGTGCTGGTTTTGTCATCTGGCTTCACGCACATTCAACTCATGCCCTACTTCTCTGAGTGCTAGCCCAGCCTCCTCCAGCTTCACTCTGGAGCTCCAATTCCCTTGGTTGAAGAAAAGCCAGAAGCCTGGTTCATACTGGGGTTTTAAAATCTAGGAGTCAATATAGAATTGGAAGAGTTTGGAATCGAGAGATTGGGTACTGTTGTCCAAAGCAGTAGGTCTATGCAGGCTCCAATGTATGGCTATGCAAGGTTCCAATGTGCAGTTGTGCAAGCTGTGTACTGCACAATTCCAGGAGACACTATTTTATGTGAATATTTCAGCCCTACATCTATAGAGCCTGGAAGTGGGGCAGGATATGCAGCAAATGGTCAGTGACAAACAATAAGGAAGATTAATGAAAGGAGTTCGGGGAGAAAAAAAAAATGTTGGGACTGCTGTAGCTGAGCCCATCTAAGCGAAAAACTATCCCAGAAAAGCTTGCTTGAATTAGACTCAGCATTGTACAGATGTGGAAACCAAGACACAGAGAGGGAACTGCTCATTGCTCAGAAAATGAGGTGATTGACAGGAAGAAAAAGTTGTTGCTTGGGCTAACAACCTGGGGACAAGTAGCTCTTGCAACGCAAGCCCAGGAGTGCTTGTAAACTCAACAAGTGAGTGGACATGCAGGTGTGGGAGCAGGGACAGAATAAGAAATCAGTTGGGAGCCCAGGGAATGCTCCAAGAGCAGGACAAGGGTAGAATGACAAGATCCCAACCACTCCATAATTAGTGTAGATCATTGCGCATTGGCAGCTACTCCGCCATCACATCCACACAACAATCCTGAGTTCTGTTCTGTAGTCTCAATATCAAAGAACTGGAGTTCAAAAATGTTAGGTAACTTGCCCAACTTCCCACAGCCAGGAAGCAGCAGAGCTGGGACTTGAATCTAGTTATGTCTAAGTCTAAAGGTAATCCAGTTAAGTCTAAGTCTAAGGGCCTGGGACTGGAATCCAGTTAAGTCTAAAGACCTGTACCACTCAAAGTCCTTTGATTGGCATCACCAGCACCATCTTGGAACTTACTAGAAAATTCAGACTCCCTGGTTCCATCTGAGACCTACTGAATTAGAATCTGCATCTAAGCAAGATCACCATGTGACTCAAGTACACATTTAAATTTGAATATCATTATTCTAGAAGAACCCTTTCCAAGTATCCTTCAAAGTGATTCTGCCTCCAGAGAATTAAATCCTGATTCTTTTTTTTTTTTTTTTTCCAGTATGGTTGGACCAAGATATTCTACGATTCCTAGCTGAGATTTACCCCGGAGCAAGAAAAATGTCAGGGGGTTGAAGCTATTACTTCCTCTTCAATTTCTTTGCGAGTGAAAGTGAAAACAGCACAACCATATGTGACTTCTCTCATGATGATGACACAGCCAAGATGAGGCTTGTTTTAAGGTAAAATAACGGTTCTGAGCTGGCCACTGTCCCAGGGCTTCATCTGGCTTTATGTGACTTTTCATCACCTTGGCTGTTGAGCAGAATGAAATTCAGTGTAGCTTGTGATGTAGATGCCGGGAAAAAGTAGGAGCAAGGCTGAGACCATCGGGTTTCACCTCTCTTCTCCTCAAGCTGCCAGAAGAAACCTACTTCCATCACCCTAACCCATAGGAAATTATATAAAAGATTGACCACTCAAATGGACCTTCCCCTCCCAAAGGCCTTCATGGAACATATGATCCCTCCTTCTTGGCCATAGCTGATCAGACCAAGGATGGAACAGAGATGACATGCATCTCCCAGATTCATATACCCATTCCTATTTATTCTGTCTCCCTCTTTCTCTCCTCTCTTCCATCCCTTCCTCTCTTGCTCTCTATTCCCTCCTCTCTTTCGTTCCTCTCCTACACCTCATATCTGGAATTGCAGAATAGAGAGACAAGTTCTGAGTCAGCAGTGAGGGGATTCCAGTATTACTCTAAATGTCCCCCTCCCATGCTCTCTAGGTCCCCACCTTTATATACTGAAAGCTGCTGTCTGCAAACATCTGCAACTCTGGCTGCAGGAGCACATTTGGCCAACATACAGAGGAAGCGGGAAGTGCCAAAGAGTTAATGCCTCTACAAGCAAGAGTTAATGCGGCCCTGAAAGACGACTAACTATATTTGGTATATAAATCGCCCACGCTCTCTTGTCCCTTACGTAGACTATCTCAGGAGCACATACTCTACACTGTCTTGAGTTCCTCAAGAAAGATTAGGCTCCAGTTGCCCAGAATGGTAACTTGCTTGATAAAACATCCTTCATTGGCTTCCTTTTCTCTCTCTTGCCCACTTTTCCTTGCTTCTCTCTCTCTCTAACCACTTTCCGATATTTCCCAGACTCATCTTCCAAATAACCACTTGTATTTGAATCTTCACATCAGGATCTGCTTCTGAAGTCCATCTCAAGGAGCCCTCTAAGGTGAAGGAAGAGGTCACGGAGAGACATGGGGAACCAAGTTATGGGGAAGCAGGAGTGGCAGAGGCAGAGGAAAGGGTGAGGGAGTCAAAGGCCCAGAGTGGATAAGGGGAGGCTGGGGGTTCCTCCCTTAAGCAGCCTCAGTGCCACATGGCTCTCCAGGTGCAGGCCTAGGTCCAAGAGACCTTACAGAAAGCCCTCTTCTTCAAAGGCCAGAGAAAAGTCCTGGTCTTTGCACCCTCTGGAGAACCTAATTATATTGGCAAGCCAAACCAAGGCAAAAAATGGTGTGTTGGGGGCAGATGATGTTAATAGAGCAACAGTACTAGCTAGCCCTTCTTGGGCATTTCCAAGATGCCTAACATTCTCCTACGCACTTTGAGGGTGTTGACTCATGCAATCCTCACAACCACTTATGAGGTAGTTTCTATCGTTATCATCAGTTTACTAATGAGGAAACTGAGTCACTGAAAGTTTGAGTGATTTGGCACAGCTCTTGAGTGTGTAAGATTTAGGCTCAAACTCAGTTAGTTGAGCCCCTAAGCACCACACTAAACCAGTCCACATAGCACTAGCTGAGGTCTGCCCTCCTTTTAGAGGTTGGTCTTCACACCTTCAGAACTTATATCGTCAATGCAGTATTGTTATGGTCTCCAAAAGTTTTTGGACCTGGATCTCTTCGCTTAAGGGGATTTTGTCCCAAGCAAAATACAGGGGCCTCAGGGGACTGGATGGAGCCAGAGAGAGGCTTGAGTGAGGCTGAGTCCCTGGCCCAGCACTCAGGCCAGAGCCAAGGGAGATCAGTTGCAATGCTTGTTATAGCCTCAGACAATGAGCCACTAACCACAAGCTGGCAATCACGTGATGAATGCAGAGCCAAGAGCTTTATCAGTTTTATAATTTACATGGTCTACATCTCTGTTGAGTACATTATTCCCCTTTCACTTTTGGGAAAACCGAAGCTCAGAGAAGATAAGTGCTAGAGCCCGTTGGGTCTGTTCGCCCTACAGAGCTTGAGTCCTTGCCCAGAGGTTTTGGGCTGACTCTGGGCTTAGGTCACCCAAGGAGCTTGACTGGGTGGGGTGACTGGAGCATATGGACAGGACTATTCAGATAGTGGTGTGGCCAGCCATTAGACATGGAGGGCATGAGGAGCAGGGCCCAGAACTCAGGAATAACGCCTGGAGCAAACAGGTGTCAGTGCCCCTGCTGGGGATCTCCAGGGTTGGGAAGGCTCTCACGAGACCAAGATTTTCCCAGAGACACTCCAGCATCTCAGCTCACATTGTGTTCCCTCTGAGTCTGCTCTGCTCAGTCCAGGGAATCCTTTTCTGATGCTGTGGTGGGAAGCCTTGCTCAGATCCACCATTTACTCTCTCCAATCTATCTCTAGTTGCTACATTTTGAAAACTCAAAAGCCAGTAACAAAATGATGACTGAAAGAGGAGTAAGGGGGAGCTAAGGAAACGGCAGGAACACTAGTTAAGTCTTCAAACTTGTAACACCACCACACCGCCCTCCACCAAGAAATACGTTACCTCGGTTGTTAAGCATTGATTCATCCAGCATTTAGAAGTGCAAACCTCCAGTTGTTTTGGGGGAATACAGTTCCTCATTTTTTCCTCTCCTTTATACTTTAAAGGCGAGGAAAGATCTATTCTAGTTTTGTATTTTTTTTTTTTAAATCCCCAGAGACCCAAGAAGTCAAGAAGGAGCCTGAACCAAAGTCCCTGATTAGAAGGTGCCCCTATAGGAGAAGCTGAAAAGAAGTTTTATAAGAAAATAAAAATAGAAAAAGTAATACCAGTGGCATAGGATTTTTTTTTTTTTTCTTGCCACTAAGAATAGCAGCAGTCGACTCCCTGCGCTCTGGGCCCATCTTCTGAAGCTCATTGTGGTGGGAGCTAGAATCCATTTTCTGTTTCAATTGACGTTAATTTCATCCCAGCATATTTCAGGCCTCTCATCACAAGATGATTCATTGCTGCATGTAAGTGAGTACAATCAGCTCAAATATTTGTAGTCTTCATGCAATTGCTGTAAGAAAACAGGGGATTGCGTGCCGCAGATCGCTCCCCTCCCCACTGGCCCCTACGCTGGGCCAAGGTGTCAGGTTAAAATGACAGGCAGCTGCCTGGTTCATCCTCTTCTGCTTTGCTGACTTAGAGCCACACAAAGATCCATCCCCCTGGAGACCAGCAGCTTCTGTCAAGAAGATATTTTTGTGGAGAGGGTTATGCCCCCGACAGCCTAGCCAGGAATATTTCCAAAGTCACTTTGGAGGAAAATCTAGTCAGACCTTCCCCTCACATGGTTTTCTAAACTTTATGTCCAAGAAACTCTTAGGGTAAGTTTTCTTAGTGATTATCCTAGCATCCTAGACTCATAGGGCATAGGAAGCCTCAGACTTCTTCCTCGCCATTCCAGAAATGCTACTGGGGAGGCAATTGAGAAACACAGATTGTGCAAAGACTCATCAAGGGTGAAGTGGCAAGAGAATCTAGATTAGAATCCAGATCATCTCCCAATTCATGGTCCAGTGTATATGCAGCTGTATTCTTTTGTTTGTTTCTTGAGATAGAGTCTTGCTTTGTTGCCCAGGCTGGAGTGCAGTGGCATGATCTCACGTCACTTCAACCTCTGCCTCCCAGGTTCAAGCAATTCTTGTGCCTCAGCCTCCCAAGTAGCTGGGATTACAGGCATGCACCACCATGCCTGGCTAATTTTTGTATTTTTAGTCAAGATAGGACTGCTCTCGAACTCCTGGCCTCAAGTGATCTGCCCACCTCGGCCTCCCGAAGCACTGGGATTACAGACATTAGCCACCATGCCCAGCCAGCCGTTCATATTCTATAGGTTTTATTGTTTTTATTTTTCTGAGATGGAGTCTCACTCAGTACCCAGGCTGGAGTGCAGTGGCATGATCTCAGCTCACTGCAACCTCTGCCTCCCGGGTTCAAGCGATTCTCCTGCCTCAGCCTCCCAGGTAGCTGGGATCACATGCATGTGCCACCATGTCCAGCTAATTTCTGTATTTTCAGTAGAGATGGGTTTCACTATGTTGGCCAGACTGGTCTCGAACTCCTGGCCTCAAGCAATCCCCTCACCTTGGCCTCCCAAAGTGATGGGATTACAGGCATGAGCCACCGCGCCTGGCCATATAGATTTTATTTTAGAATAGCTTTCTTCTGATTAAAAGTATGTTCCTGACACAGAATTTTTGAAATATGAAATATTTATTCCATAATCCCAGTCCTCAAAGATAATACCACCAAGACTACCTTCGTGGTCATCTAACCTGTGCAGCCACAAAAACTTTGCACTCAGAAGGTTCCTATGCTTGATTTAAGCCTCTGCTGTCATATCTTGAATTTCTTAATTTTTTTAATGAAGGGCCCTGCATTTTTATTTTGCATTGGGTCTGCTAATTATATAGCTGGTCCTAATCACCATTAACATTTTAGTGCTATCTTCTCCAATGCCTTGAATCTTGCTTCATCCCATTCATTCATCTATTCATTCATTTGCTCAGTCAACAAATGTTCATTGGGTGCCTAGGAGGCATGGAATCCCATGAAAATATCATTGAAAGGAGGGCATGAGTGCATTATCCCATCAATACAAATTATTATGTTGGGATTGTTGATCTAGGAAGATTAAAATGACTGTGCGCAGAGAAAGAATGGACTAAAACTCCTTGGAGGCAGAGGTCAAGCAGAGGGAAGAAGGTCAGGCATGGTTCTGGGTCGTCAATGGTAACTACTCTGCCTGTGCACGTGTGTGTGAGGCTCTGATGCAGATAGTGAGGGCAAAGCTTGAGTGCAGACAGGTGTTACTGACATGTAAGCAATGGCTCACACAACACACCTGTAACTACAGACACTTTGACAGCCTAGCTACAGGAAATAGGATTACTCTCTATCCAGTTCCTACAAAGTTCAGCTCCACAGCCATGGCCCAGCACTTCCAGTAAAAATTTAGTAATTGCTCTACTGACCTTGCTCTTTCCTGAGTTTCCCAGCATTTTTAGGGCCAGACAATGGGAATGAATTTATTTGCCCTAAAGTCTAGAGAAAGATGGCTTCAAAGCAATGGAGAGCTATTTCCTCCAAGTAGCAGGTAGAAAATGTAAAAGAAAGAGAAGAATTACCTCAATTACATGGTAGACATTGGAAACGCAAGGACCAAGGTCTGTAGGGTCTAAATGTTATTTCTCTACTAGAAAAAAAAAAGTAACCTTTTTCTGGACCAAAGGTATCTGATATGAATGCTCCACATTTATAGTAATATACCCCACAGGATATTTGAAAGCTCTGATTTAATCTTTAATTTCCCCCCAACAAGCTGTGGGCCTGAATTGTACCACAGCAATAAGATAGAAGTTCTGACTCTAAAACTAGGAGTTGTTCCCACTCCATAAATTTTTACCTGTCCTCCAGAGGCTCTAGAAAAGAGGAATGGTCAAAATTCCAATTGCCTTCTTGATGTCTGACTCTACTTCTCTTGCTGTTGAACACCACCAAGGAGAAAATTCTCAAGACCCAATGAGTTGAGAGAAAAACATCCTTTATCACAGACCACACTAACTTTGCCTTCATACCCTCCACCTTCCTCCTAGATAAACTTATTCTCACTACTTCCCTGGACATTTTCCTGTAGATGGACCAGGCTTGACACCAATAAATATTCAAGTCAAATAGCTCTGATGAGATTTGAAATAACTACCGGAGGATGTCTCACGTAAAGTCAGTCTGCCTACCACTTTTCTTGCCCCCTCCAATTAACACTCCTTACTAAGACCAAAGTGACATTCTAAAAACTAACTCTGACCATATGCAGAACAGATGTCCCACATCCCCAAAGCCCACCTAAGTTGAAGGCAGCAGTGATGGATAGTCCTGTCCACATACCCAGCATCCCACCTCAAGGATGTACTGAGATGTCTCTCTGCTTTTCTAGCTCTAGGCTTTCTCTGAAGTTCCAGAAGCCAGTTAATCCATCAGTAGATGCAGCCCAATATGCAAGGAATTACTGCTTCTGAGGGCGCCCTTCTGCTAATGAAGGATAGAAGTCAGTGCATCAATGTCCCCAGTTCCTATTCTTCTGTAGGACAATTCAGAGACATGTTCCACATCATTCATTAAAGGACCTCCAGATCTTAATCTCCAGCAAGATTAAGATCTGCCTGGCCCATGGTAGTTTCTAGCTCAATAACATCGTTGCATTGCTTTCCCATGCTCCCTCTGTTTCCTGGGATCACCTTCCACTTAAACCACATGCACTGAAATCCTCATCTTAGTTTCTGCTTTCAGAGAAACCCAAACTAAGAAACCATTTCATTCCCTTCCTTAAAACCTTTCAAAATCTCTTTGTGTTTCAGATGAACCTGAACCTGAAGCTCCTTAGCTTAATATTCAAGGCCCTTAAGAGTTTGCTTCTTTTTTTTTCTCCCAAATTTTATTTTAGGTTCGGGGGGGTACATGTGTGAGTTTTTTTATATGGATAAATTACCTGTTATGGGGGTTTGGTAGATGGCTGACTAGATGCAGCCAGGAAGAGCATCTCCCATGGAGAGATCAGACCATCAGGAAGAATGGCACACTCTGAGCAACTCTTCTGAAGGGAGGCATTGACAACGGATTGAGGTTGAATTTGCTTCCTCACTATTACTCCTCATGTGAACCCCGAATGCCAGCTGCACCCACTTACCCACAGTTGAAACCCGCCACCCAGCTGCACACCCTCACATCTTCTCAAGCTGAGCTCTCTCTTCTCTATCTCCTCGTACCCATCTCATTCCTACTCAGGTCTCAAGACCCTGGTTTAATGCTCCCTTATCTGGGAATCCTTGCCCACTCCATCCTCTGCACTCAGATGCATTTTCCTGGTGGCTCTTTCATGGCATCAACATTTGTGTACTGGCTTACCTCCCTGAAAGAAAGTGAGCTCCTCAAGGGTAAGACCAGGTCTTCATCTGTCCATGGAGCCCCAGGCTACATGCAGAGCTTGGCACACTGTAGAGATGCACTTACACATTTTTAAAGAGCCATATGGCTTTCCCTTCTATCCTTAGCTACATTTGGTGTCCTTCATGAGTCCTGGGCATTGTTGGTATTTTATGTTGGCAACAAAGAAAATTTTTGTTGTTGTTGTTGTTGTTTTGTTTTGTTTTGTTTGTTTTTTTGAGACAGAGTCTCGCTTTGTTGCCCAAGCTGGAGCACAGTGGCCCGATCTCGGCTCACTGCAAGCTCCACCTCCCAGGTTTGCTATTCTTCTGCCTCAGCCTCCCAAGTAGCTGGGACTACAGGAGCCTGCCACCACACCTGGTTAATTTTTTGTATTTTTAGTAGAGACGGGGTTTCACCATGTTAGCCAGGATGGTCTCGATCTCCTGACCTCGTGATCCACCCACCTCAGCCTCCCAAAGTGCTGGAATTACAGGCATGAGCCACCGTTCTCAAAAAATGTTTTTTAAAGAAGTGGCATAGGCCGGGTGTGGTGGCTCACACCTGTAATCTCAGAACTTTGAGAAGCCAAGGCAGGTGGATCACGAGGTCAGGAGTTCAAGACCAGCCTGGCCAATGTGGTGAAACCACATCTCTACTAAAGATACAAAAATTTGCTGGGCATAGTGGTGCATGCCTGTAATCCCAGCTACTCGGGAGGCTGAAGCAGGAGAATTGATTGAACCAGGACCTGGGAAGCAGAGGTTGCAATAAGCTGAGATTGCGCCATTGCACTCCAGCCTGGGCTACAGAGGGAGACTCCATCTATTTAAAAAAAAAAAAAAAAAAAAAAAAGGAAGTGGTATAAAGGTGGCATAAAGTGGCTCACTCAAACATTTACTGACATATCCACCAAGCAAAATCCCCCATTCTGGAGTGAGGAGAGTGGATAATGTTGCCTCACAGATATTGACACACTGGCCAAGGCACACAGAGAGCCTAAGTGGAAGTGTCTGAGGGTCTAAGAATGTTTGTGATGTGCAAACCCGAGAAATTATACAGCCCAGCCAACAGTGGGGAAGTGACTTGTTTAACGGGACAAAGCAAGGACTAGAAACCCAGGCTCTGAATTCCCAAGCGAGCATCCTTTCCACTCACCCACATCGCTGCTCACAAAGGGCGAGTTGGAACCAGGCTGGCTGGGCCTTGGTCATTTCTAGCAGGTCAGAATGCAATATTTTTTGAAGGGTAAGGAAGTAGCAGGGAACCAGTACTTCAGGAAAACTAATTGTCCCGTGCACCCCAATTCAAACTGAATCTGGCGAATTTCCCCAAAGGAATTCTAGAATACAGCTCAGGAAAAAAAAAAAAAGAATAAGCAGGGATAATTGAGTTGATAGATCTGGTTTTCTGGTGTGTGCTATGTATTCTAAATATTTTTTCCTTGTTTTCTTGTTGCTACATGTACAGAACAAAAGCTTCCTTCCTGCACTGTGCATTGTGCAAAATATAAAGTTGTGAAGTCTGTGATGTAGGAAAGGCCTTGTTTAGTTCGTTTCCATTGCTCCAGCACTGACTAGTTAACCCTATTGCCACCTTAGGTCAATAGAACTGAATTATGTATTCAGCAAAGTGGATGGAAGAGAGGATGGATGAGTGGACGGCTGACAGAGGGGTGGTGCATGCGTGGGTGGAGGGGTGAGGTTTCTCCTCAGGACTTTACTTCTTTCCCTGTTCCTTCATGATCTCTTTTCTGTTGCGGGGAAGTCAGGGACCTCGAACAGAGGGACTGACTGAAGCCATGGCAGAAGAATATAAATTGTCAAGATTTTAGGGACATTTACTAGTTTTTTTAATTAATACTCTTGTGATTTTTTATGCCTGTCTTTAATCTCTTAATTCTGTTATCTTTATAAGCGGAGGATGTATGTCGCCTTAGGACCTTGTGATGATTGCGTTAACTGTACAAATTGTTTGTAGAGCATGTATGTTTGAACAATATGAAATCTGGGCACCTTGAAAAAAGAACAGGATAACAGCGATGTTTAGGGAACAAGGGAGGTAACTTTAAAGTCTGGCTGCCTGTGGGCCGGGCAGAACAGAGCCATATTTCTCTTATTACTGAAAACGGGCAAGAGAAGTACTGCTAAATTTTTTTCCCAGTAAGAAATATTAATAATTAACAGCCCTGGGAAAATAATGCATTCCCAGAGGAGGCCTCTAAAATGGCCACTCTGGGGGTGTCTGCCTTATGCAGATGTAGATAGGGATGAAACACGCCCTAGTCTCTTGCAGCGCCCCCAGGCTTGTTAGGATTAGAAAATTCCAGCCTGGCAAATTTTAGTCAGACCAGTTTTTTGGTCTTGAGCCTTGTTTATCAATGACAATGCATGTACAGCGGGACATGGAAGTTTGTTAGTGATTTTAGTTTTGCCCTGACCTTGTGATCTTGCCCTGACCTTCTGCCTTGTGATCTTTTGTCGCCCTTGAAGCATGTGATCTCTGTGACCCACATGCATTCATACACTCCCTCCCCTTTTGAAAATCACTAATAAAAACTTGCTAGTTTTGTGGCTTTGGGGGCATCACAGAACCTGCCAACATGTGATGTCTCCCCTGGACACCCAGCTTTAAAATTTCTCTCTTTTGTACTCTTTCCCTTTATTTCTCAGACCAGCTGATGCTTAGGGAAAACAGAAAAGGACCCACGTAAAATATCAGGGGCCAAATTTCCCCCAATACTTCTCTACTCTTAGCACCCCAGATTCATTACCCTTTTGCATTTTTCAAGATGACTGTTGGGACAGAACTTAATGTTTTTCCCCCAGTAGGTAGAACATCTCAATAACTCAGAGGTTTCCCAGGTTTTCCTCGTCTCCTGGAGAAATGAGTTGTCTCCACTATGAAAAGCCTTTCTTTATATCCTTATCACCCAGTTGGGCTGGTCCTCAGAAGTCTGTTAAGTGTCAAAGGCCACCACCCAGACATTCTGCAAGAGAGAAGTCCTGAGACCCTTCTGAAGGGAGGAGTCCACCCTGGTCCATGCTGAGCCCTGCTGTTCTTGTGCCCCATGATCTGATGCCACCCTCCTCAGGCAGTTCACTCAGAAGCAGCCAGTGCCTCCCTTTACCATCACCTCCCCATTCATTTTAGCATTTTGCATAATGTGGTTTCCCCAGACAGTTTCCATCATGTTTATTTCAGGAACTCCAGCAGTCACTATTAGCATGACCTACATATTTTTTGATGTCCTATGTGTTCTCCAATTATCATTAACGCAGTATGTTTTAAAACTAGTCTTAGAAGTAATTATAGCAGGGAACTAGTTTTACTTTTTTCCATCAACAGGAAGAAAGAATAAGAGAAGGATTTCAATCATAAGCTGAGAAATCTGCTTCTTAAGCAAAAATCCAGGAGAAAAAATGGCCACTAGGGAAAGATGGAAGATTTCTTGATCCCTTCTTCCACACTAGATATTTTCACCCATTATTGCCCACAATCCTCCTAACAACTTACAAAATAAGTATTTCTACTACCACTTTTACAGATGGAGGAACTGAAGCTTAGAGAAGTTGGAATTGTTTTCAAGGTAAAAAGGCTAGTAAATAGAGAAGCAGAGGTCTGAGCTGTGCAAACAAGCTTTGCAATTCCACAGGCTTACCCAGAGGTGGTCTCTGGTTGGGTCTGATCGCCAGGCCCCACCAGCACCTTCTCTGCAGAACAGCATCCTGTGGCTTGAGAGAAGGCAGCTGATATGGTTTGGCTGTGACCCTACCCAAACTCCATCTAGAAGTGCAGCTCCCATAATTCCCATGTGTCATAAGAGAGACCTGGTGGGAGGTAATTGAGTCATGGGGGTGCGTCTCTCCCATGCTGTTCTTGTGGAAGTGAGTAAGTCTCAGGAGATCTGGTGGTTTTATAAATGGGAGTTCCCCTGCACAAGCTCTCTCTTGCCCACTGCCATGTAAGAAGTCCCTGTGCTCTTCTTTCATCTTCTGCCCTGATTGTGAGGTACCCCCAGCCATGTGGAACTGTAAGTCCATTAAACTTCTTTCCTTTATAAATTCCCGAGTCTTGGGTATGTCTTTATTAGCAGCCTGAGAACAGATTAATATAGCAGCCATGTTCTTCCTCAGCTTTGGCCCTGCCCAGCCCCCACTAAACGCAGTTGATTGGTCCAGGGTTTGACATTCAACCCAAGCCTGATCAATCAGAATCCTTCTCTGGGATTTTTCACATTGGAACTGAAAATCAGAGCCAGACCCTCTCTGATATCTGGCAGCAGAAGATGTGAGACTGACATGAAGGCCAGGAGCAGTGGGCAGTCATTCTCAGGAGAGAGTAGAGATGACACAGAAGCAGAGAGGGATGGCAGTGTCTGAGATCCGTGTATGGTCAGTGCCCAAAGTCTAGCTGGGTCTCCTCTCTTCCTGGGGCTTAGTTCTTCAATGAATTCTCCCTTGCAATCCATGAGCCAATAAATGTTCCTCTGTCTAAGCCAGTAGTAGTTATATTTTAGTTTTAGACAATCAAAAAGAGTTCAGATGGATACCGAGGTCCTGTGTGCACATTTCCTGGTCCTTTGTTGGAGACGAGGTAAGTAAAACTGGGATCAGCTGAGTCTCTTCTACAATGATGCCTCTTCGTTCTGTAACAGGAGGGAGATTCAGCTGAAAAGTTTTCCATGCCTGAAGATTAGGCATTGGTTTCTAAGGAATCCAAAAGGCTGGTCCTAACTCAAAATAGCTCAGGATCTGAGGAAGAACAGTAGCCAGAGAGTTGAGAGATGCAACCTCTCAGGCACACATGGAATGGATGTGGCCCATCCCTCATCTTCCCTCGCTTGGCCTCAATCTCCTCATCTGTAGAACAAGAGAGCTGCCTAGATCATGGTTTCAGTCCCTTACCTGCCACCCTCACCATGGGAACCAGTGTTTGTATGCCACTTTTTAAAAATAGGTTTTCTCTGTTGTCCTTTATCTGTGAATAATGAATTTGATGTGCCAGCCCACTCTTCCCAATGCACTTTAAAATGCATAACTGCTCAAATAGAACAGGTTTGACTGTGTACCACCCAAATCTCCTTGGGTACCACAATCTGGAAAACAATGAAGCAGATGATCTGTAAGAAGCCAACAACCATGTCATGGAAGGCAAGGTCAGAGGCCAGTCTATTCAGCATTCATTCAGCATACATTTACAAACTTCCTGCTCCAGGCTGACCACTTTGAGAAACCATAACACACGTTGTTTTAGCTGACAGTAGGTGAGCATTTATAATGGGCTGGGCACTGGGCTAAATGCTTTACAGGTGGTCTCTCATTTTAATCCACCGAAAAATCCCATAGGATAGATATAATGAACTTCTGAGTCTCAGAAAGGTGAATTGCTCATCACTTAGACCCAAAGCTAGTGTGTTAGTTTTCTATAACTGCTATAACAAATCATCACAAATTTAGTGACTTAAAACATACATATTATCATCTTACAGTTCTGTGGGTCAGAAGTCCAACACAGTTCTCACTGGGCTAAGATCAAGGTATTAGTAGGGCTTGTTCCTTCTGGAGGCTGTAAGGGAGAATCTATTTCCTGGCTTTTTTTCATCTTCTAGAGGCCACCCCATTCCTTGGTTCATGGCCCCTTCCTTCATCTTCAAAGCCAGCAATACAGGCTGTCCCTTCTCACGTTTCAGTGTCTCTGGTTCTCTGCAGCCAGGAAAAGTGCTTGACTTTTAAGTACCCATGTGATTAGATCAGGCCCTCTGGATAATCCAGGATTCTCTCCCCCATCTCATGGTCCTCAGCCATAATCACATCTTCAAAGCCCTTTATGCTATGTAAGGTAACATATTCACAGGTCCCAGGGATTAGGACAAGGACATCACTGGGGCCAGTGATCCCATCCAGCACAGTAGTAAGGGACAGAGGGGAGACTGAAACCTTCATTTGATGGTTTTAACCACTACCATATACAGAAGCAGTCCTCAGGGGGCTTTGCTTTACAGGAGTGGGGAGGGGTGACACAGAAAGGGTGACCACTTGATATTATAGACATATCATTGTGTTATCATCTCTCTCCAACTAGAATGTAAACTCCATGAGGGGGATTCCATACACCCTGCTCACTGCTGAATCCCATCACCTACAGTCCTACCATCTAATATGGTAGCCACATGTGGTCATTGAGCACTGACATGTGACTCAAATTTAGTATTCACAGTGATTTCAAAGACAGTATAAAAAAGAAAAAAGAATTTTTGTTACATATTGATGTTTTGGAAAATCTGGATTAAATATAAATTCCTGAAATTTATTTCACCATTTTTTTTAACCTTTCTTTTCCGGCTACCTGAAAATTTAAAATTACATAAGCAGCTTGCACATCTATCGGACAGTGCTGATCCGGATGAACAGCTGGTGCACGGCAGACACCCAGTGCATATCAATCGAGTGAACAGAGGGATAAAATAGCGGGAGATAAGTGGGGAACAAAACAGTCAGGCGTTTTCAAATATTCTGTCTGATTGGGAAAGTCATGGGCTGTAAACCCAGAGAGACAGGCAGTGGACGCGACATGGATTCATACAGTGAGCCAATGTTTCCTGAATGCCTCATGCAGGTTAAGTTGGAGTATATTTATTCTATTTGCCAGGGTAGAAGCAGCGAAGTATGCTAGGAAATGATATGGCTGAATTTCTGTTTGAGAAAGAAGATTCTTTTATTTTTCTTCTTATTAATTTTTCTTCAGAGATGGGATCTTGCTATGCTGCCCAGGCTGGTCTCAAATGATCCTCCCATCTTGGCCCCCTCAAAGTGCTGGGATTACAGGCATGAGCTACCATACCCAGCCCTGAGGAAGGGCATTCTTTAACTTAGGACAAGGCTGGACTGGGAAGAAGGCTCGTCTTCCAGCAAACATGAAGCATGGGGAGATGGTGAAGCATGTCCTCTTTAAGATAAAGTAGCTGAGAAGCAACATGAAAGTGCTTGTAGAGAAGAGGGTAGCTTTATGTATCTCAGAACCAAATCGGGTAAGAAGCAATGAAATGGAACTGGGTAAAACTGTAAACGGAAAGATCACATCAGAGGGAGTGCTGCATCTAAGTTCTACCCTGTGAGGACGATGGAACAAAGGGCACCCAAGTACAAAGCAGAGACGGGTGAATCCAGAGCAGACAGCAGGAAGAAATGTTTCATTCTGGACATCACAAACCCCGAGACAGCTTCAGCAGAGGTAATGTGGACGCCCGCAATCAGGGTCAGCACAGCGCTGGGCAGCAGGTACCGGGTGGGTCAACGCCAACCTGACCGAGAGGAGAGGACACACCTCGCCAGGGCCGCCGAGCACCAGCCAGTCCTCCAAGCGCTTCCGAGCTCTTTGTTACAGAATCAGGGCAGCGCACTTTAGAAGGGAGGCCAGTAGGTTCAGAGACCTTCTCAAGCCCTGTCTGCAACGTGCCTTCATTAAATATTTCACAGAGCAGAAAGCCCACTTCAAAAGAGGAAAGCCTTTGCAGCCTGCAATGGGCTGGAAGCTCCCGAGTCAGGGTGAGCAGCCCAGAGCTGCTTCAACTCCACACGTTTTGTTTTGTTTTGTTTTGTTTTGGTGGGGGAGGGCTTTGTTTTGTTTCACCCTCTTGTCCAATCCCAATTAATTTCAAAACAGGACTATAACCCACAAATGTTGAATTCATTGAAGCACACAAAGGAATCATGATGTAGGTTCAAAGTGGGGGGTTGAAGCTGCATTCTGAGCACTAAGAGGAACAACAGAGAAGTAAGGGAATAGGGATGTCCCTAGGTGTGAGACAGCGCTCACCCTCTTTCTACAGTTCGGGGAAGCCCACCAAGCCCTGTTCCTGGATCCAAAATGAGCCAGGGCATATATTTATGCGCCCATTCCCGAGTCGCCAAATACCCTAAAAAGACAAGACTTTCCTGTACAAATGAGGTTACAACAAGGCCAGGAAAGGAGGGAAAAAAAATTTTTTTTTTGAGAAGGAATCTCACTCTGTTGCCCAGGCTGGAGTACAGTGGCACAATCTCAGCTCACTGCAACTTCTGCCTCCCAGGTTCAAGCAATTCTGTTGTCTCAGCCTCTAGAGTAGCTGGGATTACAGGCGCATGCCACCACACCCAGCTAATTTTTGTATTTTTCACAGAGACGGGGTTTCACCATGTTGACCAGGATGGTCTCAATCTCTTGACCTCATGATCTGCCCACCTTGGCCTCCCAAAGTGCTGGGATTACAGGCGTGAGCCACCGCACCCGGCTGGAAAAAGTTTTAAAAAGGAGCAACTTCAGGACAGGTGTGGTCACTCACATCTGTAATCCCAGCATTTTGGGAGGCTGTGGTGAGAGGATCACTTGAGCCAGGAAGGTCGAGGCTGCAGTGAGCCATGATTGCACCATTTCACTCCAGCCTGGGTGACAGAGATAGACCCTGTCTTAAAAAAAAAAAAAAAAAAAAAAAGCAGGGGAGGGAGAGAGGAATTTTACATTCATATGTACTTTTTCTGTCTCTCAAAATCTCATTGAAATGAAAATAAATTGATTTTTAAAAAGAAATAAGCAAATAAACCAGCAAACATAAAGATAGTGAGCAAGGAGACAATAAAATATGGGATGCAGGGAAGCAAGTGGAGGAGGAGTAAGTGACTTAGACCCCAGGAAACAGGCTCCTAAGTCTTCAGGAAGCTGAGAGGCAAATTCATTTACATAACAGGGTTCCCAAAAGGCTCTGCACCAGGAACCTCTGGAATCCTTCACTAGGTCTCCTAGCTTGCGGAATAAAGTCCAACTTAGCACATTAACCCAGTGCGTGGCACTCTGTAGATGTTGGTTGACTGTCCACTACTTCTCTCCCCAAGCAGTAGGAGATCACAGCCTGGCTCCTGGCTCACAGTGAATATTCTAAAATTCCAGACTCCCTTTAGTTCCTCCACACGGGAGTGGGGAGCTGATAGGGTTTGGCTGTGTCCCCACCCAAATCTCATCTTGAATTGTAGCTCCCATAATTCCCACATGTCATGGGAGGGACCCCATGGGAGGTAACTGAATCATGGGGCAGGTCTTTCCTATGTGGTTCTTCTGATAGTGAATAAGTCCCATGAGATCTGATGGTTTTACACAGGAAAGTTCCCCGGCACAAGCTCTCTCTTGCCTGCTGCCATGCACGATGTGACTTTGCTCCTCCTTTGCCTTCCACCATGATTGTGAGGCCTCCCCAACCATGTGGAACTGTGAGTCAGTTAAACCTATTTCCTTTATAAATTACCCAGTCCCAGGTATGTCTTCATTAGCAGTGTGAGGACAGACTAATACAGGAGCTATGGTGACTTTTTTTTCATTTGCACAACTTTTTTTTATTTACCCCTCGATTTAATCATTGCTTTATTTTCATGTGCTTAGTTTCTAGGTGTGAATTGTTAATTCTACCCCCAAATCCCTGCTAATTGTCTAAATCTCCTCCTTCTATGCTTATATCTAGCATTTCATCTTTTAAAATAACTCTCTCCTGAAACTGTAGGCAAGAAAAAACAATCAGACCATAATGATGGCTCAGCTGTGGATATCATTTGCATGGTCAAAAGAATGCAAACTCTGAAGATCAATCCAATGGACACTATGATATAATCATGTTGAGAGGATGAGGCACTGAAAGAATGCATGAGGGTGAGAGACAGCTACACCCCATCATTCACAGATGAGACAGCGTCTGATAATGTTGAAAGCTGAGAAGTCAAGAGACACGATATGGACATGGGATTAGAGATATGGAGATGCATGCCAAAAGAATCAACTAAAAGAGTTGAAAGTGATTGCTCCAGGGAAGAAGAAATGAAGAAAAGGTGGAGGATTGCAGTTTTTCATGACCTATCTTAGAAAACAATGTCACCCTTTAAGTGTAGGAATAACTATGAAAGATATGTATCTAATTAAGTTATCACTCATAAAAGTAGTGCCATGGGTAAGAGAAGACGATGGGAACAGCCCCAATACTTACCAGCTGGCAGACTCACGTGCTTAACTCATGTGTCAACTGCTCTTCTAGGTGTTGGGGACCCAGAGTGAACACCACCAATTCTGGCTACTGTTCAGTTGTAGTCCCTGCTCCTTTGGGTTCCCGACCTTAAGCTAGCCCTTCTGGCTCCAGCCTTCACCTCCGTCTGGTCACACTGGCTGAGTCGTCTGTACCTATTCTAACTCATTGCTTAGCCTCTCCCAGGACTCACAAGACGAAGAGACCCATAACCCCATGACCTCCCTGGGGAACCCCACACCCTCTCATGTGCACCTCCCTTCCCCTTGAATGACTGCTAGGACATAGGACTGCCCCCTCCTTAAGAGTGCCCTACAGCAGACACAAAGACCAGCTGATAGAGAAGAGAAGCAGCCCCGATCATGTAAATGGTGAACCTGACCCTGCTCTTGTGCAATTGACCAGACACATCAGCCCTTCCCTCTTGCCCCATCCCTGCTTCTAAGCGTCCCCCTCCCCACCAAGGCATGCTTCCTCTAGGAAGCTTCGGCTACCATGGGACAATTAGAGGCCACACAGTGAGCCCACCCAGCTCTGCCTACCCTCCCATGGTGGCCCTACCTACACTATGTAACAGCCCTTTACTTGATCTGTCGTGTTTCCAGACTGTACCTGAGCTCCCTGAGGCCAGGAACAACACCTGCCTTGTCCACTCCACTTCCCCAATACCTTCCCTGGTGCCTGGTGTTCAGTAAGTATTTGCCCAATGGATTAATTTGTGGGCAGACCCTATTGGGGCCCTGTGAGCTGAGTTAGAGTGATGTGTGCCTGAAGGCCCATGCATGACCAGCCGGAGTCTGTCAGCTTCCACCATGAACTCAGAACCCTCAAGACTGAGACTCCTCAGCTACTTGTCTAGCACCTGCCACCCCTCCACCATCCTGCCCACCCCCTGAGTTCACCATCTGAAATCCTAGACACACCTGCTCCCACCTCTCAGCAGTCCACATAGGCATTCCTTACCTCCAACCTCATTTTCCCTAGGACTTTTCTCGAAATGTTCAGCCCAACAGAAAAACTGAAGAAAAGTACAACAAACTCCCATATCCTCTTCACTGGATCTCTATTAATGTTCTACACATTTTCTTTGTGTATGTGCGTGCTGGGCAAAGCATTTGAAAGTATTTTGGCCTTCATCCTAACAATAGGGGCATTTCCCTACATAATCACAAAAGAAATTTCACAGGAAGTTGATAATTCCATCTAATATATCATCCATATTCAAATCTCCCCAATTGCTCCAATAGTGTCCTTCATAGTTTTATTTGAGTCTAAGACCAATGAAAGCCCATGCATTGAATTTGGTGATGCTCTCCAACCTCTCTAAATCCAGACCCCTGTACTCAAACTGTGGTTGTCACAACAGCAGCAGCAGTATCAGCTTCGATATGGTTAGAAAGGCACAACCTCAGTCCACCTGCTGACCTTCTGAACCAGAGTTTACCTTTTAACAAGATCTCCAGGGAATTTGTATACATGTTAAAGTGTAAAAGCTCTGCCTTGAAAAACACACACATACATATATATAGACGTACATATACACACATACCTACATACATACACATGCATATGCCCACATGTGTATACACAAACATAAACATATGCATATACCCACATATCTATACATACATGCATATACACATATACACATGTATATACACATACATATACACACATATACACACATGCACATACCTACACACATCATACATATACACACAAACCTACACACACGACACACACATCTATACCTTTTTTGTCTATTTCTTGTGACTGTGACTTTTTCTGTTGGTTTTTTGAAGAGTCCGAGCCAGTTGTCTCATGGAATGTCCCACATGTGTATCTGTCTACTTGTTTCCTTGTGATTAGGTTCAGAGCAACATTTTTAGTGAGAAAACCATGTAGACGATGTCTTCAACTTCTTACTGTATCATAGAAAAAAGCTCAAAATGTCAGATGTCCCGACTTTTGGTGATGCTACATTTGATCATTTAGTTAAGGTGATGAATACCAGGTCTCTCCACTGGTAAAGGTCCATTTTTTCCTTTGTAATGTGTAGTTAACATGCGGGGTGATTCTTTCAAACCATAAGGATACACTGTTCCCCAGCACCTTTGACATGACAGTTTCAGCATCCCTTGTGCTCCTTGCTTGAATATATTATTGCAATGGAGGTTGAAAAGTGATAATTTTCTCATTCTATCTACATTGATTAGTTGGCATTTTTCTGTAAAGAGCTCCTCTCCTCCTCCACCTCTTCTCTCCCTCCCTCTTTCTCTTTCTCTTTTTCTCTCCCCTGGTCTATTATCAACCATAGAGTCATGAATATAGTGTTGTTCTGTTTGATGCTCAAAAATTGATCTAAATTTGGCCTGTGGGAGCCCATGCAAGCTGGCAGCCATGTGCTTTATTCCTCTCTGCAAGTCTAGTAGCTCTGCTACTCTGGGCAAGTGACTTCATCTCTTTGTTTCTCAGTCTCCTCTCTGGAAATGAGATAATATAACAATTGACCTTGATAGGTTTTTTGTGAGGATGAAATGAGTGAGTACATGTGAAACATTTGGAACCGTGCCTGCCACATGCTAAAGTCAATGTAAGTGCTTATTATTACATATTCTTATCATTATCATCTTTATCATGATGATCATCACCACCACCACCATCACCACCTCCTAGCCCAGGCTTTGGCACAGCTAGAGCTCCACAAGCAGCTGAGGAAGGGATGGAGGGAGAGAGTTGAGTAAAATTCTTTAAGAGGAAAGATAGTATGTCAGCAATCCCTGGAAGCCCCTTTCTTCCCACCATTCCTCCCCACCCTTCCTCACTCCCCTGCTCATTACCACTTCCTTGCTAATATCCAGCCTCCAGAGTAGGTGTGAAGTCCAGCCCACCCCCTCACCCATGGAGAAATATTTGGTGAACTGAACTAACACGGGGCTGTTAGATAAACCCGAGTTCTGGCTGACGAGACGTGTGCTCTTTCCCATCTGCTGCCTTCTAAACAATGCTGGTCTTATTATTTTAAACGACACGCAGTTCTCTGTAAATTTGCTTGTCGTGCCAATTCAGATTTTATGTAAGTGCATTTCTCATTTCATTTTCCTCTGCATACAAGTCACTGATGCAAGGCAGCTAAACCCCAGGTCTGCCACACTCCCTGAAGGATGACCTTGGCCTAGTTTTCACTTCCTTGACCCCAGAAGGCACCCTGGTTTCACTGCAGAGACCATGAGGAGCCTCTGAAAGTTCGGGTGTGGGCGAAAGTATACACCCGAACATAAAGGTAAATTATGAAACACAAACAACAGGAAGTTGGTGCTTGTTGAAGCTGGCAGTGAGTGCATGAGAGTTGGTTGTATTATTCTAATTGCATATGTTTGAAATTTTCCATAAGAAGTTGAGAAAGAAAACCTCTAAGAGCTGGGCATCTGGACTGAGTTTTGCAGGCTGAATAAGAGTTTCTGGTCAAATAAGGAGCAGAGGAACAATCCAGACAAAAAGGGATGTCACAAGAGCAGAGCCCAGAGCTGGGCAGTCTTGTGGAAGATTATTTTATTTCAACCTAAAATGGTGAAGTGTGATTCAGTTCTGGCACTAACCACCCATAGTGCAGACCCCAGAAGATAAGGGCTCAGTCCTCCACAAGACCGTCTTTACCTCAGACACCAGTTCAAGTGGGGTCCCACATCATCTGCCCTTCTGACCAACTGGCTACACATGTGGAGGCTCCTAGCATTCCCTTCAGATTTGATAATTCACTAAAATAGATCTCAGAACTCAGGAAAGCACTATACTTATTACTATAATTTTATTATAAAGGATACAAATCAGGACCAGTCAAACAACAAGGTGAGACCCAGGAAGGTCCTGAATATGGAGCTTTCGTGCCCTCTCCCTGTCCATCTACCCATTTATCCATCTATCTGCCCACCTATCCATCCATCCATCCATCCACCCATCTATTCACCTATCCATCCATCCATCCCTCCATGCATCTATTCACCTTTCCATCCATCCATCCGTCTATCCATCCATCCATCCCTCCATCTACCTATCTATCCATCTATCCTTCTATCCCTCCATGTATCCCTCCATCCATCCCTCCATCCATCTGTCCATCCATCCATCCATGCCCTCTCCCTGTAGAATCAGGGCCTGCCACTCCCTGGCCCATCAGTGTATTCACCAACCAGGAAGCTCCACTGAGCTTCAGTGTCTAGAGTTTTTATTGGGGTTTCATTACATAGACATGATTGATAACTCAATCTCCATCCTCCTTCACCTTACTGGAAGTAAGGTTGGCTCCAAGCTCCAACCTAACTACCTAATTGGTCTTCCTGGTGACCAGCCTCCAGCCCAAGTCATCTCATTTCAGCGTAAACTCAGGTGTGATCCAAGGGGATCCTGCATAACAAAGATACTCCTATCACTAAAGAAATCCAAGAGTTGGCCAGGCACGGTGGCTCATGCCTATAATCCCAGCACTTTGGTAGGCTGAGGCAGGTGCATCACGAGGTCTGGATATCGAGACCATCCTGGCCAACATGGTGAAACCCTGTCTCTACTAAAAAATACAAAAAATTAGCCAGGCATGGTGGCGCATGCCTGTAGTCCCAGCTACTCAGGAGGCTGAGGCAGGGGAATCGCTTGAACCCAGGAGGCGGAGGTTGCAGTGAGCTGAGATCGCACCACTGCACTCCGGCCTGGCGACAGGGCAAGACTCTGTCTCAAAAAAAAAAAAAAAAAAGAAAGAAAGAAAAAGAAATCCAAGAGTTTTACAAGCTCTGTACCAGGCACCTAGGGCTAAGACCAGACAAATGTTGTTTTACACAACAAAGGTACAAGGCAACAGAGAACACTGGGCAACAGGCACATGCTGAGTTTCCCATCTATACCTTTGCTGCTCTGGGTGCTCTGGTTTGTGCTATCATCTGATCCTCAAGACATCACTGTACAGCGTATGTGCAGGGGAGGAGAGAGGAAGGGAGAGAAAGAGAAATGGAGAAAGAGAAGTGGAGAAAGTGACAGAAAGTAGAAGAGAGGAGAGAATGATAGGAATGAAGATAACAGAGAGGGCAGAGAGAGGGAAAGTGGGGAAGAGAGAGTAGAAAAGAATGAAAAGAGAGCAGGAAGAAAGAGAGACAGAGGAGGGAGAGAAGAGAAAGATTTTAACTTCATTTTACAGGAGACCGAGCCTCAGAGACTATGAATGTCCAATTCAAAATCACATGAAAGAAGCAGCAAGACTCAAATCCAGGTCAGTCATATTCCAACATGTACTTATTCTGGTCTGCAGCAGAGGGCAAAGTAAGGGTTTTATATGAAAATAAGGAAGTTTCTGACACTTTATTCTAATGGGTAATAAGAATCGGCAGAGGCTTGTAAACAGGGGAACGCAGTAAGAGCTGCACCTGCAGCTCCATGGGACATGGGCAGGAGGGAGGCAGAGAGAGGTGGCATGCCAGAAAAAAAGAGCCAGGTCTAAAGGGGCAGAGATGAGGCCCCACCTAGAGGAGTCATAGGGGAAGGCAATGGGAGACAGAGCAGAGACAAGGGATGTGCTGCTGGCTGACCCATTTCCATTTAGAAGCATGAGCTCTGGCCGGGCATGGTGGCTCACACCCGTAATCCCAGCATTTTGAGAGGCTGAGGCGGCTGGATCACCTGAGGTCAGGGGTTCAAGACCTACCTGGCCAACATAGTGAAACCCTGTCTCCACTAAAAATACAAAAGAATTAGCCAGGTGGTGGCGTGTGCTGCCTGTAATCCCAGCTACTCAGGACTCTGAGGCAGGAAAATCCCTTGAACCCAGGAAGCAGAGGTTGCCATGAGCCAAGATCATGCCAACGCACTCTAGCCTGGGAGACAGAGTCAAAACAAAACAAAACAAAAACAACAACAATAAAAGACAAAGAAGCATGAGGCCTTCCCCAGCCATGTAAACACAAGTTGGCTTACTATGTTATATAATATCCAGCCTCTGCTTTCTGCACGTGTATATGTCAGACAATTCCGCTTTTACAAAAATTGCTGTGTAATCCTTTCATCATCCAAGACATCACTGCTGCTGAATCCACCTGGTCCTCCTATCCCTGACAGTCTATACTAGTCATCCTACAGCAAAGAGGTCTATGGGGATATCCCCCAATCTTGAATTGCCAAATGAAATCTACCAAGAACCAAGTGGCTTGAAGCTTTCGCACACTGTCCCAGACAGGTCAGGCAGAGCATTCAGGGGCAGCCCAGCCCATCTCCTTTAGAGAGCCACACCTCCCTCATGCTGCAGTGTTCTGGAGAGAATGCTGGGGACAGCGCACCTCACACACACTTGCTGCAGTGCAAGGCTCACATTCAGCTGCAGCCAAATGTGGCTCTTCATCCTCCAGCAACAGTGATGTGTCCAAGGGCAGCCAATCAGAATCATAGCTTGGAAGGAAAGCTGTCCTATTTCTGTTTGGGCTTACGCCAATCACATTCTATAAAGGTATGAAGGGCATCCTTCAGGCAAAGGCAAGAAGGGATTGGGGGTGAAAGCAGAGGGAGATAGAGAAGGAAAGTGAGAGAGATGACAATGTATATGAGGCCCTGGCTCAATCCCTGACCTTTCAGGTTATGTGAATCGATTATTCTGCTTTTCTTCAAGATAGTTATAAGCAAGTTTATTTCACTGGAGAGGCTCTGCTAATCTATGGCATTGTTTTGAAATAGGTCATTTTCCATTTACTATTGTTGTTAGTAGTTATCAGTAGCCGGCAGTGGCTCACACCTGTAATCCCAGCACTTTAGAAGACTGAGGCAGGAGGACTGCTTGAGGCTAGCAGTTCAAGACCGACCTGGGTAACAGTGAGACCTCATCTCTACAAAAAAAAAAAAAAAAAAAAAAATTAAATTAAAGTAGCCAGGCGTGATGGTGCATGCCTGTAGTCCCAGCTAGCCAAAAGGCTGAGATGAGAGGATGGCTGAGCCCAGGAGTTGGACACTGCAGTGTGCTACGATTATGCCACTGCACTCCAACCTGGATGACAGAGCAGACCCTGCCTCAGAAATAAACAATAATAATGATAAATAATAACTACGAGCAGCATCCCCTGGACTGTGTGTCCAGGCAGTGAACTATTGGCTGCATTTGTCATTTTATTCCATTCTTGTTTAACTTGGAGAGGTGAGCAGCAGTATTTCTTTCCTTTCTTTCTTTCTTTTTTTTTTTTTTTTTGGGAGAGAGACAGTTTTGCTTTTGTTGCCCAGGCTGCAGTGCAGTGGTGTGATCTCGTCTCACTGCAACCTCCCCATCCCAGGTTCAAGCGATTCTCCTACCTTAGCCTCCCGGGTAGCTGGGACTACAGGCACATACCACCATGCCCAGCTAATTTTCATATTTTTAGTGGAGACAGGGTTTCATCATGTTGGCCAGGCTGATCCTGAACTTCTTACCTCAAGTGATCCACCCGCCTCAGCCTCCCAAAGTGCTGGGATTACAGGTGTGAACCACCACGCCCAGCCAGTATTTCATTTTATAGATGAGGATACTGACACTTGGAGAGGTTTAGTGAATTGTTCTCAGATTCTTACCTTCTCAGCTTGTAAGTGATAAAGCCACTATGCAGATGGGAAAACTGAGGACCAGGGGGAGAAAGTGATCCACTCAGTGTCACAGAGCAAGTCAAAGTAGCAGCAGGATGCAAACTCAAAACCCTGAGTTTTCAGGCTAGTGCTCTCTTGGTCAGATCTGAACTATTTCAACAGACCAGAGGAACTCTCCAAGGAACACGATATGCCATTAGGCTGACTGCTATTCTGCCTTCCTGGATCCTCCCATTCATGTTTTAGCCAATGTCAGGGGCTTAGAGGAAGGGCACATTCAGGATCCATGGATTGAAGTGTTTTTACTTTGTTTATAGAGTGGCATAACAATTTGATTCAATACCTTACAATTGTGAGATTGCACACTCAAATCTGGGCTATATCTTAGCAGCAGATTCCACTGGGCTTGGTGATGGATTGAACGTGGGAGTCTGGACCCAGACTGAGAGCAAAGTGTCAACCAAGCACAGTAAGTCCAGAGTTTACCCTGCCTGTCCCCGTTTCCATTCAGCAAATTGTTTTGGCATTTCTACTACATACCTAAGATCTGAGACAGCCAGAAGCAAATACGACACAGCCCTGGCTCCCAGATGATCCCTATGACAGGCAGATGTTTTTCTGCAATCCCGCCGTGTAACAAGTCCAAACTCTCAGTGGTGCAACATCATTTACTGCTTTTAAGTCTGTAGATTTACTGTTCTGGCTATGGGGAAGTGGGACAGGTTGGGGTCTGCTCCATGTCTCTCTCCAAGACTAGCAGCAAATATGGGCATTGTCTTCTCACAGCAAATGGCAGAATGGCAAGAGTCTGAGCAAAACTCCACAAATACAATTAAGCCAGACACAGCGGCTCAACCTGTAATTCCAGCACTTTGGGAGGCCAACGTGGGAGGATCTCTTGAGCCCAGGAGTTCAAGACCAGCCTGGGCAACAAAGCAAGACCCCATCTTTACAAAACAATACAAAAATTAGCCAGGTGTGATGGCTCACACCTGTAGTCCCAGCTACTTGGGAGGCTAAGGTGGGAGGATCATTTGAACCTGGGAGGTCAAGACTGCAATGAGCCGTGATGGTGCCACTGCACTCCAGCCTGGCTGACAGAGTGAGACCCTGTTTCAAAAAAAACCTGCTTTTGCCACACCTACTAGCATTTTATTGGCTAAAACAAGTTTCATGGCCACGTCCAAAGTCAAAGAGAAATGAGACTGAGATAAATATACCTTTCCTATAGAAAGATACTGCAAAGTCATATGGCAAAGGCATATGGATATATAATACTATCATATGAGAAGGGAGTAAAGATATGGTAATATTCAGTATTCATAATGGATCAGTCTTTAAAGTCATTGATTTGCCACTGTGCTGGGCCCTGGGGGAAAGGAGGTTGGAAAAGCAATAGAGTGGACTGATGTCAGTCTCTGGGTTAAGCCAGAATACTCCCGCCACTGTTAAACAGAGAATAGGAGATCGCAGTGGAAAACACACTGGAGAGAGTGGAGCAGGTTGCATGCCCTAGCCTTTGGAAGGTGGAGAACAGCCAGGCTTGGTGGTTCTGGGACTCACAGCCAGAGGCAGGTGTCAAACATCAAAGAGCCAGCTCCTCTCACTACCAGAGACCAAGTCAAGGCTAATGAGGAGGAGGCCCCAGTACAGGCCCTGATGGGCAAATGCAGCTGGCTCCACCAGAGGCAGTTTTCACTAATTGTGCTGCTTTGGCAGATGACTCACCAAACAGAGGACTCAATCCCAAGCCCAGTGAGGGTCCAGCAGCCTTCAGGTCAGGGCCTTGGAGGCGGGCTGAGCACTGGGCAGCCAGCCAGACCAGATTCTGCTTGAAAGTGCCTGAAAACCTCCAGCCTGAGTCGCTCAGGTTCTGAAAACCCTGCTTCAACTCACTTCAAGCGTAGGCTTCATTGGAGAAAAGTTACATGATGAGAGGAAGGAGGAAAGGAAAGATAGCGACTGGAAAGGAATTTTTACAAATTCACAGACTGGTTCTTTGAGGGGGTGGAATCCCTCCTGGATGTGGTTCTTCTGGACTACACAGGAGACCATCCTCCTTTCTACCCACCCCTACCCCTGACTCTTTAGAACAGCCTGGCAGAGGGTCCTTCATAATAGCATCCTTGCTTCCTTGGTGAAATTCACCAAAGCAGTGACTTATGTCTCCATTAGCTGCCAAGACACATCCAGATGCCTCACTTGGGGCTCTGGTGGCAAACCTGGGGTGGAGAAATAAGCTTCCCTCCATTAAACTGGCCCATGCAACCAGGAAGTCTCATCCATGCCAGGCTTCAGGACTCAAATCAGCTTGAGCATGTGCTTGGGAAGAAATGCACAATCAGTTTCAAGGTTGAGTCCTCATCTCCTAGATTCGAAAATCACACAGATGATCCAAGTTCGTGAGAATAGCAGACATGAACAAACCTACTTCCTACACTTTACAGATGGGGATACTGTGGCTTTGGGTTCAAGTAGGTCCTCAAATATTAATTTTCCTCACAAGAAAAGTAAATAAAATGAGGACTTATTTCTGGGCCAGACGCTATGCTAAAGACCAGGGCAGCCACCAACCCTTACTGTACATTTGTAAGGGACCTGGGACAGGACACGTGGCTTGGTGAGCAGAGCGTGGGCCGGATTTCTGTCCCCGTTTGCCGTTCAGCCAGGCGCTCTTAGGCAGTGTGTGACAGGCACAACTGTACATGGCAGCCCTACTCAGCACTCTCCTTATGAAGAGTAGACTATTTGTAGCATCAATTTAGCGACAAGAAAAATGGGGATTAGAGAAAGTAATTTGCCCAACTTTGTGTAACTATAATATACAAGTCTCTAAAGTTTGTGATATTAGAAAACAGAATAACACAATCGTTATCTGCCTCACTCCATTTTGCTTTTGGATCAGCCAAATATTTTATTGGTTTAGGGTTATTTGGCAAAAAAAAAAAAAAAAAAAAAAAAAAATTGGGTTTCTAGGAATGAATGGTTAATAACATATTAACTAACACAATGTCAGAGATCTAGTTGTATGTTTAGAAGCACAAAATCATGATGGGCAGATCTCGGGAGACATTTCATCTAATTTCACAGCCTCCTACCCCACCCCAAGAATTTGAGAAGTCATTTGCCCAAGGTCTCACTTGGAGTCAGGGGCTGAACCAATGCTGGAACGCAGGCCCTGACACTGAGGCCAGTGGTTCCCACTCCACCAGCCCAAGTAAGGATGCCCTCCCAGCTTTGTGCTGTGTCTGGAGACAGGGCAGGCAGAACAGGGAAAGGAAGGTCTAAGGCAGCCCCTCTAGAGTCCAAGTCCTTAACCAAAGCTCAGGACCAGGGCTTGGAAGGAAAAGGGCTGAAACGAGAACCACTGTATGGGCCCCTTGCCAACTTACTGCCCCGCTCCGTCCTTGAGACGAAAAGGCCACCTCATTCCACAACCATATTCTAGGTTTTCATAGGCAAGAACCCATCCACGGCTCTCTGCACAGCAATGTATTCTTACTGTTACATAAGGGAAGGAGTGCTCTACCAAGGGAAACTCCCATATTGTCTTCTCCTGACACCCCTTAAACAGACCCATTACCCCGAGAAAAACCAAACGACCTGTAATGCCCTACTGCACAATGCACCATGCCTCTAAGCCTTTGCCTGTGCTGTCATCTCCCCCTGCCCCCTCTTCCTCCTGATGGCATTCTTGGCTTACCTAGGTTCTGTGGATCCCCCAAGACTCGGCATGGGAAGTACCCTTTCTGGGAAGCCTAGTCTAATACCTCCCACCTTGTGCTCTCAACACATGAACTACTGAACTAAATGTCTTTCCTTATGGGCTCCCAAAATGCTTTCCTTTCTCACTCATTGAATGAGATATTGTGACTTTCTTTTCCCTCATAGCTTGTAAAGGACAGGGACCATTTTATATTAACACTAGGAAGCATATAGCCCTTGTGCACTGCACACTGTATAATAGATGCTCAATAAACATGATGAATGAATGAATGAATGAATGGGGAATGAATGAGTAAATGAATGGGGAATGCTTATTAAGCACATGAAGAGTAGACGTGGTAAGTTGTAAAGTGCTGCCCCACTGCCAAGGATAGCCACAGCCAACAGTGGGTGCTTAATAAAACTTGGTTTGAATACAACTAAAAGGCCAGCCGGGACCCCCAGATGGCTGAGGGCATCCTGATGGCACCTCCAGCCATCTGGACTGTGAACACCATTAAGCACATCCATCAGTTCAGCGGCGTCTCTGGGCCTCAGCCCAGAAGGAGTTCATGCACCCATGAACTCTAGCCTTTTAAATGTTCAGGAAACCTCACTTTTCTGGTTGTTGGAGCAGTTCTGTGAATAGAGAATGGCCATGTCCACTGGACAAGAGAGAAACTGAGGCTCAGAAGGGAGGGGGGAATCAACTGTGTGTTCTCTACATGCCTCACGCTGTGCATGGAACTCAGCATTCTTCATTCTGTGGATAGAGGAACTGAGCCATGGAGGTGAAGCAGATGACACAGAGGTCATAACTGCAAGAACCAGGAACTCAAGCCCACTTTTCCTGCCTCCTCCATCCACCATCTCTCAAATATGGAATTTTTAATTCGCTGTCATGGACTGAACTGTGTCTCCTCCAAATCCATATTTTGAAGCCCTCATCCCCAAAATGACTGCTTTTGAAGATAGGGTCTTTCAGGAGACAATTATAGTTTAATGCGGTCATAAGGATGGGGCCCTATCCAGTAGGACAGGAGTCCCTATGAGAAGAGGAAGGGACATCAGCACGCTATGTCTCTCCACGTACACAGAAGAAAGGCCACATGAGAACACAGTGAGAAGGTGGCTACCAACAAGCCAAGAAGGCAGACCTCACCAGAAACCGACCCTGCTAGCAACTTGAATTTGGACTTCCAGCCCCTCAAACTTGGAGAAAAAAAAATATCTGTTGTTTAAGCCACTCTGTGGGGATATCTTGTTATGGCAACCACAGCCGATTGATATAGCCACTTTCAAGGAAGGGACTTCTTTTTGCCTGCTGGGATCTTTTACAGCCCTCTTACCCCCTTGTTTTCCTCACATCATGGCCAGTTTATTTACTCCATCTTGATGACGGGGCTTTTACTACCATCTGGTCTGCATGTGCCACAGGGATCTGTCCCTTTTCCTAGAGCCCAGGGAAGGAGGCTGCCTGAAGCCTTTCTCAGGCCTGGCCACTTACAGCAGTGATTGGCAAATCTCTCAAGAAGAGCAGGGATGTTACCTAGGACTAAGGGTGCTGAGAGCTGGAACAGTAGAGGGGGCTGGTCCCAGACCACAGTGTCACTGCCATCAAGGTGGGACCATTTCCCATTGC
The DNA here is from genome assembly GCF_043159975.1 of Macaca nemestrina. NCBI lineage: Eukaryota > Metazoa > Chordata > Mammalia > Primates > Cercopithecidae > Macaca > Macaca nemestrina. The sequence goes on from NC_092142.1 coordinate 65,045,117, forward strand.
AGAAGCCAGCAGACTCAGGGTCCACAGGCCTTCTCCCACCTCCCAGGCCACCTCCCACCTCCCGGGCCACATGGTCTACTGGAAACAGTGTAGACTTGAGAGCCTGACCTGAGTTTAAACTCTGGCTCTGCCACCGGCTGAGAGACCAATAATCAATAGGGCTTTTGGCCAACATTCCAGCACTCTCCTCTCAGGCATGCGGTAAGAATGATCTTCCCACCAGCTGGGAGCTGAGTGTGGCCATGGGACTTGCTTTGAACTAAGAAAGAAGAACTTTAAGGACCAATGCATTGTTTTTTTCCATTTGGCATGGCAAACAGCAAAGTTTCAGATTGTGTCTGCTCCACCATCCTGGGTTCCTACATAAGGAAAATAAGAAGAAAAACCCATAGCTGTCCTGCAATAGATTCACAGAATGATCAAGAAATAAGTCTTTGCTTTCAGTCACTAAGATTCTGGGGCTAATTGTTACTATAGCATAACATAGCTCATCCTGACTGCTACAGTGACACTGATTAAATCATAGCCTCCTTGAGACTCAATTTCTGCACCTGTAAAACAGGGACAATTGTATCTCATAGTTTTCAAAGTACCATGCTTGGTACACTGCAGGCCTTTGACACGTCAGCTTGCACACTCTCTTCTCTGCACTGTTTTCCCACAAGTCCTTCTCATGATGGGATTAGGCATTTTGAGACATAATTTCTTTAGGTCAGATGTTTAGGTACAACCATCTATGTGTCCCTAGCACCCTGTACTGGGCTGGCACCATGGCAGATAATCAGTAAATATTTATTATTAAGCAAATATACAATGATTAATCACTTACTGAGTGGTTGACTCTGTGCTGGTCACCAGAGACCAAAGTCTCTGATCATTTCTCTTGCCTTTCACCTTTCAGTGTAGGTATATTTACTTTCTTCCCAGTCCAAGGTAGCACTTAATTCTAGCTCTCCTGGCTAGGTGGGCAAATCCCCTTCTCTCTTCTAGTAGTAGAATCCCCTCAGCAAGGCTCCTGCCCATCGATCTCTCAATCTCTGCCAAAACACTTTCAGCATTTGAGAACTCACTACCTACAAAATGCTCTTCTAAAATTAGAATTACACACCAGTAGGTTTGGCTGTGGACCAAGTCCATGAGCCCTTCCAGCAACCCTGCAAAGTATGTATCATTGCTATCACCCCATCCTGTAAACAGGAAGCTAGGATACAGAAAGGAAATTGTTCAAGGTCACACAACCTTGGTGAGGTATGACTGTAATTTTCTAGGCACACATGCATGGTATACATGGTATGCATGCAATAAGTATTATGGGTTGATTGACAGCTCCGTCCCCAGGAGGGAGTTTCTAGGGACTCCAAATCTCTATGGAACCCCAACCCCAGAATTTCCAGTTTGGCTTCTGGGGAATCTTAACAATGCAAACAGCCCTTCATCTCTATTAGAATGTAAATCTCGGTAAATGATTTCCAATAACACAGTCCTTGCCAGGAAAGGAAGCATTCACACTGTTGCTCGTGCATACTATTGGTTAATATTTCAGGATGCATTAAATGTGTAAATGTTTAGAGTGTGGCAAAGTTCCAGTTGTGAGCCAAGCCACTCTACAGAAAAAAAATGAGATGCTGAAGGAGAATATTTTTAGACTTGGACCCAACCTGACACTACCCGTAAGTACTTTGTGTTCGTGGGCAGAGTATGCAATCCTGCTACTGATTTGCCAGGAAGGAAAATAACATGTTGGTTTCAAACAGATGTTCCTGAACCCTTGATGGAAGCTGATGACTTCAAGATGGGCTGGCTACTTTGTGGCTTCTTTGGAGACAGTTGAAATTAAGACGGGATCTGGGGCATGACGGAGCACCAAATTTGCCAAAGATGTGCTGGAATAACTAAGCAACAGACATGGGTCAGATGAGCCATGTGCTGAAGCCAAAGGCACATGCAGGAAACTGGAACATTTTGTTGGCCCTTGGAGGACACAGGAGGAATGCTGATGGGCAATATATTTTAAGCAAATATGAGATTGAACCATATAAAATTGCTGATATTTAATCTTTCTTGACCAAAACTATGGCACTTGGAGGTGTTTCAATCAGATATACACATAACCCCACATGCCCGGCAGCAGACACGTAACTGTCTGCAATACAGACCATTGTCCACAATTTAGAACACCAGCCGAGTAAACTCTGGAGTTTCTGTGATGGAGTCAGACCCAAGTATTTTTGCCAAGATAGGAGAGGGGGGAAAAAAGGCAGAAAGGCTATGAGCACACTCTGGGGGACAGACCAATTAAGATCCCAACCAAGCTGTCTGAGTTTGGCAGCTGTCAGCAGCTGGCATCACCATTGTCCTAGCACATGAGCTGCGGAGCAGGGAGCCCCAGACCTACAGACAAACTGCCTGGGTTAAGTCCTGATTTTACTTCTTTCAAGCTTTAGTAGGTTGAATGCTGACCTCCAAAAAGATATGTTCATATCCTAATTCCCTGAACCTGTGAGTATTACCTTGTATAGTGTATTAGGGTTCTCTAGAGGGACAGAACTCATAGGAGATACACACACACACACATATATATATATGAGTTTATTAAGGACTATTTGACTCACATGATCACAAAGTGAGGTCCCACAATAGGCCATCTGCAAGCTGAGGAGCTAGGAAGCCAGTCCAAGTCCCAAAATCTCAAAAGTAGGGAAACTGACAATGCAGCCTTCAGTCTGTGGCCAAAGGTTCAAGAGTCCCAAAGCTGAAGAACTTGGAATCTGATGTTCGAGGGTAGGAAGCATCCAGCATGGAAGAAAGATGGAGCCCAGAAAACTCAGCCATTCTAGTTTTTCCATGTTCTTCTGCCTACTTTTCATTCTGGCCACACTGTCAGTTGATTACACTGCCCACCCAGATTGAGGGTAGGCCTGCCTTTCCCAGTCCACTGACTCAAATGTTTATCTCCTTTGGCAACATCCCCACAGGCACACCCAGGAATAATACTTTGCATCCTTCAATCCAATCAAGTTGACACTCGATATTAACCATCACATATGGGGCAAAAGATGTCCTTAAGTTAAGGACATTGAAGGAAATGACTTAAATCCAATGACAAGTGTTTTCCTACAAGACAGACACAGAGAGGAGAAGGCAGCACACACGACAAGGAGGAAGCAATGTGACTGCACAGGCAGAGGTTGGAGAATTTGATGTGGCCACAAGCCAAGGAGTGCCTGGAGCCACCAGAAGCTTGAAGAAACAAGGAACAGATTCTCCCCTAGAACCTCCAGAAGGTGTACAGCCCCACGAATACCTAGATTTCATACTTCTGGTCTCAGAATTGTAAGAGACTGAATTTCTGTTGTTTTAAACCAATAAGTCATTTGTCACAGCGGCCACAGGAAACTTATACACGAGTCCTCTGACTCAGTTTCCTTGTCTGTAAAATGGGATAAGAACTTCAGGAGTCCTCTGACTCAGTTTCCTTGTCTGTAAAATGGGATAGGAACTTCAGGAGATGGTGCACTGGAACATTTTAGCAAGGAATCTAGTATATTCTAAGCACCCAATGAATGTAAGATGAAACAAGCAAAACACCACAGGAACAGAGAATTGCATCAGACCCAAGGAAATGAGATAATGCTGCTCTGTGTGTGTGTGTTTGGAGCTTCAAAGATGTGAAAAGGTGCGGTGTTCTTGAGACCTGTCTACCTTGCCCCAGCAGGAGTTCCTCAAGTCACAACTGGGAGCCGAGAGGCCTTCTCAGATAACTCAAACAGCCACCAGCAAAAACTACTTCTGTTTAAAAAATTTGTTTGAAAGTATTCAGGAAGAGTTCGTTTTCCTTACAGAACTGCATATTGGACACAATTTAAGCAATCGGGAACCTGGCATTTTGAGCTTGCTCAACCATCGGAAAAAGTATTTTTCAAAAATATAGTTAAAAAAATAGCACGCAGGGGAAGAAAATGGTTATTAAAAATGCTTAAGAGCCTTCCTGAACTTCAAATGGGCTCTTCACAACAATAATACTGATGATTTAAGGGAAAAAATGAATCAAGACTCTATTGATTAAATGTTCCTTAAATTATATGTGGGTTTTAAAATGTGTGGCAGTATGCAAAGCACGTTGGAGGTAAAACGTTTGAAAAATCACCCAAGACATTTAAAGAATTTGAATGTAGCTGCAGCTTCAGCCCCAGGAGGGAGTAGCCTGGGCTCCAAAGAAGAAAAGGACCCTCAAGACCATCTATGACCCAGGCCAGTAGTGCCTAATTCCAGAGTCCCAACGGCAAGGAGGGATGTCTGCTTCCTGCTGTCATGGCCCTGGTCTCCCTAACTCCCTTGCCGTGGCTTTGCATACACAACCTCAGTCCATCATTCATTCCAGAAACACGTCTTGAGCACCTCCTAGGTAGCATGCCCTGTGCTCGGAGCCAGGGTAGATGCAGCACACAGGCTAATGTGGCCACAGATGTGAAAACAACCATTATGATTCAGGGAGTTGATAGCCATGAAATGAAGGACCCAATGGGATAGTCCCTCCCCCATCCAAGGAGATCAGGGGGCTTCCTGGAGGAAAGGAAATTGATGATGAGATCTGAAAGGTGAGCCAGGATGCAGAGAGAATGCAGGGGAAGAGAGAAATTCACACAGCAGGCAGGGGAGTGGCACATGCAACGTCCCAAGGTCAGAGACACCGGGCATTTAAAAACAAAAGCAATGCAGCCAGGCCTGCTTCAGGGCCCTACATCTGGGTCACCTGCTCAACCTCCCCTCAGTAGCCATGGACTCCACTTCCCACAAGACTCTGGGCTCTGCTCACCCAGTGGCTTAGTCTCAGATTCCTGAGTGAGAAACTCATCTTCCCTCCTCTCCCCGAGAATCCCACCGGCTCACCTCAGACCTCATGGTGGGGACACTCAGGCGGCACGCAGGGAGGCCTAGGGTACATATGGAAACATCGCAGCTTAGAGGACAAAGCATCTCTCCAGCAACCTGACCTTCTCTGTGTGATGGATTCCCTCTTCCTACTGCAAGTGGTGTCAATTCCCAAGTTCTGTCCACCCCTCCACACCTCCCCATCCCACCAGTGCTGGCTGAGCTGCGGTCTTCCTCCACCCCTCTAACCCAACCTATATAGAGTTTCAGAGGAAGAGAGCCTGAACATAAAACCCTTGGGAACTGCTGGAGGAAAAGATGGAAGTCTGGGGGCCAGGATCCTTTCCTCCTCCGTTAGTTCTCATTGTGAACAGGGACCATTCCCTCCTGGCCCGTGAAGTAGCCTCTGGAGGCCCAGCAATATCCTGATGCAAAGGCAAGAGCAGCTCTCTCTCCCTGGGCAACATTCTTCATGCACTATTAGGATCCCAATTCAACCCCTTCCACTATGAGCAGCACAAGAGCAGGGACCCCATCAATTCTGGGTTATCTTTGTTCCCCTCCAGGTAGCCCCATGCCTGGCACAAGAAAGTGCTAATCACATGCAGTGAAGGAATGCATGAATGCATAGACATCCTAGTTACTATGCACTGGCCCGTTCATTATGGTCCTGAAGCTCACCATGACCTATGAGGCAGGAAGGACAGAGCCTCATCAGGGTCTCGTTCAAAGCAGACTGGACCAAGATTTCACAGCAGTAAGAAGCAAAATTAGGAGAAGAGCGCAGGCTTCTGGGTCTCTGCATGCACACACCACCACAACCTGGGCCTCACTTTTCCTATCATGCTGCTGGCTCTGCAAATATAATCAACCTCTGACTATATCAATCAGAGCACCCAGCAAGGCATCAAATGAGAGAAAGAGGAGGAGAAAGAGAAGGGAAAGAAGAAAAAGCCTCAGCCCTTGAGAAGCTGGTTGGTGGTACTGAAGAATTACATATTTGATTTTAAGATATTATTCCCCCTTCTCTTCTCCTTCCACAAAGTGGTACATGGCCCATTTATATATTTAATTAGAATGGATTAAAATTAATAACATCTTGAGTGGTTCCTGACCCTTCTTGAGATAATTGGAGACACCCTGGGGTGATAAGAAACCAGGAGGAAGAATTGCTGATCTAACCGACAGAGGCTGAACTTTTTCATGTGCATGTAATCAGTGCATCCCCTAATCACCCTCTGTATATTTTTTAACTAAGATAGGTATCCTTATGATGTGGAGTCACACCCTGTTCCCCAAGCTGCAGAGCTGAACGCTTGCCCTGGGCAGGCAGAGGGGGTGAAACCTATCCTGCCTGCATTCATCAACCAACATGCAGCTCTCATGGATATTTTAACAGATGTTTTAATAGATGTGTATTGTATTATTTGTTTCTATAGGGACAGATATTTTTTTTAAAAAATGTTGAACACTTACTAGGTGCCAAGGAATGTGCTACATCTACTCACATCCATGAACACATTCATTCTTCATCACAATGCCCTGCAGGAGTGAGGGGTGGTATTGTTCTCTCCCACTTGACATTTGAAGGAACCAAGGGAGAAGATGGCCCTGGGGGGACTACTTCCAACCAAGACACTGCTGTCACGAGCACCTTCATCTCAGGCTTTGATAGGACTTGTGTGATCTCCAGGGCTCATTGCTCAAGCTCTGTTCTCAGCACAGCAGCTACGGGCATGATTGACAGGTCTGAGAGGGGTCCCCCATGTTGTCTGAATGTGTCTCACTTTCTCAGACCAAGGAATGAATGAGCAAGAGCCAAAGAATAAGCCACGACCACCCCTAATGGAAATGAGAAATCAGGCAGATCCAGGCCAGCGAGGACCCCCCGTCCCCCAGGCCTCTGCCAGCCGCATTGCACACAATGGCCTGGTTTTTGGATGGGCAGTCAGCAGTGAATCCAGATCCCGCCCTGCCACTTCCTATGGAGGCAGATATGTGACCTTGGATAAGCCACCAAGGTGCGCCCAGTGGTCACTTCTGCACTGATAAAATGAGCAGGTTAATATGTGTCCAGCAGAGCTTTAATAATAACAAAGGCATCACTGAGTGCCTGACATGATACTCATTGTTCTGCTGATGAGGAAACAGGTTTGGAGTCACATGGTCATATGGAGAAACCCATCTGTTTCCACGACACCTCCTGACTCCTCGCAATGCAGGGCGCCAGATTTCCTGGCCCACAGGGAGGACAACAAGCTTTAAATAGTCACTGAGAAAGGAATTTTTGTATCTTCCTTGGGGTCTTCCTTAGAGGCCAGTAACAACCCCTCCCCTATCCCACCCCCACCAGTACATCCCCACTCCAAGTCCTGATGCTTCTCTCCTTTTTCATTTGGGCAAAATGGCCCCGTCACCCCCAAATCTCCCTCTCCTCCCTGCCTTCTGTCCTCTGAATGACAGATTAAAAGCACACCTGTATTTTCTGCAATAAGGACTATGCTCATGAGTGGGACAGCATTTTGGGGTCAAATTAGGTCAAGTCAGATCAGTGGCCTTGGAGCTGCTACAGCATTAGGTAACCAACTCAAGGCTGGTTCCGCCCGGAGCCCTTTAATTTTGGGGAGGAAGATTTAGCTGACTTGAAAGAAGGGGGAAGCAAGCTTGCAGAAAGAGATTGATTTCAGCGAAACACAAATTCATACTCACTAAATGCCTTAACACTTTGGGATCAATTAAAATGAGATAGAGAAAAAGGCACAAAGAAATAGAGGATAACAGGAAAGAAAGAGGGCAGGGAGGAGAGAGGCTTACCTTACTGGGGAACAGAACAGAAGGACCTCAATCCAGGGAGACAACTCCCTTGGGAAAGAGAGGAATCCTGGGGTGCTAGAAGATTTCATTTTGTAGATCTGGGGGACTGGTGGTCAATGGACCAAGGATCAAGGGTTCTCAGTTAGGGTCAGAATCAGCTTCAAGGGCACGAAGGTATGGGGTTAAACAGTCTAGACCCCACATCCACAGGTTCTGATTCATTAGGTCGCTGGAAGACTGAGAATCTGCCCATCTAACCGTCCACAGGATCCAGTGCAGGTGGTCTGGGACCACACTTTGCAAAGCAAGAACTAGACTAGAGAGATCATGCTGTACCCCTGGTCACCAGGGTAGCAGCAATGACCACAGGCATTGCTTATCCCTGGGACTGCTGCAGGAAACCTGAAGACAGAAAGCAAAAAGACCCTTGCATCACCCCCTCCAGAGAAGATGAGGCCTCTTGGAGAAACGTTTAAGGGGAAGAAATCAACTAAATTTGGGAGATGAGGTTGGTCAGACAGATGGAGAAAGGGGTGGTCTTTGAGATCTCTCAGGCTCCTGGCTTGGGTAGCCTGCTTCCCAAGAAGCATGACTCAAAACAGGGCTGGACCACTTTGGAAGACAGTTTGGCAGTGTCTTACAAAAAACTAAACACACTTGCACCATATGATCCAGCCATTGTGCTCCTTGGTATTTACCCAAAAGGGTCAGAAACTAGCATACACACAGAAACTTGCACCCAGGTTTATAGTGGCTTGAGTCATAATTGCCAAAACTTGCAAACAACCAAGATGTCCTTCAGTAGGTGAGTAAAGAATCTGAGGTACATCCACAGGTGGAAGGAATATTACTCAGCCCTAAAAAGAAACTATCAAGCTATGAAAGGACATAAGGAAATGTAAATGCATATTGCTAAGTGAAAGAAGCAAATCTGAAGATGTTACATACTGTGTGAGTCCAACTTATGACATTCTGGAAAAGACACAATCATGGAGACAGTAAAAAGATCAGTGGCTCCCTGAGGCTAGCGGGGAGGGAAAAATGAATAGGTGGACACAGAGCATTTTTCGGGCAGTGAAACTACTTTGTGTGATACTGTAATGGTGGATACCCATCTTGATACATTTATCCAAACCCATAGAATGTACAACATTAAGGGTAAACTCTAATGTAAATTATAGTCTTTGGGGGATAATGATGTGTGGATGTAGGTACATGTACCACTCTGGTGACGATATTGATAGTCGGGGAGGCTGTGCCTGTGTGTAGGCAGTGGGTACACGGGAACTTTGTACTCTCTGCTCAATTTTGCTATGAACCTAAAACTGCTCTTTAAAAAAATAAAGTCTATTGAAAAATAAAAATTAAAAACCAGGGCTGGAGATTGCCTCAGGTCCCATGAAATAGGGGAGTAGTGGGGAGGCTGAGTGGTGAAACATAGACAGGGGGCTAAAACTATTGGGGACATGGCAGGAGTAAACCCAAGCCACTGGCCAGGTGCCAATTTCTTAATGAGTGAGTAAAGTATGGTGGGGTAGATGGGTTGGGAAATCAAAACAAGAAGTTCAGGCTCCATTTCTCCCCACCCCTCTGGCCAGTGCTGATGTTATTACAAACATAAGCAAGATCTTAACGAGAGAGCAGTCTCTCTGCACTGTTTGAAATTCTCAAAGATCCCTTAATTCCCCCGAAAGAAAACAGTTCAAACAGGTGCATAAACTAGCCAGTTAAACAGGAAGCCCCAAGCATCATTATTCTCTGGGTGAGGCCTCCTAATGCCCCCTTAATGCAGAATCTCCCTGCCTGCTCCTAATAAGGGCTTCTCTCCTTCATGAGAGTCCTATAAAATGCATAAATATTCCTCAAGGAACTGAGAGAGCTCCTAACAGTCTTTAATAGCCATCATAAAATGAAGGATAAAATGTGTGAAAGGAGATTGGTCATGAAAATAGTACAAGATACGTGAGCAATGAATTTCCTAACCCCTCCCTGGCTGAGTTTTCTGTAGAAAGATATTGCCTGGAGTCGGGAGCCTGCCCGGAAGAGGCTGGGGAGGGGATAGCCAGTCATTAGTCAGAGAATCCTGGACCAGTTGAACTGGGAAAGCTGAGGTCTAGAGATGGGAAAGGAGGTGCCTAAAGTCATACATCAAATGACAGACCCTAATCCAGAATGACCATGATTTCCTGTAGTCCAGATGGGGTGTATCCTAGGAATTTGCATTGTTCCTTTATTCCCTGGACGATCAAGATAAAAACTAGTGTATACTAACCAAGCCTGTGACTGAAACAGCTTTGGCCCTGGCTACACGGACTCCCCCAGCCCCTGTGGGGGCCAGACGCCAATGTGTTGATGGGGCCCATGGCCTAAGCACTGCCCAGAAACTGGAAAGGGACTAGAGAGCATGTTAATAAGGCAGGGATCAAAGCCAGGACACAGAGTTGAACATCCACAGACCAGGAAAACAAGGGCAGGCTCCAGACAGCTGTTTTCCAGAATGGGTGCTATGATGGGCTTGCTATGAACGCCCCAGGGACGTGGCGCCTGGGGAGGATGACTCAGTTGGCAGAAGAGCTCACAGCCGACAGATAACAAAGTACCTAGCCCATGTCCTAGTATGTAACAGGAGCTCAATAAACAGCAGGTCTTGAGAGGTATAGCACTGAAGTTCTACAGAGGTGCTGCACTGGCCAGGAACTGCTGATTATTGAGCTCTTATTGCATGCCAGGACATGAGCTAGGGGCTTTGCATGTATAATGGCATACAGTGCTAAAATTGAGTCTAACCACATTGACCCACAGATATAAGTATGCACTTAGGCTGATGAAATAATGTCCAGACAACACAGCCTGGATCCAAGCACTTGTTCCTGCTCCCTGCCTCTGCCCACTGGTCACCTAAGTCTTAGGTTTTGCCTTATGATCTACTGCCTCATTTGTCTTGACAGTAGAATGGCTTCTTATGTTTGACCCTCAGTACCTTCAGGACATAAGACTTCCTGTTCCTCAGACTCAACCCACCCACTTGCCCAGCTATGGTTCAGGGATTCCTATCCCAGGGCTTGCTTCACTTCCTGGGGTCCCAGCCCAGCCCATCCTGCTCATAGCACATGAGGTCCAAGAAGCCACATTTCATGTTCCTCTGCCCATCCAGGTTGACTAAAAGCTGGCTATGAGAGGCTTCACAGCTGCAAGTCAACTGGAAAACTTCAGCTGAAGCCTTCATTGCACAAAAGTCAAACCCAAACAGAGATGAGAGGTTGGGGCAAGTTGAGAAGAATAAAGTTTTCTTGTAAGTTTTGCTTCTAGGCCAGATGAGGGACACCTGACAATGTTTTCTGTGGATAACCTAAGATTCTGATGAGAACCAATGTCATCCTAAAGGTCCTCAACAGCAGGCCAAGACACAAAAAAGAAATCAAATGTAGAAAGACTAGAATAGATAAATAGAACCATCATTATTTCTAGAAGATGGGCTTCATGAAAAACCCAAAAGAATCTAGAATTATTAGGCCAAGTGCAGTGGGTCAAAGCCTCCCAAAGTGGTTGGCCTGTAATCCCAGCACTTTGGGAGGCTGAGGGAAAAGGATCATTTGAGTCTAGGAGTTCAAGACTGGCCTGGGCAACATAGATAGACCCCCGTCTCTACATTTTTTTTTTTAATTAGCAGGAGGTGGTGGCATGTACCTGTGGTCCCAGCTACCCAGGAGGCTGAGTTGAGAAGATAGCTTGAGCCTGGGATTTCAAGCCTGTGATGAGCCATGATTGCACGCCACTGCACTCCAGCCTGGGCAACAGAGCAAGACCCCATCTCCAGAAAAAATAATAAAAGAATCTAGAATTAGAAAAAAATAAACCTAGCAAAATTATTTGATATAAGAGTGATATACAAAAATCATTATTTATTTCACCATCAAATGGATATAAATGACAATGTTTAATAATACAATTTTTGGTAACAACAAGATTCATCCTTAGCCTAACAAAAGATGCTAAAGACCTTTATGGAAGAGATTGGAAAGACTTGTTGAAAGACACAGAAGACCAAAATACATGAATAAATAGACCTACCTCATGGGCAGGAAAACTCAATGTCATAAAAATACCAATTTGACAAAAATTGACATATATTTTCTATATTATTCTAATAAAAATTCCCAACAAAGTAACTGTAGAACTTGACAAGTTGATTTATAAATAAATAAATGTATATGTATATGTATATGCATGTTCTGCCTGCCCAAATAAGAAAAATGTAAATTGAAACTACACTAAGATGCCAATTCTCATCCAAAAGTTTTCTAAAAATACGTGCGTTAAAAAGCACTTTTATACAGATAGTAAGAACTCAAAATGGCATTAGTGCCATATAGAGGAAATTGTACAGAAGTTAAGATTGATGAAGTTAAATAAAACCATGTAATCACAAATTTAAGTTGGAAGTATAAGAACGCATGACATATCTTTAGTCTGGATGTGCAATATATATATTCTCTATCTCTATCACTGAAATGGTCCAGAAACAATTACTAAGCAATAGCAAGAAGCACTCTTAATGCCGAGATTGTAGTTTTTCTAAGCAGAATTTCAAACTACTAGGAACCAGGACTTCTTGGACAAATGGCTGATTCTAAGTCTGGGGTAGGAAATGTCCAATATGAACCTGGAACACCTTGTAATTTCAGATTTCAAGAAAAATAACAAAGACTACTGGGTCACGTAAAAAGATTTCAGGTGCTAACTTAAAGTTCCCACTGGCCATAGATGGGAAAATTTGGACATCAATGAAGATAATGACTATAATAGATTAAAACACAACTAAAAGATTTAGCCCTTGAATTCATAATATTTTAGTAAACTTATTTGTTACTTTTGGAGGATGCTGATGCTCCAAGTCATTGTCCTGAAACCCAGTACAAGGAAAAGAATCAAGCATTTTTCTTGTTTTTCCTCTACAAATTCTATGTGAAGGTAACCGAATAGTTAACTAGAGGAAATTTCTCTTTACAAATTATTCTAGCTAACAAGTGAGAAAGAGTGTTAGAATTAGAACGCCACCATTTTTGCATTCCTAATGATTAATGGATCTAGGCCATGATGACCAATGGCTGCTATTAACACAAAAGAGAGACAAATAAATATTATGCGCCTCCTGATGGAAATGCATTCTACCACCTGTGAAGTAGTCTTGCCTATCTTCCTCCTCAAAATGAACCTGAATCTGATCAACTCTCAAACTATCTATTTACAAAAAATAAAGTGAATGGAGGAACATGTTAAATAACACTACGGTGATATCATAGTACAATCCAGACTATGAACAACTCTTGAGATGGATGTTACTCGGATCTTGACGCAAACAGCTTTTTAAATGTAAAAGAGTTTGAGAAATTTGCTTTGTTGACTGGATATGTGAAGTTACTAAGTTTTAGACTTGGTAACGGTGTAATGCACATTTTTAAGAGTTCTTAAATGCACACATGGAAACAAACGGAGTCAAGACACCACAGAAGCTAATGGTAAGGAAACTTGCCCCACCAGTCATCAAGAATAATTAGAATTGGTGCTGGACAAATTGGCTAATGGAGCAGAGAGTTGAAAAACAGATCCATTATATGTACACAATCAATTTTTTTGACAGAGCTAATTTTTCAGGTGAGTGGGAGACAGTAAGACTAATCAATAATTGGTACTGCAACAATTGAATTGATTATCCACATGGAAAAATAAAGTCATTCAAGAAAAGAAGAAAAGACTGACGAATTCAACTATCCTGAAATTAAGAATTTCTGTTCATCAACATACCTGAGAGAAAGTGAGAAGATGGCTCAAACTGGGAATGAAATTTGCCAAGTATATAAGAGACTAAATGATTTGAGTCCAGAATATGTATTTCACTCCTAAAAATCAAGGAGACACACAATCCAAATAAAAACTATGGAAAAGACTTGAACAGGTTTTCTCAACAATAAAAACTAGAATAGCTGACACTTTTTTAAAAAGATATCTCATTATGTAATGAAGAAAGTGTAAACTAAAAACTACAGAGAATATATATAATATATCCAATTCAAGAATCTGACAGTATAAAGTGCTAGTGAAGATGTACATTAATGAAAAATTATGTACACTACCAGGGAAGAGTATAAATTGACTCAAGCACTTTGAAAAGCAATTTGGCATTGGCTAAGAGAGTTTGGTTTGAGTAGTACATATGGCACAGTAATCCTAATCTTAAGTAGATGCTACATGTTCATCCAGATATGTTTAAAATAATGTTTGTAGCATACTTTTTCTAGAAAAAGACTGGAAACAATCCAAATATTAATAGAATAGTGAAAGTGTGGTATAGTTACACAATGGAATAGTATACAACAGTGAAAATTAATGAAGTACATAGTACAGTACATAGACCATCATGAATGAACTTCACAAACTTAATGGTAAGAGTTGTATGCAAGTTGCATGAAAATTCAGAATATGCATAAGAATCTCATAGCATGATACCATTTTTATATAGTTAAGCCAAAAATACCTACCAATAGCTTGTTTAGGGGTATATGCATATACATATAGGGAATTTTCTAAAGAAAAGTAGGTGAATGATGAATACAAAATCCAGAAAATCTATATACAATTATGTATACGGAAGCAAGGCAAAGCTTCAATGGTGATAGTCTTGTAATATTTTTATATCAAGTTTTGAGTTCATGGGTGTGTCTTTCATTACTACATTTAACAACTTAGATACACTATATATTTGTTTTTGCAGCTAGGAAATGGTTTTTAACGATGGGGTTGACTCACTAGGGCTAGCACAGGTCTGGTTTCTGCATGGAAGAATGAGACTTGATGCTGGGAGGGGAAAAGGACGCTGTCTTTAGAATCGACAGTATAGCTGGAAAGACCTGCATGCCAAGTGGATCTTACTGAGGCAAACAGACATTCCCGAATGTGTGAGGTTAAGGAGAAAGAACTGTTCCTGGGCTGGAAGGAATATCTGAAGTTAAGTTTGCATTTATCACCAAAACTTGGCACCACCTTTGTGAGGGAAACAGAGTCCCTGCTCTAGTGGGCAAGTGCAGGTTCACAGCTGGATAACCTAGTTTAGATTGATGAGCAATGTGTGTTTTCACAGACACTCCTTTCTGCTTGCTTCAAAGGTTGATGCCTCCAGGTACACAAGTTCCCAGGAGAGGGGTGGGCGGCATGGAAGGTAGATGTCTAGGAGGCTTCCAGTCATCTCTTCCAAAAACATTTTGGACACCTAACCCATGTCAAGCACTTCTCTGGGTGCTGGAGCCACTGAGATAAGCAAGATAAGGTCTTTGCCCTTTATCACACCAACTGGAAAAAGGGAGGAGAGGAGAGGGAGCCCACATGGGAGAATGGCAGGCATTTCCTCTGGCAAAGGTCCTGTTCCTTGATCCTAATGTCAAAATGAGGTGAGAAATGTGACTCAGGGAAACTGAATGTGCTCACAGCCACCAGCTGCATGTCTGTACTAGGTGGTTTTTAAGCCTCAAAAACAAGATTGATACCCAGAGTATTTTCTCTCCAGATCTTCCTAGTTTCCTTATCATTTCCTGAGAAATAAAAAGAAATAAATTATCTTTAAGTCACCAATGTTTACACTGATATAGCAAATGAAAGAATGACGACGGAAGGACTTGTTGTAGAACCAGAGAAAGGATGGAGTACCAGGGGTCTGAGGAGGACCTGGACGTGGTATCCTCAATTTGCAGCCCATCTGACATTCTGCAGTGGATTCATTTTCTACTCACACAACCAGGCAGACGAAGTCTGGAGGAAATCAATGTAATTTTTGTGTGTGCTGAAACCCATTTCTTTCTCCTGGAAGATCCCCCACGAGGCCAGCTGGGGGGTACCAGAAACCCATTTATGTGGGGAAGTGGTGGGAGGAGGTTGTCCCTGCTCAGCCTCTGGTGGCTGAACTACCCAGGACCAACCGGGTAGGGTTGCTGTCATGTAAGTAGAGTCAAGTAAGTTGCCAAGGGTCCAAGAGACAGGTGAGGCCATGAGAATTTGAGGAGGCACATTTGATATGACGTGACCACAGAACCCTGGATAGTCTCAAGGGTAGAAGCTCTGATGATGGACTGTGCAGATGAGAATGGAAACAGGATGATTCCTTGAAAATCTGTGCAAGGAGGTGCTGTGGTTCTGGCTTCCCCCTCCCCATACAATCAGGCATCTAGGTGGCAGCTCTTTCCCCAGCCTGGCAGAAGACTCAGGTATTGTTGCTCTCTAGGAACAGGGAACTAGAGGAGCTCCACACTCACAGTCAACAGAGGCAATGTGGGGCTGCAA
The DNA here is from genome assembly GCF_043159975.1 of Macaca nemestrina. Taxonomy (NCBI): domain Eukaryota; kingdom Metazoa; phylum Chordata; class Mammalia; order Primates; family Cercopithecidae; genus Macaca; species Macaca nemestrina. The sequence goes on from NC_092142.1 coordinate 65,061,134, forward strand.
TGAGGCACGGTACTAAAAATAGGAGGAATAAGCAAAGTTGGCAAAAGTTGAACAGGGAGACACTAGGACCACACACAGCCCAGCTTGAATTGTCACTCAGGAAATTAGAAAATTCCTCCTTGGGCAAACCGAACCTCCCAAGGGAAAAGACCTACTGATACTAACATTTGGGGTGGAGGGAGGGAGGCAGAGAAATTGTCAGGTCATAGCTCCATTTCTGGACAACAAAGCCCCCAGCTAACAAGCTCTGCCTGACCACACTAATATTCCCAATCATCACTTTGACATTTCCCCCAAACATGTGTGTGGACAGCCAAGAATCACTAAGTATTTGAGGAGTCTCTCAGAGCAAAGCAAACAGAAATAATAAAGGAACTAAGACATACATACAAGAAGAAAAAACAATCACAATCTTAGTATCCTTAAAGGGAGTATATTAGGGTTCTCTAGAGGGACAGAACTAATGGAATAGCTACATATATAAAGGAGAGTTTATTAAGTATTAACTCACATGATCACAAGGTCCCACAACAGTCCCTCAGCAGGCTGAGGAACAAGGAGAGCCAGTCCCAGTTCCAAAACTGAAGAACTTCAAGTCTGATTTTCGAGGGCAAGAAGCATCCAGCACAGGAGAAAGATGTAGGCTGGGAGGCTAGGCCAGTCTCTCTTTTCACATTTTTCTGCCTGCTTATACTCTAGCCATACCGGCAGCTGATTCAATTGTGCCCACTCAGATCAAGAGTGGGTCAGCCTTTCCCAGCCCACCAACTCAAATGTGAATCTCCTTTGGCAACACCCTCACAGACACACCCAGGATCAACACTCTGTATCCTTCAACCCAATCAAGTTGACACTCAGCATTAACCATCACAGAGGATAAGAAAATATTTTATCTGTGAAACAGAAATTGTACTTTGCTATAAATAAATAAACAAACAAACAAACAAGTAGATTTGTGAATTTGTGAAGTAGAACAAAAAGATGGAAAAACAGAGGAGAAAAAGAAAGAAAATTAGAAGATCTATGGAGGAAAACAATAGACAAATGCTAGAAGCTCTAGAAAATAAAAAGAAAAACAGAGAAGAGAAAAAAAATGAAGAAATAGAAGAACTCCCCAGAGGACATGCATTTCCAGATTTAAAAAGTTCATTGAGAGTTTAGCTCAATGATAAGATGAAGATCAACACAAAGACATATCATTGTAAAATATCACAACACCAGGGAGAGAAATAAAAATGTACTAAAGCTTCCATGAAAGAAAACACAGGTCATGTGCAAAAGGTCAGTAATTAAAATGTCATCAACAGTAATGTTGAAACCTAGAAGCCAATTCAAAATTCTAAACAACAACAAAAATTTGCAGTCTAGAATTCTGTATTCAGCATATACCCACAATTCAGTGTTTAGGTATGAAAAAAGATATTCCAAAAACTTGGGCCATCAAATGAGAAATAAACCAGAGAAGAGGAAGAGGGTGGAATTCAAGAAACAGAAGATTCAATACAGTGGATTGGCAAGTACTCCCAGGCTGATGTTTAAAAGAATTTCTAGAACCATGCAACAAGCGTATAGAGCAATCCCTGTAGACTGGGCCAATAGGGCAGCAGGTGGCAAGAGCTGCAAGATGACCTTGTGGTTTTCATCTCATTGACAGGCATGGAGAGACTGTGGATGAATCCAGGATAGGCACAAAGTAACCCAGCAAATGACCACGCAAAGCAATTACTTTAGCTCTTCACTCAATAAACAGTTGCATAAGAAAGAACATGTGATCTTGAGACATTACATGTCTCAACTGTAAATGATATTTACATGGTCATAATAAAAGCACTGAATATGTATTTAACCAAGATGGGTGAGAAATAATTATAGGAGGGGGAGAAAAGATGTATATTTGGGGATTGGGGAGCAGGAGCTGGTAGAAGAGAGCTATACCCTCATCTTCTACAGCAAGAAGACAATAGATCATGTCTAATACAGGAAAAATTAAAATAGCAGTAGATATGTCATTAGAGATATAAAGGTGAATATAAAAAAAGAAATAGGAGTTGAAAGCTGTTGCCTTTGGGGAACAGAAATCAAGAGTGAGAAGGAATTGATCAGGGGTCTGCTGTTTCTCATTATGATCCTAGTAGAACTACTTGATATTTTAATCTGTTCCTTTGATAAAAACTGAAATTATATTTAAGTTTTGGACACATATACCTACCTACATACACACATACCAATATACATACACACATACCCCTATCTGCATAAATACACACTTATCTACAAATACATACAAACCCACCTACCTATATGCATACATCTACATAAACACACGGACACACACACACAGCTATCTAAACATACAAACACAAACCTATTTACCTACCTACACACACACCGACACACCCCTAGCTACATACATAGACACATACCACGTATATACATACACACACTCACATATATAATACACACACACCATGTATATACATATACACTGTAGGGAGTGAAGAAGTCTTTTCTCAGCCACTGCTAGGTTCATGGCTGAGGCCCCTACAACAAAACCAGATTAACAACAACAACAAAGCAGGCAAATTTATTTAATTTTTATGTGATACCTGAGCCTTCAGAAACAAAGACCCAAAGAAACAGGGAAGCCTGTGTGTTGTTAAATTTCACGAACAAGTGGATAGTTGCAGGGGAGAATGATTGGACGAAGCAGGTATGATCTAATAGTAATGTGAAAGGAAAGTAAGTCTCAGGACCCCAAAATCCCTGAGCCAAAGGGAAAAGTCAAGCTGAGAACTGCATCAGGCAAACTTGCCTCCCATTTTCTTCCTAAATAAAACAGCTATGGAGATGAAAGAAAAAAAAAAAAAAAGCTGCATACCTCCCTCACAATTTGCCCTCAAGAAAATTCCTTGTGGGTCTGGAGATTTACCCTCAACAGTTCCGTTGAATTTCACCCTGGCAGTGGACATCGACAGCTGATCTTCACAGATGCTCATCCTGCTGCTCACCTGAGACAAATGCATAGCTGATTGCTTCCTCTGTCCTACTGTTTATGTAAAAATGCAGATTCACAGAGCCAGACTAAGGCATAAGTGACTATTCCTCTAACCCCTTTCACACGTAAATTGTGCATTTAATAAAAGTCTGATCAAAGACCCCAAAGAATGTAATCTTTTGTATCTTATCTACCTATGACCTGAGAGCCCCCCTGAGTTGTCCCACCTTTTTAGACCAAACCAATGTACATCTTATACATATTGATTGATGTCTCATGTCTTCCTAAAATGTATAAAACCAAGCCCTGTCCCAGTCACCTTGGGCACAGGTCATCAGGACTTCCTGAGACTGTGTCACGGGATGCGTCCTTAACCTTGGCAAAATAAACTTTCTAAATTGATTCAGACCTGGGTTCACAGTAATAAAGTCGGGGAAACTTAGCAAGGCCTGCTTGTTTAGATTCTCTGTGTCCCTGTGTTTCCAGAGATAAGAACATTCCTTTCCTCTGGGTATATACTATAGGAAGGGTACACCCCACACAAGGGTCTTGCTTTGGGACAAGGGAGAAGGCCAAGTAATTCTTTCCAGGTTTTATGGCCCACTTCAGGGTCTTCCCTGGGTGAGAGAGGGTCAGGGAGACATTTCTGCTTCTGCTAATTTCTCAGATGCCAAGGTGCCCTATTCTGGGATAGCATATTCTGAGTCCCATCTACACACACACAAACACACTTATCTGCACACGTACTTAACAGGTGTGTTAAAGTGCTGAGTGCAGGAAAGAATGAAGGAGCGAGTTCTGTGAAATTCAGAGGGACAAGTTTCAGAAGGAGAGAAAATGAAGTCCACAGGTCCTTAGAAATGCAAAACCTTAACTTGGTCCAAACTGCACTGAAGTTGAATATGTTTGCCTATAATACGGCTGGAGAGCACTTGGGACATTTTGAGCCGTGTCTGCTTCAGCATCTCATCAGGGGCCTCCAAGTGCCACCTTGGGTCTCACTGTTGTCATTTCTGAATGTTTCTCTCTTAATATCTGAAGGCTTTAGACCATAAAATCCAGCATTCTTTTATAATACAGAACATCAGTCTCGCCCAAGTGGAGTGTATAAAATCTGGTAACGAGGTACAATAAATCTACTTTCTGTGAAGATTTGGGGCCTATAATCTCGCATTTAATTAACATTCCTGAAACAGTGCAAAGCTGCTCAGTTTCAACCCAGTTCTCTCTTGAGTCCACATCATCCCTCACTCTGCCCGATGCTCCCGGAGAGCATATACAGGATCAGAACTGGCTCAGATGGAGCAACGGCTTTCCTCTCCCGCTCCACGTCTGGGGCTGCTGGAAGGTCTCAGGACTTCTTAGCCTCTGGACTGAGAAACAAAAACCTGGAAACCATGCTCAGGAGCTGGCATGAACCAAAATCAGAGTGATTTCCTACTTGTCCTGATGCAGTGACCCTCCCCTGCCTCTCCCAAGGATGAAGGTGCGGCACAGGACAGGAACAACAAGACCTTCCCTAGGGTTGGCTGGAGAACAGTCCTGGCTCTCTGACCCCATGCTCTTCTCACTCAGTTCTTTCTCTCTCTCTGATCCAGCCCCCATCACTCTGGCTGGATCTCTTTTTCTCTTTTTTTTTTTTTTTGAGACGGAGTCTCGCTTTGTCACCCAGGCTAGAGTGCAGTGGCGCGATCTCGGCTCACTGCAACCTCTACCTCCCATGTTCAAGCAATTCTCCTGCCTCAGCCTGCTGAGTAGCTGGGACTACAAGTGCCCACCACCACACCCGGCTAATTTTTTGTATTTTTAGTAGAGACGGGGTTTCACCATGTTAGCCAGGATGGTCTTCATCTCCTGACCTTGTGATCCTCCCACCTCAACCTCCCAAAGTGCTGGGATTACAGGCATGAGCCACCATGCCGGGCCCTTTTTCTCTTAATGATGTATTGTCTTTGATGGAAAGTTCATGCTACCCACTGTGTTTGTCTGATGGGTTGGAAAACAGGAGGTCAGTGGTCAGCCAGGGGAGCATTGCTACAAAAGCTGGCCAGGTTGTGGGGTAGGGAGAAGTGAAAAAAAGCAAGCAAAGCTGGAAGCAGCGGTGGAAACCAGCAAGGCAGGCAATACTTCCTTCCCCTTAGTGACAGTCACCAGCCCTCCCCACAACTCTGTACATCATAAGGTAGAGAAACTTATATTCAGCATTTGGTTGGGGCTTTTAGGGGGTAGGGTAGAGGGGCTGGTTCTTTTTTTCTTTTTTTTTTCTTGTTTTTAAGCAGAATGCCACTTACATTTTTAAAAGGAGAAATTATACCGCAGTTTCTGCTGTGACTTTGATCTGGACTTCTCTGTACCTTCTCCTAGTTCCACAAAGTATGGGGGTTTTCATCTATATCCATCTATTGACAAGAATGGAAAGATGGATTCATTTTGGGGGCTCCTGCCAGGCTGAGAGGAACATGTCAAGTTTTTTTCCCAGGGTGACAAGACGAGGGAAAGGCAGTGATCCAACCATTCGATCCAGCACAGAGACAGAGCCCCAGTGCAGAAACAGAACCCAGCGCAGAGACAGGGCCCCAGTGCAGAGACAACCCAGCGCAGAGACAGAACCCAGCGCAGAGACAGGGCTCCAGCGCAGAGACAGAACCCAGCGCAGAGACAGGGCTCCAGCGCAGAGACAGAACCCAGCACAGAGACAGAACCCAGCGCAGAGACAGGGCCCCAGCGCAGAGACAGAACCCAGTGCAGAGACAGGGTCTCAGAGTTTGTGTTGCCCCCAAAATTCACACATTGAAATCCTAACCCCCAAAGCGATGGTATCATGAGGTAGGGGTCTTTGCAGGCGTGATTAGATCATAAGGGTGAAACCCTCATGAATAGCATTCATGCTCTTTTGAAAGGGGGCCCAGAGAGCTCCCTCACCCCTTCCACCATGTGCGGACACAGTGAGAAATCGGCTGTCAATGAACCAGGAAGGCGGCCCTTGCCAGAACCCAACCATGCTGCCACTCTGATCTTGGATCTCTAGCCTCCAGATCTGTGAGAAATAAGTATCTGCTGTTTATAAGCCATACAGTCTCTTGCATTCTGTTATAGCAGCCAGGACAGACTAAGACACCACAGTGGCTAAGCACAGACCAAATTCACATCACAGGATGAGCAAAGGCTTTAGAGGCACCAGCTGGGCCACATGCAAGAGCCACATCACAGCTCTAATCCTCAGTTGCTTCTTCTCTCAAATGTTTTGTATTTTTGCAATGGAAGAATAAGCAACACAGTCCAAGAGCAGTGCCAGCTCAGAACTCAGGGAGTGGTTTGTTCCCTTTCCATTGGCTCATCCCCTCCTGAGGTGCATGCTCTTGAACGTCTTCTGTGTTGGGAAATCTTCATACTATGCAGCCACATTTCACTTTTGTAAACAAAAGTCATGTGGGGGCTCAGACTGCTGATGAATGGGGCAGATTCTGGTCTTGGTCCTGATGCTGAGAACTGTGTGGTCATGGACAGGCCAATTCTAGTCTCTGGGCCTCAGTTTTCTCATCTTTGAAATGGGAATGCTGGACTTCACTTTGAAGGCCTCTTCCATCCAAAATTGCAACCTTATATCTTTTATTGGGGAAGGATTTTTTTTTTGAGGGGTGGGGGGAACAATCCACCTGTCAGTGGTAAAAGTTAGATAAACCAATTTTGAGGTTGTCTTGAGGAGAATCACTCTGGATACTCACACACAAATGTCTCAAGTAAAGGGCCAATGTCTAAAGCCACCAGGCATGGACTTTCAAGATGACTTTGAGAGGTTGCCAATGTGCATCTGTGTTTTTAGTACAGGTTTGTTCATAATTGGAACCAGAACTTGACAGTAATGGCTCAAATATGGTTTGTCCCATTTTATCTTAATCCCAGATCAAGGGTCTTGCTCAGCTCTTACAGCCAGTTAGGAGCAGAGGCATCCACGCCAGGAAGCCTAAGCCCCTCTGCCCCGCCCCAGTTCCATCAACAAGACACACTCTGGTCCATGTTTCAACCCTTTGATTCCCAAATTCAAATAATTAAGTAGGTTTCTGTGGCATCATCGTAAACAGCTTAGTGTCTCAGATCAGAAATGCTGCTGCGAGGCATGCTGGGAGCTATGCCAGTTTGGGGGAGGGGTGGATAATTAAGGAAATCATGGTGAATTAAGCTTTCTGCAATGAGGCACAAACATCTTTTCACGAACAGCAACATCGCGTTAGCTTATGTTTTGCCAAAGAGAAAGGCAGGCCTATCCTCAGGGTTTTCAGCCTGGTAAAACACATCTGGCTACCGAGCCAAATATTTAAGGGTCATTAAAATCCCAAACTCCCTTTGCCAGGAACTTTTCTCCTCTGTTATTCAAGCGCAGAACAGTTATGGAAAATGCGTTCCATATGGTTTGTGCTGCATTCCTATTTACTTCATCAAATCACTGCTTTGAAAGAGCTATTTGATGTCAAAGATGCATTAAGATTTTATAGACGCTCCCAATGCAGCTTTTAAAGATTCTCCCTTTGAACCCAAAACACTTGCCAAGAGTAAACAGAATGGAAACCACAAGGGGTCAAGGGCTTTTTTGGAAACAAAGACCCCCAACCCAATCAAGGACGTTCAAAGGTTTGAGGCAAACACGCTTTTTCATCCGCTTGCCAAAAAGCTTCACAAAAGATGTTTCCCATGTAAGTTACATTAAAATAAATGTTTTAATGTATTCATATTTTATTAATAATGTGACACCCTCACCCACCACTTCCCACCAAGGGGGACACAAGATGGTCATGCATTTAAAATATTAACAGAACTTTAGAAAGCTAGAAAATTTATCTTTAAACCATACATTGAAATTCTTTCCAGTGAAGCTTTCTCGGGCTTGAAGAAAAGGCAATAAAACATGGACATTGGAAGAGCTTGCAGGGCCAGAGTCAACAGACCCTCTAGCACACCCAGAGCTAGGAGGACCTTGGAGGGTTGCTCCCACTTTACAGAGGGCTAAACTGGGAACCAGGGCCCAGGGCCAGTCAACAACAGGACTAGAAGCTCCCACACTGGTCCCTTTTGTTTCCCCTCTCCACTGTCTTCCTCCTTTCTCCAGGTGATCATCCCTTCCTGGATTCCACACAGCCTCCTCCCAATCTCTCTTCTCATCCTATTTCTTGTCCTCAGGGAAAGAGGGTGATTTCCATAAAACTTCAATTAGGTCATGTCATTTCTCTGCTCAAAGCCTACCATGCCTGCTCACCTAGTATGGCTTCCCCTGCTAACCTACCTGCTCACTTAACAATCCCTGCTCACTCTCCCACCTTCCTTCCCAAGGACACCAAGTCCATTTCTGCCTCAGGACCTTTGCATTTGCAGTCCCTTCTCCCAGGGGGGCTCTTCCCCGCTCTGCATAGCTCACCTTATAGCTCTTAAGCCATACCTCCTCAAAGAACTCCTTCCTGGCTATTCAATGTCAAGCACCTCCATGACCTCCACTGACTGGTGTCTCCACATTGATCAGAACTCCCCGCTGGGTGGAGAATTTCATGAGGCCATGCAAGAGGGACTGTGTACTATTTTCTGCTACAACCCCAGTGCCCAGCACAGTGCCTGGAATGTAACAGGCACTCAGTAAGCATATTTTAATAAGATACCTGTCTCCCAGCCCTGGGATCCTTCCATTAATAGAAAAAGACCTCCCAAAAGGTCAGCTTGTATCTTTAGAACCCAACTGTGTCCTCTCTCTCTTTTTTAATCTCTTCCTAATGGGGCCTTCTCTCCTTACCCATTCAGGGACCCTACCACCCTCTTACAGCTGTCCTGGTTCACTACTCACCTGTTCTCAGCCCCCTAGTTATTCAGATTTCAGGGTCTTCCAACAGTGTAGAAAACAGACCCCTCAGAGTAAGTCTGGAAATTTAAGTGGGATCAGAAAATCTCAACTAAAACTTAACGATAATTTTTAATGGTGGAAATCAAGGCAGCCATTGACAGGGGAGCTGCCCGGGGAAGAAGACCAGGTCTTTTTTCCTCTGAGATCCCACATGCCTGGCTGGGGACTCAAGCTGATGCAATTGGTTTCTGATGGCAGATGCACTGTCACTCGCTGCAGCTTAAGTGGCTTCTTCATTTCCCCTGTATCTTCCTTGAAGTTCACATAAATATTTTTCATTTGTATTTTTGTGTTGAGTAAAATAAAACTGGCTTGTGATCAAATGTGTATGAATCACAGTGATTGCACAGTCTGTCTCTTTGCCAGGAAGTCCTAATGTAGGTAGATGAATATCTTGGGCCAAAAGCTTGTAAAGAGGAACAAAAATCTGCAGACTGAGGATTTATTCCTTCAGCCATTCCACAAACATTTCTGAGAATCTAATTTGTTCCAGGAATTTTACTGGGGACCCCATAGTAAACAAGACCAGCCTGGCTTCCAAGGGAAAGGCAGACATTAGGCAAATAATCACACCAGCATTTACGGGTTATCATCTGTCTAGTGAAGGGCATGCGAGAATGTACAGCAGGGAAACCTGTTTTAAGCTGGTGAATTGGAAAAGGCTTCCTCTGGGGAAGCAGTATTTGAGGAGAGGTTGGTGGCTGGAAGACAAGTCAGGGAAGCTGACTGAGCACCACCAAATGGTCAGGGGGCCCAGTTCAGGCACTCTCTAGCTGCCCTCTCTGTTGTACTCTACTAACTCCAAATCCTTCTAGCTGCTCCACTCCCACCACCACTGCCCCAGTTTGATTTTCTGGTGTCTGTCTAGAATTGATACTCTAACACCTCCACCTAGGCCCTTCTGTTCTCTATACCAGACTCTTTCCCAGGAGCATAGTCCTAGGCTCCTGGGCACCAGGAGGTGCTGGAGGTGAACAATACCCAAAGGAACTCATTCATAGCTGAGTACAGTGGCTCACACCTGTAATCCCAACACCTTGGGAGGCCAAGGTGGGAGGACTGCTTGAGCCCAGGAGTTGAGGACAAGCCTGGGCAACATAGTGAGGCTCTATTTCTACAAAAAATAAAAGTTAGTCAGGTATGGCAACGTGCACCTGTAGTCCTATCCGCTCAGGAGGCTGAGGTGGGAGGATTGCTTGAGCCCAGGAGTTCGAGGCTGCAGTGAGCTACGATCGCATCACTGCATTCTAGCCTGGGTGACAGAGCAATACCTTCTCTCTAAAAAAAAATAAATCAAAAGAGCAAAAGAACCCTTTCATGGAATGAAAGATCTTACAGAGAAGTTCAACCTGGTGCCATGAGGCTCAGGTGCAAAAGGAGGCAGTGGAACAGGAAGAAGGGCGGGATGGAGGAACTCTAGCCATGTGTGATGGCAGCAGGGTGGAAGGCAGTTCCTGCGGGGGTCAGCTGGCAGCTTGAGGAAGGTGAGCAGACACAACAGCCATGCTCTGTGCAGGCATCAAGGCCCTCTGTGCCTGTGATCAGTGAGTGCAGCCTTCCTCTGGAGCTATCATCAGGACCTGCAAGTGAGTTTAAATTCCAGTGAGCAGAGACAATGTATTCAAAAAAGACTCCAGTTTCAGCTCAAACATTCCCCTAGGAATAATTTTGGCAAGAGATCTATTCTGAATTCATGGTAGGCTGGGGGCAAAGATAAGAGGAAGAAAAGGGAAGTCTCTCTGAAAGGAGCTTTGACCTCAGGGCTTAGGAACGGAGTCTGTCTTCAAGCTTTTGGATGCTCTCGTAAAAAGGGTTTGTAAATAATTTAGCACCCCCAAGTAGTAGATTCTAAGCGGCAAACAGCCTGCTGAGAGGAGGGCTGTAGAGACCCCAAGGAAAAGAGAACTCAGGACAAAGAGCTTCACAAGAGCAGGGACCATGGCTGCTGGTCACCATGATACCCCCAGCACCTGCACAGTTCTTGGACCATGGCAGATGCTGCTCAGGGGCTACTTGGGTGGGTCAACATCTAAGGGAATAAACAAATAAATGACTTATCATTAGGGAAAAAAGCATGCCAAAAACAACAGCACATACCCATAATCATTCCCCAGTTTTGACACCACTGACTCCTCCCTTGTCAGTCTCTCCCAGGGAATGAAAATCACTTCCTAGACACTGGACTTCTGCAAACATATGCTAGGAAGCATATTGTATTAGTCTATTACAAATGACAGAGATAAGACTCGAAATTTAAAAAAATTAAAAAGTGGGAATGGGGAGTGATTTCTTGGCACACCTAACTGAAAGGTCGTATTTTCAAAGTGGTATTGCTAAGCTCTCTTACTCCTCAGTGTCCCCCTGCAGGTCATTCCCATTCTCTCTGGCTTCCCCCAATTCCACCTGCCCAGATGGGAGAATGGCTGCCTCCAGGATCCTGATTTAACATCTTAGAGGCAGAAAATAAAGTCTCTTCCTTCTTCAGTGTACATTAGGCTTAGGGAAGAAACTGATTGGCTGATTTAGGTCATGTGCCTACCTCTTAGACCACCAAGCTGTAGAGGTCAGGGAAAGATCTGATTGACCAGGTTTGGATCAGAGGTAAACCTCTATGGCCAGAGGAGCTGTTCCGTAACCGACAATACTACAAGAATTACATGGAATGGGCCAATAACGTGTGCCTCCCAAAGGGAGGAGTCTGCCATTATTATCATGATCCTTACTATTAATAGGAGGAGGAGCAGCAGGAAGAGAGGGAGGAGAAAGGCATGGTAGACAGATAAAACCAATAAATATCCCCACCCACCCATACCTTCCCTGCTAATGGAAACTTCCATTACTGCTGCTTCAGACATTTTGATAAAAGAAAGGGACAGTAACTCTCTAATCTTAGGTAAAATATACTTTGAATTGTTCTTCCTCTAGCAGGCCGGTCAAATCCCACAGCAAAGAAAACACAGGCATTGGAGTCAGACAGATCCAAGTTCAAATCTCAGCCTACCCACATGCTAGCTATATAACCCAGGGCAAGTTGGTTAAATTCTGTAAGTTCCATTTTTTCATTTGCAAAGCAAGCAGTGAAATCCAACACCTGATATGTACCGAGGATTAAATGAGAAAAATATGTGAAAGACTTAGCACACATTTTCTGACAGAAAGACATCAATAAACATTTGCTCAATGGGTGAATTAATTAATTTGAACTTCACAGGTCAAAGAGGATCTGGCTCGATTGTCCTAGTTCCATGACTCAGGAGCAGAATGAGTTTTGCCTTTCTAGCAAAAATAGATAGTGGTATAATTTAAAGTTACAGGATAGAAAAAGTCCAACTGGCCAAGTGTAAGCCATAAACTGGGCAAGACAAGGTTCTGGGAACACACCCACCTTGACTACTCACCACATTGGTCTTGGGCACAGCCAATAAGGAGCCGGGCATTGTCCTAACAGCTTTATACATTCAGCTTTTATCACCCCTGCGTGATCTTAGATGCTAAAAATGTACCCATTTTATAGAAGAAAACGAAGCTCACAAGAGAAGAAAAGTAATTCTTCAAAAGGAAATCAGGGTACTCTTTACCAAGAGAGAGGAGATGACTGCCAGAATGGGGCCCAAAAATCAGATGCTCACCTTATCTCATTCTGATCTATGGTTGAGCTGTCAGAAATTACCTGATTATTGCTCTCCAATACAACAGTAAGATGACAGAATTGTCTTTTGCATGGAGAGGCACATCTCTTCCAGACATCGCTGACATGAGCCTCACCTCAGCATTTTAGGGTAGAGGATTCAGACACTAGTAACTCATGTTTCGTGGATGGGAAAATAAGCTCAGAAAGTTTAAGTAACTCAATTACGACCACATAACTATCAAATGGTCAGAGTCAAGGGTCGAACAGCACAGCCTGACAGAGGGAAGGTGTAACTGACATGACTACAATACTCTTTTATTATATATATTGAAGTTAACTGTGGGTTTTAATATAAGCATAGACTCTGAGTGTAGGAGGGATCTTAACGGTCAGAGGCAAGCTCCCTGCCCAACTTGAGAAACTTACTTCAGCCTCTCTGATGTGCAGGGGAAGGGCAGAACCAGGGTTAGAGACATACCCAGAGACCATTCCCCAACGTGGCAAAAAGTGCCAAATAGCAAATACATTAACTCAGGTGTAATTCTTCGAAATGAGAAATTCTTAATGATCTACAATATGCATAACACTGTAAGAAAATTTAAAATTCTAGTGTATTGTAGCAAGACATATAAATTGTTCTAAATATCTCGGTCATTGAGGAAATGTTCTATCATTCAAGGTCTTGAAGACTAAGTATTGAACCATCGTATGTGGAAGGGATCTGTCTATAATATCTCCTGTATCTTCTGGGAGATTAGAATTTTCTCAGTATGGATGTAGAGTGATAATATATGTATTGTCCAGATTGGGACACTTTTAAGACTAAAGGAGGATATGACTAAGCATCATGCCATGACCACGGCTATAAACTAGGACAGTCACCCTAGTTAGAAGGAACAATTAAAAACCATTCATTCACACAGAGCTCACATCAAATGCTTGATGTCTTGCTAGAGATATCTTCGCTCTTCGTCAATCCTTTTTTACCTCAATTTTTCATACCATTCCTTGACAGAAAGTGTTTGGGGGGCAGAAGGTGCAGATAAACATATATTCTGAATGAAGGTTTTACATGGTTGCTAATTTAGTTAAAACGGCTTTTAAACATTGTCTTTGGATCATCTAAGTTGGCTACAGAACAACAGCACAGTGGGAGGTTAATCGAGATTCAGCAACCTGCGGCTAATTGTAATTTCTTTTGGTTTCCTCTCTAAATCATTTTCTTTTTTTGTCTTTGAATCGCTGTCTCCATTTATGTCAGGTTTGGCTGAGTCAAAGCTCCACCCCAGCTCTGTGGAACATCTGTCCGTCTCCCTCTGAGGCCAAGAAGGATCCAGGTGGACAATGGAACAGTGGGATTTGGCTAGAGTTGGGACTGCTAAATCTGTCAGTCATCCAGAATGAGGAAGAGCCTGTTAACGCAGAATCCTAAAAAAGAAGTTCGTATGTGGCAAGGATTTGAGATATTCACATACAACAGTCAGAAGTCTGACTGTATAACATTCTCCCACTGATTTCTCACAGAAAACCTTTCCACATCCAAATTGTTCTGTCCTCAAACTCCCTTCCACTGATAGACTGAACTCTATTTTCTTCCCCAGAACATTCTTACCTTGTGATGGGGGGCAGGGGAGGGTGGAAAATGTAACAACAGGGAAAAAGAAACCTAAGGAAAATGAGCTCAGAAATATTGTAGCCACCTCCTCAAAGGGTAAGCTCAGCTGTTCAACAGGTGCAAGACATATTCCAGGCACTGGGAATGAGCTAAATGTGGTTCCTACAGAGACAGCCCTGCCAGAACAACGTTGGAATTTTGATCCTCCTAAAATCTAAGATGTAAGAAGAAAGGCTCATTGAAACAAAGATAACTGAAAGCTGTGACTTGAGATTCTTCTGGAAACAATGGTTTATTCCAAAGTTTTCTATAAGAAACCAATCCGCTAAATAAACCCAGAAGTAGATACTTTGAGTAGGGTTGCACAGGATAAGTAGGAGTCTGGGAGGTAAGAATGAAGACTGAAAAGAGTGGAAAACCAATCAGGAAAGGGTGTGAGTGAGTATATGAGAACAAATTTATGAAAAGTTCCTGCCATTTTGAGGGAACATAAAAAAATTGGGGGGTTTCTAGAATACCAGGTGGGTGGTAAGAGATGGGACAGGAAACCAAAGAATCATAGTTCAGCAATCTTTTCCCTATGCTGGCTAGAGCCCACGAATTCCAGCAGAGATATTTTAGGGACCCCTTGGGTAGGAGTAAGATTGAGTGTAGGGACAGGGCTCTCATTCTCCAGCCCGACTTCATCCCATACATTTCTGAGCTCATTTAAATAAGTATCAAGCACTAAAAATGTGGTGACCAAAGATTCTAGTTTAATACTTGACAGACTTAAACCAGGGAATGAATGAACGTGCAAGGTCAAACACAAGAGTAGTAAGACAACCAAAATAGCAATCAGATCCCCTGGCTCTAGTCCAGTACTTTTTCCATTATACAATTTGATGTGAGGATCTTCCCAGAATCAAATGAGAAAGCGAAAGAAGCCAAAAAATAGAGGCTTAGCTTTTCTCATTACTGGCCAAGAGACCTTTGGTCCCAGGCATGACACAGATACACACACACACACACACACACATCACCTGGGGAAACCTGTCACACTAAGCCCCAGAGCTGTGTTGTACCTGGGCTTTGTCCTACCTGACACAAGTGTCTTACAGGCAGCATAAGCAAATAATTGTTCTGACCTGTATAATCAACATTAGATGGAGAAAATATTAATGGTTATCTACAACACCCCATTTATCTTCCTGGGCCTCTGAAAATAGGTACATCCACAACAGAATCTTCAGTTTTGCTGAGTGGGGTGACAGAAAAAACTATCAACTGAAGTTTCATCATGTGAACATAGATTCATAAGTTGCTTCAAATCAGGAGTCAACAAATTACAACCCATAGGCCAAACCCTGTCCACTTCCTGTTTTTGTAAATAAAGTTTTATTAGAACCCAGCCACACCCATTCATTTACTTATTATCTACAGCTGCTTTCCTGTTACAAGAGCAGAGCTGAGTAGCTGTGACAGAGAACATAGAGCCCAAAAAGCCTAAAGTATTTGCTATCTGGCCCTTTGCAGAAAAAGCTTGACGATCCCTTCTCTAAATAAAGGTCTACAGAAATTGGAAGAGCCCAAGAGAAGGGAGGAAGCTGGAAGAAGATAGCCTGAGAGGAAAAGAAGAAGATATTTGATGGAAAGAGAGTGAAATAGGACTGCAGTGATTTGACAGTGGCATGAGGAGAAACTTTGGAAAATCAGGTGTTTAAGATGGATTTTTATAGTTTTGCTCTGTAGCATGCAATTCAATGTATTCCCTTGGTCACCGTGAGAAGTCGTCTTCCATTATTTTTTAAAAACTTCCATTACTTATAAAGACTTTGGGATTATATTTGTGATTTTTACTAATGCTAAGTTCATGAGATTTGCCTACAGACAGGAGGTACTGGACAAATGCCAGGATGACTGAAAGAGGTCCAGTTATGTTTGGGTTTGAAGAAAACTTCCAAGGTTTTGGCATAGTAAATCAGGGTCAATTTTTTTTTTAAGGAAACTTTCAAGAAAGGCCTGATGGTAAATGTGGATAAATTGAGACTTTCTCCTTGTTTTCTATGCTACTCTATCCTAGCCATGAGATGACAGAAGATGAGACAGGAATCTGGAAAGCTCAATGCAATAACAATAACTACCATTTGAGCACTGGAAATGTTATCATTATCTCTTATTCATTACCTCATGGAGCCTCCAAGAGAAACTTAGCAGAAGTCACTGTTATTAGCCCCATTTTACAGATATAAAACTGAGGCTCAATGAAAGCAAGTGGCAGCTCATAGTGCCAAAGTGGAGACATAAACCTGGCTCCAGAGAATATCCTCATGGTTTTGCCTCCTTCTCCATCTTCAGAGTTCCAAGCCACAAGTTGACCCAGAGGTGATAGCCACATGCCCAGTGCATTATCAAAACCTAATGGGCCCTCAAAGACCACCTCCTGAGATGTCCTAAGGCCTGGAGGAGATTCCAGTTCAATGTCATATTCTTCCTGTCCCATTGTCTTCCTCCCTTTCCAGTGAATTCCTTCTGTTTTCTTCACCCCACTCTCATTCTCTTCCCATTTGCTTCTTTAATTCCTACTCCCTTTCTATGGCATTGTCTTTATTTATTCACTCCCTGGAACTTGCTTTCAAAAACATTTACAATACAGCACGATCGCCAAACATTAGGAGTCTATGAGAAAAGCATGCTTCTAAAGAAAAACAGAGGATCCCACCGAGTCTCATGTAATTGAAAGAGGCTGATCAAACCTATATTTTGAGTTTCCTAGTAGCCAGCTTGAAGAGGAAATCTATGTTCATATAATTTAAGTGATTTTTTTTTCCAAGAGAGGCATAATTATTCTTCATTCTAAAACAAAGTTCATTCTCCCAAGAGTTCTTGAAAATACCATGAGAGAATACCATGATATACAGGTAATGTGATGTTCAGCAACATTTTAGATCAAATTCTCTGAAAATTCTCACAGGACTCATCCTTATTTATTCAACATGTTCAGCAAAATTTATTCACCATTTAACAAATATCTACTGAGGGCCTACTGTGCGCCAGGTACTGTTCGAAGCATACAGGACACATTGATAAACAATATAGGCATCGACCTTGCACCTATAAGGTGGATGGTGGTACAGTCAGATGGCATCAAACCCCACATCTAGGAAACGCATTTAAACCAGCTGGTCCCCAAACCAGAATAGGTTCAGAGAGACTGGCATCGCTGCATGGTCAAAGAAGAATGACAGAAAAAGGAAAGTGACTGCAGAAAACGGAAGTGCAGTCAACAAGCAGCTGGACTTGTTACAGCCAGTACTGGCCTTATTTGAACAGGATTTGAACAGTTGGCCATCTTTGGCCAAAACTCAAGAGTTTTGTACTCTTGGTACCAAGAGTAGGTTACAGCCCATTTCCATATCCATTTATGTTATAGTTCCCTATGTACAGAAAAATCTTTAGACTTGACTTAAAATATGTAAGGAGGCAGCTTTAGGCTAAACTTAATTCAACAGGGGGAAATGTCACTCCCCAGATGTGTAGCTTTCAAGAGATCTAATGATGTTTGGAGTGAAGTGCTAGAGAGAAGTCACTGGGCTAAGAGTGGCTTGCAGACTCGGTTTTTAAATATATATAAATATGTGTCAGTATATATACAGTGATATATACATACAAATATACATAATATATGTATATATCAAAAATCTGTTCCCTCCCTGTGGCCTTTCCCCAAGCTTTTTATTTTTTTATGTATGTATATACATTTGTATATTATATATACATAACATATATAATATGCATAATATATATTTAATATGTAATATGCATAATATATATTTTATATATTATATACATATACATATTTTTTTTTAAGCAGAGTTTCACTCTTGTTGCCCAGGCTAGAGTGCAATGGCATGATCTTGGCTCACCGCAACCTCCATCTCCCAAGTTTAAGAGATTCTCCTGCCTCAGCCTCCCAAGTAGCTGGGATTCCTGGCATGCGCCACCATGCCCGGCTAATTTTGTATTTTTAGTAGAGACAGGGTTTCTTCATGTTGGTCAGGCTGGTCTCAAACTCCCAACCTCAGGTGATCCACCCGTCCCAGCCTCCCAAAGTGCTGGGATTACAGTAGTGAGCCACAGTGCCTGGCCAATAATATTTTTTAAAGAATAAAATTGCTCCTCGCCCACGCTGAAACAGATACAAAGCGCTGGCAAATACCTAACAGAGATTTTCCCCCCAAATCTGAGATTAAAAAAAAAAAAAGAGACCTTTTCCGGAATTTCAAGGTTTCAAAACAAAGTAGGGTACCAGTCCTCAGTAATCTCCCTTTAGATCTAAGACTTTGATTTTCTTCAATTCTCAGGGAGATCAAATGAAATTCATCCCAGCAGGCAAACCCCAGAAATTCCACAAGCATCTGCATCACCAAGGGATGGACATTTCATCAAATGAACAATACCCTGAAGACTTCAGGCTTCTCAGTTTTCAAGCTGTTGATTCATAACTTGGAAAAAGGGATGCAGGAGCTGAAAGCTGAGAACCTATAGAAGAGATAAAAGTTCAACATGATCCCATGGGAAGAGACTTAACTTTAGTCAGCCAGAGAATGTAAAAGAGAAGGAAAAGAAGAAAAAAACCTCACAAAGCACACAAAGCAAACACATTCCAAATGTGCCTGCACAGGAAACGATGTAAGATCACTTTCATGTGGTGGAGCCATGTTGTACCTGCTTTAAGTGTCTAATACATCTAGAGCTTTTATAAAAGGTGTCCTATGATAGGAACTGCAATTTCCGTATCTCCAACTATATGCGCATCTAATTCTGTGTTACGACTCTCGGCTCTGATAGCAATTAGGATACAAGTTGTACTTCTCACCACACCCAAATGCAATCCTTATCAAAAAGGAAAGGAGAACTTGGAGAACTGGCAGTGGAAAATTCCACTTCTGTTAGGTCAGAGTCCAAAGTGAGCACCATCTCTGCAGAGGAGCAGAGTCAGGCTGCTGCAAGTCACCATTCCCTGGGAATGGAAAAGGAGGAGAGCGGGGAGAAGGGAGAAACTATTATTAACAGAGCATCAGCTCTGTGCCAGACGCTATTTGTATGCATTGTCTATTGCTAATAACAAATTATTCCAAAATTTAACAGCTTGATAACATTTATTTTTCAGTTTCTGGGGGTCAGGAAACCAAGCATGGCCAAGTTGGGTGCTCTGGCTCAAGGACTCTCACAAGGCTGCAATCAAGGTACACTGGCAGGAGCTGAAGGCATTGCAAGGCTCCACTGGGGAAAGATCTGCTTCCAAGTTCACAAACATGGCTACTGGCAGGCCTCCAGTCCTTGCTGGCTGTTGGCTGCAGACATCCTTTCTTTGCCATTTGAGCCTCTTCAGAGGGCAGCTCTTGACATAGCAGCTGGCTTCCCTCAGAGCAAGTGAGGGAGAGAGCAAGAGAGGGCACTCAAGATAGAAGCCACAGTTTTTCGTAACCTAATCCTGGAAGTAACACCTCATTACCATTCCTGTATTCCCCTCATCAGAGGCAAGTCCCTAGGTCCAGCCCATACTTAAGAAGAGGGGGTCACACAAGGGTACCAACAGCGGAAGGCAGGGATCACTGGGGACCTTTTAAAAGGCCAGGCTTTTTACATATGTTTATTGAAAACAAGATGTTTTAGAGAAGATTTTTTTCCTACTTGTGCAGACTGTATAGCTGAGTCCATGGAAGTGTAAGTAAACTAAAGACAACTTTATAGCTTTGTGGTAGAGCCAGGGTTCTAACTGGAGAACCCATATGCTTTCTGCAGCATCACACAATAAGTAAAGGAAACCACAGAGACTTTTTTTTTCTCTTTCTTAGCAGTTTCTTGCTCCTCTTGGAGAAAACCAACATTTTAAAAGGGCAAATTAATGTCTCATGTGGCACAATAGTGTCCCACAAAGTTATTTGTTTGTTGCAGAAAGGCTTTTAATATATTTTGCATGGAACTCTAATAAGTTAAACATTAAAAAGCATTTTTGCTCTAGTGCAAACAGCATATAGGGTGGGCTGGGGTAAGAGTATACACTCAACCTCTCTCTCTTACTCTTTGAGGCCCGAGGCTCTGAGAAGTTGGTTTGAAAATTTACAAGGACAGTAGCAACTGTACTAAAATCTACAAGTATGGAGGGGGTTTACAGTCAGAAAACCATCACCTACCAGCTGAGAGGTGTTAAGCAAATTACTTCCCCAAACTAAGCCTTCCTTTCCTCATCTGGAATAGTTGAATAATGGTAATTTTTATTCCACTGAGACAAAGATGCCAGTGACAGCCCTGGGTAGTACTAGTTAATGCTAATTAACAAATGCTAGTTAATATTGTTAAACGGAAGCATTACTAAATACCAAGATATTATCAGACTTGTCTCCTAGAAAGAGGGGGAAAAGGCAAGAGCCTCAGATAAGATACCAAATAAGATTGATGCTGTGAAACATGAAATTCATGAAAAGAAAGTTAAATCTGACACAAAGAATGAGTGGGATGTTTACTTTTGGCCATGAAGAGATAACTGATGTCAGTTTTCTTCCCATATTAAATAACTAGAATACTGGAAAAATACATGAGATAACTGATTTCAGATGTAGGCAACAGTCAGTGCAAGTCTGCTAATGAGATAAGGGTGCATGTTGGTTCTGACTTTCTGCCTAGGTGATTCATTATGGCCGGATACCTCCATGGGAAGAGGCAACAAAAACTGGAGTTGAAAGAGGTTGAGGTGGCAATTTGTAGGGCATGGTACTGGAAAGAAGGTGTCTAAGGAGAGAAACTCCAGAAATGTACATAGGAGTTCTCTTGAATCTTTTGTTGAATTCTAAGCCCTGAATGCACAAGGCAAGACTCCAGGAAACAAAGGACAGCTAGTAGGGAGAAAGAAACTACTGAGGAACTGTGATCTGAACTGCCTGTGCTCGTATAGGCTGAGAGGCTCCAACCAATGAGAAACAAAGGATAGTTCAACACCCCAGGCATTTGGTAGAGAGAGTAAAAGGGCCATGTCTTAGACATAGGGCTAAGCTAGTCCTAGAACCACCCACACAGAGCTATTTTAAAAACCCTTGAATGAATTAAGAGATCCACAAGTAAATGTTACTTTCTGCTGGAACAAAACAGAACCAAACTGTGGAATGAAGAAGACATCAAAATCTCATCACCTAAGAACTGAGCATCCATAAAGTTCAGCACACAATTTTACAAAAACAAAAGCCTTACTAGACACGTGTGTTAATCCATTCTTGCATTGCTATACAGAAATATCTGACACTGGGTAATTTATAAGGAAAAGAGGTTTAATGGGCTCACAGTTCTGCAAGCTTTACAGGACGTGTCGTGCTGACATCTGCTTGGCTTCTAGGAAGGCCTCAGGAAGCTTACAATCATGGTGGAAGGCAAAGACAGAGCAGGCACATCACATGCCCAGAGCAGAAGCAACAGAAGGTAAGAGGCAGGAGGAGCTACACACTTTTAAACAAGCAAATCTTACGTGAATTCAGAGCAAGAGCTCACTTACCACCAAGGATATGGCCCAAGCCATTTATAAAGGATCTGCCCCCATGATCCAAACACCTCCCACCAGGCCCCACCTCCAGCATTGGGGATTACAATTCAACATGAGATTTGGATGGGGACAAGTATCCAAACTATATCAACATGCAAACTAGATAAAATGAGATGCATATCTGTATCTATTGAAAAAAAATCAGTCAATAGATACAGACTCAGAAGGGTCAGAGAGGATAGAATTAAGAGACAAGAACTTAAAATAGCTGGTAGTTCAAAAACTTAAAGAAGACAGGAATATAAAGAGGGAACAAATAGAAATTCTCAATTGAGAAATGAAGACTATAAAAAGAACTACACTCACTAGAATGGCTAAAATTCAAAACAATGGCAATACCAAATCTTATGAGGATGTGAAGCAGCAGGAACTCTCATTCACTGCTGGTGGGACTGCAAAATGATATAGTCACTTTGGAAGATAGTTGGATGGTTTTTTACATAGCTGAATATAGGCTTACGCCATCCAGCAGTCATGCTCCTAGGTACTTTCTCAAATGAAATGAAAACATATGCCCAAACAAAAACCTACACATGAATGTTTATAGAAGCTTTATTCATAATTGACAAATATTGGACTTAGCCAAGATATCTTTCAATATATAAATAAACTATGCTACATTCCCACAATGGAATATTACTCAGCAATAAGAAGAAATCAGCTATTAATCCACAAAAAGACATCAAGAAATCTGAAGTGTATATTTCTAAGTGAAAAGAAGTCAGTCTGAAAAGGCTAAATACTGTATGTTTTCAACTACATGATGTTCTGGAAAAGGCAAAACTAGCAACAGAGTAAAAATATCACTGGTTACCAGGGGTTTGAGGGAGGGGAAAAAAGAAGGGACGAATACGAGGGGGCCATGGATTTTAGGTCCAGTGAAACTATTCTATATGATACTGTAATACAGACACATGACATTAGGCATGTGTCAAAACTCATCGAACTATACAATAGAGAAAACTGTATGGGAGAGAGAGGAGACAGGGTATATGGGAACTATGCATTTTTTGTGCAATTTCTGTTAATTTTAAAATTCTTTAAAAATAAATCTATTAATTTAAAAAGAGCCAAATGAAATTTCTAAAACTGCAAAATAGACTATCTGACATTTAAAAATCCACGAATGAGCTAAGTTGCAGATTAGACCTTACAGAAGAAATCATTAGCTTTGTAGATAAAAAAAGCATCTGGATTGGAACACAGAGGGATAAAAAGACTAAATAAAATGAACAATCTCAACTATGAGACAGTATCAAGTAGCCTAACACACATGAAATTAGAGTCCCAAAATGAAGGGACAAAGATTGTGATAGAAAAAGAACATTCAGTGATGACTGAAAATTTTCCAAATTTGCCAACAAATATCAACTTGCAAATTTAAGAAGTTCCATACAACTCAAAAATGATATATAAAGAAAACAGAAAACTACACGGAGACTTATAACCAAATATAACCGAATTCTGAGAAACCAAAGTTTAAAATCTTAAATGTAGCCAGAGAAAAGACATATATAGGATAAAAAACTGAAAAAAGAAAAATTACCACTGACTTTTCACCAGAGGTAATGCAGTCCAAAAAATATTAGAACACCTCTAAAGTGCTAAAATAAGATTGTTGTTCCAAAATTCTGTATCCAGAAAAAAATATCCTTCAAAATGATGACAAATTCAGAAATTCTTAGACAAACCTGAAAAAAATGTATAGCTAAAAAATCGACATTATAAAAAATGTTGAAGGAAGTTCTTCAGGGAATAGGAAAATGTGTAAATCTGAATTTCTATCTTGTATCAAAGGGATGATGCATACCACACACAGAAAACAGATGGGTAAACATGAAAGACTTTTTCTGTCATTTCTTCATCTTTTTAAAGATGATTAAATATTTAAAGCAAAATAGTGACAACGTATTTTGGGATTATAACATCTGTAGAAGTAAAATGCAAGCATATAACAGCACAAAGGTACTATACTGCTATATGCTTTTTTTTTTTTTTTTTTTTTTTTGAGACAGGGTCTTGCTCCGTTGCCCAGGCTGGAGTGCAATGGCATGATATTAGCTCACTGCAACCTCCACCTCCCAGGTTCAAGCTATTCTCCTGCCTCAGACTCCCGAGTAGCTGAGACTACAGGCACGCACCACCACGCCCGGCTAATTTTTGTATTTTTAGTAAAGATGGGGTTTCACCAAGTTGGCCAGGCTGGTCTTGAACTTCTGACGTTGTGATCTGCCCACCTTGGCCTCCCAAAGTGCTGGGATTACAGGTATGAGCCACTGCGCCCAGCCTATATGCTTCTTATAGTAAATGTGAAATGGTATAATATTACTTAAAGGTACATTGTTGTAACTTAAGGATGTATAGTGTAAAAGTTAGACTAGAGATTTATCTACTATGTCAATAGAGGAGACACAATGGATTGCTGGAAAATGTTCAATTAATCCAAAAAGAAGCAGAAAAAGAAGAAAAAAGAACAAAGTCATAAATCCAACTACATCAATAATTACATTAAAAATGTCTTGATAGGAAGATCTCTGCATTTTGCTGTATTTAAGTTAAACCTCAGTTTTATAAACTCTTTATTTGTAGATTTATCCCAGGAATGCAGTTTAGTTTCACACTTAAACATTAATAATATTTGACACATTAAGAGGAGGAGGAGGGGAACTACGATAATCTCAACAGGTAGAGAAAATGCATTTGACAAAACTCAACATTCATTCATGGTTTGGGGGCGGAAATGCACAAACTAGGAAGAGAGTTAACTTCCTTACACTTACTAAATTATTAGCTATGAAAAATGTACAACTAATTTTTTTTTTTTTTTTTTTTTTTTTTTTGAGACAGAGTCTCTCTCTGTCTCCCAAGCTGGAGTGCAGTGGCGAGATCTCGACTCTCTGCAAGCTCCGCCTCCTGGGTTCACACCGTTCTCCTGCCTCAGCCTCCCAAGTAGCTGGGACTACAGGCACCCACCACCACGCCCAGCTAATTTTTTGTATTTTTAGTACAGACGGGGTTTCTCCGTGTTAGCCAGGATGGTCTCGATCTCCTGACCTCATGATCCGCCCGCCTCGGTCCCCCAAAGTGCTGAGATTACAGGCGTGAGCCACCGCACCCAGCCAAAAAATGTACAACTAATATTCTACTTAATGCTTTCCTACTTAGAATGGGAGAAGTGCTGGGATGTCTACTCTTCTATTGCCACTTATATTTAGAATTGAACTGGAGGCTCTAAGCAGTTTAATAAGAAAAGAAAAAGAAATGAAGGGCACAGAGAATGAATTTAAAGTAGTGACACTGCCTTTATTTGCTGACAACATCATAGTCTACAGAGCGAATTCTAATAAATCTAAAACAAACCGTAGCACTAGTAAGTGAATGTATCAATGTTGTACAATACATAGACCTAAATATAAAAGCTAAAACTATAAAACTTTCAGGAAAAAAAAAATAGAATACTTTTTTGAATATTTTTTGTGAACCTGGACTAGATAATCTTGCTTACGATACAGAAAGCCATAACCATAAAAAATTAGTTGAATTTATAAATTTTTTATAAAATAGCTCATGCTTATCAAAAGACACCGTTAAGAAAATTAATAGGTAAGCAATAGATAAGGAAAACTATTCGTAACACACCCAGACAAAAGATATGTAGAACATAGGTAATGTTCTACATATATATGCATATATACATTATACGGAAAAGATAGATGTTTTCTAAGTACATATGTGTATTAGTCCATTTTCATACCTCTGCAAAGAACTACCTGAGACTTGGTAATTTATAAAGAAGAGGTTTAATTGACTCACAGTTCCACATGGCTGGGGCGACCTCAGGAAACTTCCAATCATGGCAGAAGGCAAAGGAAAAGCAAGTATCTTCTTCACAAGATGGTGAGAAGGAGACAGTGAGGTGGAAACTGCCACACTTTTAAACCATCAGATGTCCTGAGATATCTCTCACTATCACAAGAACTGCATGGGGGAAATCCGCCCCCATGATCCAATCACCTCCCACCAGGTCCCTCCCCTGACATGTGGGGATTACAATTTGACATGAGATTTGGGTGGGGACACGGAGCCAAACCATATTAATATATCTCTCTACACGATATATATGTAATAGATACATAATACATATATACATACATAATCTTCTGCAACCAAATAATAAAAACAAATAATACAATAAAGTTAATAAAGAACAGGCAAAAGATCTGAACAGACATTTGCAAAAGAAAGCATACACATTTGAAATTTTGCTCAACAACTTTAGTCACCAAGGAACAGCAAATGAAAACTACAATGACACATCCATAGGATGGCTAAAATGAACCCCCAAAATTTGTGAAGATGTGAAACACTCAGAACTCTTGTGCCTTGCTAGTGACTGTAAAATATCATAATCACTCAGGAAAAAGTTCTGGTTGTTTCTTTTTTAAAGTTTAACATATATTTAGTCTACAACCAGCAATTCCACACCAAGGTATTTGCCTACAAAAAATGAAAGCAAATATCCACAAAAAAAAAAAGCATTACCTATCCATGGAAGCTTTATTCACAACAACCAAAAACTGGCAGCATCCAAGGAGCCCATCAGAGATGAAAGGAAAAACAAACTATGTAATATTCATACAATGGAATAATACTCAGCAATGAAAATGAACAAACCACTGACAAAACAAAAATATGATGCTAAGCAAAAGCCATTACCACAAAAGTACACACTTCTTGGTGCCCTTTACAGGAATTTCTAGAACAGGAAACTAAACTACTGTTCTGACTTCTATCACTGAAGATATTTTTGTGGAGGTGGAGGGATGACTAGAAAGACACACAAGGAAGCTTTTAAGGGTTAGTGAAATGCTTTGATAGGAGTGTTGTTTATGAGTACGTATGTGTGTCAAACAGGTTGACCTACGCACTTAAGAGCTGTGCATTTCACTGGATTTAAGTTAAACCACAGTTTTACAAAATCTTAGCTTCTATTTGTAGAAACTGATGTCATTTTAAAGTGGAAAAAGAATGTGGAGAAGCTAAAAAGCTAGGCAAACTTAAGAAAGAGTGAAATTGATAAGGACTTTCACTGCCAGATTTCAAAACTTACCGTAAAACTATGGTAATCAAGAAGCTGTGGTATTGGTAATGAAAGATACATAGATCCATAGAGAAGAACACAGTCCAGAAAGATCCATACTTATATAACCACTGATTTCTGGCCAGGGAAACTAAGCAATTCAATGGGGGAAAGGATTGTTTTAGCAATAAATGGCACTGGAACACATATCTATTTATAAAAGGAAAAACTACCACACATATCTCAAAAATTAATTCAACATGGATCATACCTATTAGCATAAAAGCTTAAAACAATAAAACTGCCAGAAGAAACCACAGAAGAATACCTTTGCAACCTTGAGGTAGATATATTTTTAGACAGGAATGAGAAAACGTTAATCATAATGGGAAATTTTGATAAATTAGATTTTTATCAAAATTAAAAATCTTTATGAAAAGACATTAAGAAACAGAATAGATAAGACAGACTATGTGAAACTATTCACAAAATATCTCTGACAAGCCCTTAAACCCAAATATGTAAAGAATTCCTCAAACCTCAATCGTTATTTTAAAATTCATTTTTTTAGGGAAACCTGATTTTTAAAAAAGTTTTAATAGCTTTTGGAGTACAAGTGGCTTTTGGTTACATGGATGAAACGCACAGTGATGAAGCCTGAGATTTTAGTGCACCTGTCATCCCAAGTACTGTACATTGTATGCAATATATAGTTTTTTATCCCTTACCCCCTCTTGTCCTCCCCTCATCTGAGTCTACAACGTCCATTATACCTCTCTGCATGCCTTTGCATATCCATATCTCAGCTCCCACTTATAAGTCAGAACATAAAGTATTTGATTTTTCATTCCTGAGTTACTTCATTTAGAATAAAGGCCTCTACTTCCATCCAAGCTGCTGTAAAAGATGTTATTTCCTCCTTTTTTATGCCTGCATAGTATTCCAGGGTGTATACATACCACATTTGCTCCATCCACTCATCAGTTCATGAGCACTTAGGTTGATTTCATATCTTTGCAGTTGTGAATTGTGCTGCAATAAACATATACCTGCAGGTATCTTTTCGATATAATGACTTCCTTACCTTTGGGTAGATACCCAGTACTAGGATTGCCATATCAAACGGTAGGTCTACTTTTAGTTACTTGAGAAACCTCCATACTGTTTTTCATAGAGGTTGTACTAATTTACATTCCAACCAGCAGTGTGTAAAGTATTCCCTTTTCACCACATCCATGCCAACATCTATTCTTTGACTTTTTAATAATGGCCACTCTGGCTGGGATAAGGTGACATCTCATTATGGTTTTATTTCCATTTCCCTGATAATTAGTGATAAGAGCATTTCTTTCAATCTGTTTGTTGGCCATTTGTATATCTTCTTTTGAGAAGTATCTATTCATGTTATTTGCCCACTTTTTGATGGGATTATTTGTGGGGGTTTTTCTTGCTGATTTAAGTTTCTTGTAGATTCTGGATTATCAGTCCTTTATCAGATGAATAGTTTGCCAATATTTTCTGCCATTCTGTGGGCTGTGTGTTCTGATTATTTCTTCTGCCATGCAGAAACTTTGTAGTTCAATTAGGTCCCATTGATTTATTTCTGTTTTTGTTGCATCTGCCTTTAGGGTTTCGTCATAAGTTATTTGCATAAACTAACATCCAGCAGAGTTTTTCCTAGGGGTGCTTCTAGAATTTTTGTGGCTTCAGGTCTTAGATTTAAGTCTTTAATCTATCTTGAGTTGATTTTTGTATATGGTGAGATATAGAAATCCAGTTTCATTCTTCTACATGTGGCTATCCAGAAAAACTCAATTTTTAAAATGAGTAAAAAGACTTGAACAGGCAGTTCACAAAAGAAGTTATATGAATGGCCAATAAGAACATGAGAAAGGGACTCAATAGCCCTACTATCAGGGAAATACAAACTAAAACAAAAATGAGATTATAATCCTATATAGACACACTGACGTGGTTGACATTTGAAAGACTAACACCACCAACGGTTGGTAAGGATGTGGAACATAGGAACTCTCCTACATTAATGTCAGAAGTGTAAAACTCTGTAGCCCCTTTGGAAATCTGTCTAGCAGTTTCTCATAAAGTTAAACATTCACCTGCCCTGTGACCCAGCAATTCCACTGTTCTGTATTTACCCAAGAGAAATGAAAACATACAGGCACAACACGAATTGTGAAAGAATATTCAGAGCAACCTTATTCATAATAGCCAAAAACTGGAAATAACCCAAACGTCCTTCAACAAGTCAACAAACAACTGAGTTATAAACATGTAAAAGAATGCTCAGTAAACAGGAATCAAACATTTATACATGCAACAACAGGAATGAATCTCAAAGACATTGTGTTGAAAAAAGCCAGATGCAAAAGAATACATCCTGTACAATTCAATTTATATGGAGTTCTAGAACAGGCAAAATTAATTTCTATTGAAAGAAATTAGAGCAGTGTTTTCCTGAGGGCAAGGGGGATGGGGAACAGAATGGATTAGAAGAGGCAGGAGGAATATTTTAGGGATGAAGGAAACGTTTTGTGTCTTGACAGGGATGTGGGTTACGTAGCTATATGCATTTGTGAAAACTCATTAAATTTGACTCTTAAGATCTGTGCATTTCACTGTATATTATTTACATGTCAATTAAAAAAACAAGGATCTAACATTTTAAAAGGAGAAATGGAGAAAATAAAACATGTACAAAAGCCTGAGAAAATATCAGGAGGCAGTTAAGCAGTGATTAATAGCAGGCAGGCATCAGTGAAGGGCACCAAATCATGTTGAAATATTTGTATTCTTTAAAAATTTGTGGCTGGTTGCAGTGGCTCATGCCTATAATCCTAGCACTTTGGGAGGCCTTAGGAGGATCACTTGAGGCCAGGAGTTTCAGATCAGCTTTGGGCAACATAGTGAGACATCTTCTCTACAAAAATAAAAATTAAATGAAATTATCTGGGAATGCTGGCATGTGCCTATAGTCCTAGTTACTTGAGAGGCTGAGGTAGGAGGATTACTTGAGCCCAGGAGTTTATGGCTGCAGTGAGCTGTGATTGTACCACTGCACTTCAGCCAGGGCAACTGAGTGAGACTATCCTAAAAAAAAAAAAAAGAAAAAAGAAAAAAAAGAAAATTTATTTTTTTGAAATGATTCATTCTCTAATGTTATCTATGATTCCTGTAAATAATTCCTCCTGCCCCTCCTGTTGAAGCATACTTACTTGGAGAAAGATGCCAATTTTCTAGTAAATTTACAATGGTGCCCTTAAGTATACACAGTTGGTTGGTCAAACAATAAGGCTGTAATCTGGTCTTTACCATTTACCAAATGGCACTGTCACCTACGTGAGGCCCAGGTAGTCAAGAATAAGTAAGCACCTGTATAAATTCATTCTCACACTGCTATAAAGACCTTCCCGAGACTGGGTAATGTATAAAGAAAAGAGGTTTAATTGACTCACAGTTCCACATGGCTGGGGAGACCTCAGGAAACTTACAACCACGGCAGAAGGCAAAGAGGAGGCAAGCACCTTCTTCCAAGACAACAGGAGCAAGAATGAATGCAGGAGGAACTACCAAACATCAGCTCTCGTGAGAATTCACCACTATCACGAGAACAGAATGAGGGAAACTGCCCCGTGATTCAATTACCTCCATCTGGTCTTTCCCTTGACAGGTGGGGATTATGGGGATTACAATTCAAGATGAGATTTTGGGTGGGGACACAGCCAAACCGTATCAGCACCTGAATGCTGAGCTGCCAGATGTGATATGAAACAATGAACATGATCACAGTATAGATCATTCTCAATCCCCCCTTAGCCTTTTTGGTGTTTATCTCAACAAGTGGGGCTTTTGTACACATTGGGCTCTAGTTTTCCTGAAACCATTTTCAGATGCTTTAAATATACACGATATACCAAGAGATATTAAAGAAGCTTTCATCAACTTACTTGGTGGATGACAAATTTAATCTAATTGTAGATCATGCATTCAAAAATAAATAAGCAGAACGCCAGATAGCTTAAATGTAGAGTAAACCATTTTTCTTGGTGTTGAGAGGAGCGGTCTCATCTTTCCCCCACCCTCTTCCTTGGGTCTGGAAATTACCAAAACAGGATAATAAAGAGATCATCTGCTGAGGGTGCTCAATTCAGACATGAAACAAATCATTTTTGTACAGTAACTCCCTAGAGGGGGCCCATATTGGCAGGGTGAAATGCTGACTGGTCTGTAAGATGCTCTATTTGGAAGGGTCTGAAGTCTTAGTCCACACTCCTTTCTTTCTTTTTTTTTTTTTTTTTTTTTTTTGAGACTGAGTCTCGCTGTGTTGCCCAGGCTGGAGTGCAGTGGCGCGATCTCGGCTCACTACAAGCTCCGCCTCCCGGGTTCACGCCATTCTCCCGCCTCAGCCTCCGAGTAGCTGGGACTACAGGCGCCCGCCACCATGCCCGGCTAGTTTTTTGTATTTTTAGTAGAGACGGGGTTTCACCATGTTAGCCAGGATGGTCTCGATCATCCTGACCTCGTGATCCACCCGCCTCGGCCTCCCAGAGTGCTGGGATTACAGGCTTAAGCCACGGCGCCCAGCCCACACTCATTTCTTAGTCAGAGTGCAGCTGTTGGATTGAATACCACACGTGATTAGAAGTGGTTGGGTACCCAAATAACAAATAAGATTCATCCTGCTTAAGGACAGAATAGTAAGTGTTCAGGCCTGGGTTTTCTCTTAGCAACTACAAGAGGTTGGTCCCAAGAGTTTACTTCAAACACCTACACCTGATGGAAAGCTTGGGCAAGTTAAATAGAGCAGATGAGTCACACCTGAATCCTTCCCACTCCTATCCTCCTGAAGGACATAGACCTCTCACCACCCTAAGTGTGGCCATGAGTCAGCAGCATGAGTACTGCGCGGGAGCTTGTTAGCAATTCCAAATCTCAGACCCCTCCCCAGGCCTACAGAAACAGAGTCTGCACTTCTACAAAATCTCCATGTCATTCATATGCACATTGAAATTTGAGAAATACTAGTGGGAGTTAATTTGCTTTTATTTAAGAAACACATAGATTGCTATGAGGGTTAAATCAGTTAATATTTATAAAACGTGGAACACACGCATTTATTGTTCCACATGTTTTACAAATATTAACTGATTTAACTGATTAACTGATTAAACTCTCAAAGCAATCTTCTTACATAGGTATTTTTGTCATCTCTGTTTTATCTCCACTTCAATGAAGAGGAACATAAGGCTCAGAGAAGTTAAGTGAGTTACCCAAGGTCACACAGCTGGTAAGTGACAGAGCTATTTAAAGTCTAGAAACCTAGCTCAATTGCCCATGCCTTTGCCACTCCATAATGTTGTTTACCATGGAATACTATGCAGCCATAAAAAAGGATGAGTTTGTGTCCTTTGTAGGGACATGGATGCAGCTGGAAACCATCATTCTTAGCAAACTATCACAAGAACAGAAAACCAAACACCGCATGTTCTCACTCATAGGTGGGAACTGAACAATGAGATCACTTGGACTCGGGAAGGGGGACATCACACACCGGGGCCTATTATGGGGGGGGGAGGGGGGAGGGATTGCATTGGGAGTTATACCTGATGTAAATGACGAGTAGTTGGGTGCTGACGAGTTGATGGGTGCAGCACAGCAACATGGCACAAGTATACGTATGTAACAAACCTGCACATTATGCACATGTACCCTAGAACTTAAAGTATTAAAAAAAAAAAAAAACAATAGTATGTGGTTTACATGATTCCAAGGAGAAACAAAAGATGTTTTGTACATTTGGGGAGAATCCATTTGTGTGTCCGGCCACTTAATTCTACTGTGATTTAATAATGGACTTTAACATACTGATTTTTCTACCCTAAAAGGTACAAGATTGAGGTGCATTTATTTTAAGTGCTCTCCCCCAAAGAATCCAAAGATGTTTCTCCTATATTCTGTAAAATGGGGTGCTTGCTTAGTTTTCCCATTGAGGACTGGAGAACTTGTATACATTATCGGCTAGGCTTACTATTCTTATATACCCATCTTTACAAACCTAGAAAGGTTGCTTGAACTAATAACATAATGACAGGAAACGATTGAATCCACAATATGGAAGGCATTAAAATAATTTAGTATATGATTTATATAAACAAATGCGCATCAAACAACAAATAGCCAAATCACTATTGTACATTTCTGGTATTAATTCAAACCTCTCCCCACCAAAGAATGAGGGAAACCCTCAGGCACATGTAGCATAGGGAAATGATTCTGAAACAATATCAAGATGTCCATGTCTCTTGACCATTCCATGTCTCAAAGGAGTCTACAGCAGACCAGTTACTTTCTGTTAGAAGCTCTTTCCATTAATCTCAATAAATAACATTTATTAAACATTTTGGTGTTGGATTTGCAAAATGCACACAATGTCTGGATTGAATTCTCTATGGTCCTCTGCAGTAGGGGATTTAAAGAGGCCAGGCTGACTTCTGGCATCACTGCACACAACTCTTAGGAAGTGTGCTACATAAAAAACTGCCCCTTGTTATGTAGGAAGGCAATTCATGCTAGACTTTTTTCCTGTGTTACTCTATCAAATGTCCCCTAGGTATTGTAGCTATTTGTCTTTTCTCTTCCTTTATGTTTGGGAAAAAAAGGCTTAAATTGTACTTTTGATTGACTAGCGTATTCCCTAGAAAGCCTATTTGTTCTTGTCTAAATTATGACCATAATCAATGGCCTTACTCCAAGTACCTTTTCATTTTCAAACTGGTATTTACATGGATGGCACCTAAAATTCTC
Organism: Macaca nemestrina; assembly: GCF_043159975.1. NCBI lineage: Eukaryota > Metazoa > Chordata > Mammalia > Primates > Cercopithecidae > Macaca > Macaca nemestrina. The sequence goes on from NC_092142.1 coordinate 65,094,737, forward strand.
TGAAACATGCTTTCTGAGAGGCAGCCTGATATAAAGCAATGATTTACAATTTGGCCTGCCTATTAGAATGGCCTGGAGTTTATTTTAAAAATACCAATGTACAGGCCCCACCCTTGAGATTCTCATTTGATTAGCCTGGAGTGAAGCCTGAACTCTGAATTTCTAAACAACCACGGCCACTATGAAGATTAAATGCAATACTGAAGGTGAGGCACTAAACACAGTGATTGGCACAGTTATCGACCTGACAAATGCCAGTTGTTCTTTGTCACCTGTGCCCTCCCAGTTTCTGCTGAGGCAAAGGGAATGCCTAAAATATGGTCCCACTTCGGTGGCAGCAAGGTCAGCGAAGCTCATTGGAGCAACTCATCAGAGCAGAAAATGATAGCAAAGGGAGCCGTAGCCAGCCACTGACAGGACAGTGACACAGAAGGATTTCATTTTAATGCAGGGCAAAAGGTCAGGAGAGTGACAGAAGAAAAAGTCAGATTTAGTAAAATACGATCACCTGGCAACTTTAAAAGGGATCATTGCCAATACTTCTGCCACTGCATGGACATATTACTCAGAAAAATTGGGGGGTAGAGGAGGAGAAAAATAGGCTCCATTTAGCTTATTATCAGGATTTAAATAGAAAGGTCAAGTCTGAAGTTTTGGGCCAAGAAAGAGTTGCTAATGGAAGTTAGGGAACCTTCTTGGGAGGAAGATACGAGCCACAGATTTTCCCAAGTCTTAGCCAATACCCTGTTCTCTCTGTACCTCTCTTAGGGCAAAAGCAACAACAACTAAAACCACAGGGAATTATCACACGACAAGCAACATCATTACTTCATATACTTGCAATAATAAACACTATTAGGTAGATATTCATTCATTTGCTCAACATATATTTATTGAGCACCTACTAAGCACTAGGCCCTGTGCTAAGAATACTCTGATTTCAAAAACCCCATTTAAAAAGTGGGCAGGGGCCAGGTGCAGTGGCTCACACCTGTAATCCCAGCACTTTTGGAGGCTGAGGCAGGCAGATCATGAGGTCAGGAGACCAAAACCACAGTGAAACCCCGTCTCTACTAAAAAATACAAAAAATTAGCTGGGCGAGGTGGCTGGCGTCTGCAGTACCAGCTACTCTGGAGGCTGAGGCAGGAGAATGGCATAAACCCTGGAGGCGGAGCTTGCAGTGAGCCAAGATCACACCACTGCACTCCAGCCTGGGTGACAGAGCAAGACTCCATCTTATAAAAAAAAAAAAAAGAAAAAGAAAGAAAAGTGGGCAAAGGACATGAACAGACCATTTTCAAAAGAAGACATGCATGTGGCCAACAAGCAATTGAAAAATGCTCAACATCACTATTCATTAGAGAAATGCAAATCAAAACCACAGTGACATACCATCTCACACCAGTCAGAATGGCTACAATTAAAAAGCCAAAAAAATAACAGATGCTGGTGAGACTGCAGAGAAAAGGGAATGCTTAAACACTGCTGATGGGAATGTAATTCACTCGGCCATTATGGAAAATAGTGTGGCTATTTCTCAAAGAACTTAAAACAGAAGTACCATTCCACCCAGCAATCCCATTATTGGGTATATACCCAAAGCAATATAAATCATTCTATTATAAAGACACATGCTCATGTATGTTTACTGCAGCACTGTTTACAATATCAAAGTCATGGAATCAACCTAAATGCCCATCAACAGTAGACTGTATTAAGAAAATGTGGTACGTATACAACATGGAATACTACACAGCCATAAAAAAGATTGAGATTACGTCCCTTGCAGCAACATGGATGGAACTGGAGGCCGTAATCCTAAGTGAACTAATGCAGGAACCGAAAACCAAATTCTGTATGTTGTCACTTATAAGTGGGAGCTAAACATTGAGTACACATGGACACGAAGACAGAAACAACAGACACCAGCACCTACTTGAGGATGGAGAATGGAAGGAGGGCAAGGATCAAAGACTGCCTATCAGGTACTAGACTTATTACCTGGGTGATGAAATAATCTGCACACCAAACCCCCATGACACATAATTAACATATATAATGAACATGCACAGGTACCCCTGGACCTAAAAATAAAGTCAAAAAAAGTGAATACTCTGGTTCTGTAAGTGTTACTTAGCTTTGTGAAGCTAAGTAACTTATCTAATAAAAGTAAATTACAGAGATGGGTCCTGATCTTAGTTGACTCCAAATAACATTCAGAAATGAGGTCTGCAATCACTGGGGAATTGAGAAGATGTGATACCCCTGATTTGAAACTCTTACTTCAAACTTCCTCTCCACCCTGCCTCTCCACCAATACCAGTAAGTTTTCTCCTGTCTTCATATTGAACTTCAAGTGCCAGCTTGCATATCCCCTTCTTCTCGAAGCCTTTCTCGACCCCATATGAGCTGGCTCTCCATTTGTAGGCCTCTGGCAGCTTATACATGCATCTGTCGTGGCAAAATTACACTGCATTAAAACTACTTACTTGTCTCTCTTCCCCAGTGGACCATGAGATCCCCAAAGACAGAGGTTACTCATAATTCATATGTGTATCCATAGGACCTGGCATAATGTTCGATCCTGGGTGCTGGGGACACACTGGAGAACAGACAGATATAAGACTGGACAATACAGAATACAGCTTTGTCTTCACAGAGTTATGAGTCAGGATACAAGAAAGGAAGGAATGGAAGGAAGGAGAGAAAAGGAGGAATGCAGGAGGGAGAGAGGGAGGAAGGAAAGGAAAGAAAAGGAGGGCAAGGCGGGGTGGAGCAGGGTGAGGCAAGTTGGAAAGAGAAAGGGAAGGAAGTAGGGAGAAAGGAATTCAGTGAAATTTCAGTGAAGTCTGAGCTGGATATGAGATTTGAATAAACAGGGCAGGGACTGAATGAACAGGGCTCACTTTCCCTTGCTGGGAAATCAGTTCGAGAAAGTCAAGACCCATCAGTGTGCTGTATTCAGGAGAACCATCTCACGTGTAGAGACACACATAGGCTCAAAATAAAGGGATGGAGGAAGATCTACCAAGCAAATGGAAAACAAAAAAAAGGCAGGGGTTGCAATCCTAGTCTCTGATAAAACAGACTTTAAACCAACAAAAATCAAAAGAGACAAAGAAGGTCATTACATAATGGTAAAGGCATCAATTCAACAAGAAAAGCTAACTATCCTAAATATATATGCGCCCAATACAGGAGCACCCAGATTCATAAAGCAAGTTCTTAGAGACGTACAAAAAGACTTAGACTCCCACACAATAATAATGGGAAACTTTAACACCCCACTGTCAATATTAGATCAATGAGACAGAAAGTTAACAAGGATATCCAGGAATTGAACTCAACTCTGCACCAAGCAGACCTAATAGACATCTACAGAACTCTCCACTCCAAATCAACAGAATATACATTCTTCTCAGCACCACATCACACTTATTACAAAATTGACCACATAGTTGAAAGTAAAGCACTCCTCAGCAAATGTAAAAGAACAGAAATTATAACAAACTGTCTCTCAAACCACAGTGCAATCAAACTAGAACTCAGGATTAAGAAACACTCAAAACCACTCGACTACGTGGAAAGTGAACAACCTGCTCCTAAATGATTATTGGGTACATAACAAAATGAAGACAGAAATAAAGATGTTCTTTGAAACCAATGAGAACAAAGACAATATACCAGAATCTCTGGAACACATTTAAAGCAGTGTGTAGAGGGAAATTCATAGCACTAAATGCCCACAAAAGAAAGCAGGAAAAATCTAAAATTGACACCCAAATATTGAGAGGTGACAATGTGCTAGCAGCCCTCACTCTTTCAGCGCCTCCTCAGCCTCCGGCCTAGGCATCTTTCTGGCTCCGCGTCCACTCCGGCCAGCCGCGCTTGAGGAGCCCTGCAGCCCACCACAGCACTGTGGGAGCCCCTTTCTGAGCTGGCTGAGGCCGGAGCCTCCTCCCTCTGCTTGTGGGGAGGTGTGGAGGGAGAGGCACGGGTGGGAACCGGGGCTGTGCTCGCGGGCCTGTGTGAGTTCCAGCGGGCGCGGGGCCCCGCACACAGCGGCCAGCCTGCACCCCCGGCCTAGGGCAGTGAGGGACTTAGCACCCAGCCCAGCAGCTGCGGAGGTTGCGAGGGGTGCCCCAGCAGTGCCGGCCCACAGGCGCTGCACTCAAATTCTCGCAGGGCTTAGCTGCCTCCCCGCGCCGCCCCGGGCAGGGCTCGGAACTTGCAGCCATACATGTCTGAACTCCTCACCTGCAGAAGGCTCCCACGCGGCCTGAGCCTCACCCCCTGAGCCTCCCCATGGGTGCCGCCCCCTGCTCCGTGGCGCCCGGTCCCTTCCACAGCCCAAGGGCTGAGGAGTGCAGGCCCCGCCCCGGACTGGCAGGCAGCTCTGCCTGCACCCCTGGTGCAGGATCCACTGGGTGAAGCCTGCTGGGCTCCTGAACTGAATGCGGACTTGGAGAACTTTTTTTTTTTTTTTTTTTTTTGAGACGGAGTCTCGCTCTGCCGAACTTTTACATCTAGCAGGAGGATCGTATGTACACCAATCAGCACTCTGTGTCTAGCTCAAGGTTTGTGAATACACCAATTGGTACTCTGTATCTAGCTAACTCTATATCTAGCTAACTAGCACTTTGTGACTCTGTGTCTAGCTCAAGGATTATAAACGCACCAATCAGCACTCTGTCAAAACGGACCAATCAACTCTCTGTAAAGTGGACCAATCAGCTCTCTGTAAAATGGACCAATCAGCAGGATGTGGGTGGGGCCAGATAAGGGAATAAAAGCAGGCTGCTGAAACCAGCCAGCAGGCACACTTGGGTCCGCTTCCACTGTGTGGAAGCATTGTTCTTTCACTCTTTGCAATAAATGTTGCTGCTGCTCACTCTGGGTCCATGCTGCCTTTATGAGCTGTAACACCCACGGCGAAAGTCTGCAGCTTCCCTCGTGAAGCCAGTGAGACCACGAACCCACCGGGAAGAAGGAACAACTCCAGATGCACTGTGTTTAAGAGCTGTAACACTCACCGCGAAGGTCTGCAGCTTCACTCCTGACAGCAAGACCATGAACCCACCAGAAGGAAGAAGCTCCAGACACGTCTGAACGTCTGAAGGAACAAACTCTAGATACCTGATCTTTAAGAACTGTAACACTCACCGCAAGGGTCCGTGGCTTCATTCTTGAAGTCGGTGTGACCAAGAACCCACCAATTCTGGACACAACATCACAATTAAAAGAACTAGAGAAGCAAGAGCAAACACACTCAAAAGCTAGCAGAACGCAAGAAAAAACTAAGATCAGAGCAGAACTGAAGGAGATAGAGACACAAAAACCCCTTCAAACAATCAATGAATCCAGGAGCTGCTTTTTTGAAAAGATAGACAAAATGGATAGACTGTTGGCAAGACTAATGAAGAAGAAAAGAGAAGAATCAAATAGACGCAATAAAAAATGATAGAGGGGATATCACTTAGCCCACAGAAATACAAACTACCATCAGAGAATAAATACCTCCACGTGAATAAACTAGAAAATCTAGAAGAAATGGATAAATTCCTGGACACATACACCCTCCCAAGACTAAACCAGGAAGAAGTTGAATCCCTGAATAGACCAATAACAGGCTCTGAAATTGAGGCAATAATAGCCTACCAACCAAAAAAAGTCCAGGACCAGATGGATTCACAGCCGAATTCTACCAGAGGTACAAGGAGGAGCTGGCACCGTTCCTTCCGAAACTATTCCAATCAATAGAAAAAGAGGGAATCCTCCCTAACTCATGTTATGAGGCCAGCATCATCCCAATACCAAAGCCTGGCAGAGACACAACAAGAAAAGAGAATTTTAGACCAATATTCCTGATGAACATCGATGCAAAAATCCTCAATAAAATACTGGCAAACCATATCCAGCAGCACATCAAAAAGCTTATCCACCATGATCAAGTGGGCTTCATCCCTGGGATGCAAGGCTGGTTCAACATATGCAAATCAATAAATGTAATCCAGCATATAAACAGAACCAAAGACAAAAACCACATGATTAGCTCAATAGATGCAGAAAAGGCCTTTGACAAAATTCAACAGCCCTTCATGCTAAAAACTCTCAATAAATTAGGTATTGATGGGATGAATCTCATAATAATAAGAGCTATTTATGACAAACCCCCAGCCAATATCATACTGAATGGGCAAAAACTGGAAGCATTCCCTTTGAAAACTGGAACAAGACAGGGATGCCCTCTCTCACCACTCCTATTCAACACAGTGTTGGAAGTTCAGGCCAGGGCAATCAGGCAGGAGAAAGAAATAAAGGGTATTCAATTAGGAAAAGAGGAAGTCAAATTGTCCCCGTTTGGAGACGACATGATTGTATATTTAGAAAACCCCATCGTCTCAGCCCAAAATCTCCTTTCAGCAAAGTCTCAGGATACAAAAGCAATGTACAAACATCACAAGCGTTCTTATACACCAATAACAGACAGAGAGCCAAATCATGAATGAACTTCCATTCACAATTGCTTCAAAGAGAATAAAATACCTAGGAATCCAACTTACAAGGGATGTGAAGGACCTCTTCAAGGAGAACTACAAACCACTGCTCAACAAAATAAAAGAGGACACAAACAAATGGAAGAACATCCCATGCTCATGGATAGGAAGAATCAATATCACGAGACTGGCTATACTGCCCAAGGTAATTTATAGATTTAATGCCATCCCCATCAAGCTACCAATGACTTTCTTCACAGAATTGGAAAAAACTACTTTAAAGTTCATATGGAACCAAGAAAGAGCCCGCGTTGCCAAGTCAATCCTAAGCCAAAAGAACAAAGCTGGAGGCATCACACTACCTGACTTCAAACTATACTACAAGGCTACAGTAACCAAAACAGCCTGGTACTGGTACCAAAACAGAGATATAGACCAATGGAACAGAACAGAGCCCTCAGAAATAATACCACATATCTACAACCATCTGATCTTTGGCAAACCTGACAAAAACAAGAAATGGGGAAAGGATTCTCTATTTAGTAAATGGTGCTGGGAAAACTGGCTAGCCGTATATAGAAAGCTGAAACTGGATCCCTTGCTTACACCTTATACAAAAATTAATTCAAGATGGATTAAAGACTTAAATGTTAGACCTAAAACCATAAAAACCCTAGAAGAAAACCTAGGCAATACCATTCAGGACATAGGCATGGGCAAGGACTTCACATCTAAAACACCAAAAGCAGTGGCAACAAAAGCCAAAATTGACAAATGGGATCTAATTAAACTAAAGAGCTTCTGCAGAGCAAAATAAACTACCATCAGAGTGAACAAGCAACCTACAGAATGGGAGAAAATTTTTGCAATCTCCTCATCTAACAAAGGGCTAATATCCAGAATCTACAAAGAATACAAACAAATTTACAAGAAAAAATCAAACAATCCCATCAAAAACTGGGCAAAGGATATGAACAGACACTTCTCAAAAGAAGACATTTATGCAGCCAACAGGCACATGCAAAAATGCTCATCATCACTGGCCATCAGAGAAATGCAAATCAAAACCGCAATGAGATACCATCTCACCCCAGTTAGAATGGCGATCACTAAAAAGTCAGGAAGCAACAGGGGCTGGAGATGATGTGGAGAAATAGGAACACTTTTACACTGTTGGTGGGACTGTAAACTAGTTCAACTATTGTGGAAGACAGTGTGGCGATTCCTCAAGGATCTAGAATTAGAAATACCATTTGACCCAGCCATCCCATTACTGGTTATATACCCAAAGGATTATAAATCATGCTGCTATAAAGACACATGCACACGTATGTTTATTGCGGCACTATTCACAGTGGCAGAGACTTGGAACCAACCCAAATGTCCATCAATGATAGACTGGATTAGGAAAGTGTGGCACATATACACCATGAAATACTGTGCAGCCATGAAAAAGGATGCGTTCATGTCCTTTGTAGGAACATGGATGAAGCTGGAAACCATCAATCTCAGCAAACTATCACAAAGACAAAAAAACCAAACACCGCATGTTCTCACTCATAGGTGGGAATTGAACAACGAGAACACTTGGACACAGGAAGGGGAACATTACACACTGGGACCTGTCATGGGGTCAGGGGAGTGGGGAGGGATAGCATTAGGAGATATGCCTAATGTAAATGACAAGTTAATGGGTGCAGCACACAAACATGGCACATGTATACATATGTAACAAACCTGCAGGTAGTGCACATGTACTCTAGAACTTAAAGTATAATTTTTAAAAAAGAAAGAAAATACTTGCAACAAATGCATCAGAGAAAGAGTTGATATCGTTACTATAAAAAATAAACCTTATAAGAAGAAAAGAAAAATAACACCCCACAGGCAATGGGAAGGCAATTCACAGAAGTAGAAATACAAATAACCAATAAACATAGGAAAAGGTGTTCAACTTTACTAATAATCAACAAATAAAGTAATCTTTTTTGGCCCATATATTAGCTAAGAGGAAAAAGAGCAATATTCCATGTGAATAAGAGTATGAGAAACATTCTCTGTTTGATTCGAGTGTCAAAGTGCAACCTTTTCTGGCAGTAACTTGGCATTATGCATCAGAATCATAAATCTATTTACATTTTGACCCAGGGATTCCATTCCTAAGAAACAACCAAATGCACACCCCAGTGTATGTATAGCATGTTTATTGAAGAGTTGTTTGTAAGAGTGAAAAATGGGAAAAATCTAAATTACGGTAAATGCTGTTTAGAAATATGGCATATTCATACAGGGATACAATGAAGTCATGTAAAAGGATGATCTAACCTATATTTTGAACACATGCAAGGTGCCTACAATATTACATTATGTGAGAAAAAGCAGATTACAAAACTAAGAATAATACATAGTAATTTTCTTTCAATTAAAAATTCAAATATTATTAGTATTGCTAAATATGCATAGGAAATAACTTAAAACTTATACACCAAGCTGTTTATCTCTGACTGTAGGGAATATGGGCTTATCACTCGATAAGTCTATATTTTAAATTTTTTATTAGTTTAAACCATTTCTAAACAAAAAAAATCATAAATCTATTACCAATGCGTGAAACATAGATTAGGTAAATGTGAAACGATAAGTTACAAGGTTCTTTAATGCAGCAGAATTTATCTATTTATTTATATGATTTCAACTTTTATTTTAGATTCAGGGATGCACGTGCAGGTTTGTTACATGGGTATATTTCATGATGCTGAGGTTTGGGATGTGATTGAACCCATGACCCCTGAAGTGAGTGTAAGACCCAACAGTTAGTTTTACAGCCATTGCCCCTCTCTCTCCCTTATCCATTTGGTAGTCACTGGTGTCTATTGTTGCCATCTTTATGTCCCTAAATACCCAATGTTTAGCTCTCACTTATGGTTGAGAACATGTGATATTTGCTTTTCTGTCCCTGCATTAATTTGTTTGAGATGATGGCCTTCAGTGCATCCATGTTGCTGCAGAATACATGATTTCGTTCTTTTTCATGGCTGCATATTATTCCATGGAGTATGTGTATGACATTTTCTTTATCCAGTCAACTGTTAATGGACACTTGGGTTGGGTTCCATGTCTTTGCTACTGTGAATAGTGCAGCAGAATTTATAATGAAAACATGATTAAACACAACCTAGAAGACAAAAATAAAAAATAAAAATCACAAGGAAAGGAATGTGGGATTGCATGGAGAACATATTGGGGCTACTGTCTGGTCCGAAGGGAAGGTTTCAGACTGAGTTGAGAAAGAGTTTAAGAGTTTAAGGTCAGCTGGGTGCAGTGGCTCATGCCTGTAATCCCAGCACTTTGGGAGGCCGAGGTCGGAGGATCACCTGAGGTTGGGAGTTCGAGATCAGCCTGACCAATGTGGAGAAACCCCGTCTCTACTAAAAGTACAGAATTAGCCGGGCGTAGTGGCACATGTCTGCAATCCCAGCTACTCGGGAGGCTGAGGCAGGAGAATTGCTTGAACCTAGGAGACAGAGGTTGCAGTGAGCCCAGATAGTGCCATTGCACTCCAGCCTGGGCAACAAGAGTGAAACTCCATCTCAAAAAAAAAAAAAAGAGTTCAAGGTTTGAGGATGAGGATGTCTTGCAAGATTGGCAAACATCCAGCCAAGGGACAGTTGCCAGCTGAGCACCTACTATGAGCCAGGTGTTCTGCACACAGAGTGAATTAGATCAGGCCCAGCCCTGCTATCAGAGCTCACAGTCCCACAGAGTAAACCTGTTGTGGGAGACTGAATGAAATCAATTAAAGTCCTCACCCAAGGAGTGATGCAATTTAAGTACAGTTTGAGGACCATTTATCTTGTTCAGAGTGAAGGAGAAAAGGAAGAAAAGGGGAGGGGGAGATAATAGAGAAAAGAAGGGTAGAAAATGATAAGAAGCATAAACTAGACTCCTAGCTCTGTGAAGGCAAAGCTGTATTCTGTATTGTCCAGGCTTACGTCTGTCTGTTCACCAGTGTTCCCAGCACCCAGAACAGCACCTGGCCATGGCAAAGGCTTAAGAAATATTTATGGGATGGCATGAGATAACATAGAATGAGACAGGATGGGGTGTGTGGGATGAGATGAAATGGAATGGGATGGGATGCGATGGGATGAGATGAGATGGAATACGACGGGATAGGATGGGATGGGATAAAATGAAATGGGATGGGATGGGATAAAATGAAATGGGATGGGATGGGATGGGATGGGATAAGACGGGATGAGATGGAATGGGATGGGATGGGATGGAGTGGGATGGGGTGGGATGAAATGGGATGGGATGGGATGGGATGGGGCGTTATGGGGTGCAATGGAATTGGGTGAGATTAGATGGGATGGAATTAAATGGGATGGTGTGTAGTGGAGTGGGATGGAGTGGGATGAGATTGAAGTTAATTGAGGGAAAGCAGTAGATGATCCTTGGGCTGGTTGTCATGGTCTCTGGTGTTCCGTCCTTTCTGGCTTTGCCATTGACCAGCCTAGTGACCATGAACTTTGAGTAGCCTTTTTTCCTTTCATTTTCCTGTCTGTTTAACTGATGGAATTCCAACTTGTACGCTTGTTTTCCACTGAACTTGAATAGTTTATATGTTCAAAACAAAGGGTGCATGATCAGCTAATTTTTGACCATGCCAGGTTAAATAAACATACACAAGCCTCTTGACCATGGGATATCTCAGATATGAACACACCTGTGTGAACCAGGAAGCTCCACAGAGAAGGGTAGAATATGCTGTAGTTCCCAAACTCATTTGATTACAGAACCCCAACTCTCTCTCTCTTTTTTTTTTTTTTTTTTTTTTTTTTTTTTTTGAGACGGGGTCTTCCTCTGTCACCCAGCCTGGAGTACAGTGCTGCAATCTTAGTTCACTGCAACTTCCACCTCTCAGGCGCAAGCAACTCTCCCACCTCAGCCCCCCAGGTAGCTAGGACTACAGGCATGCACCACCATGCCTGGCTAATTTTTTAAATTTTTTTTGTAGAGATAGGGTTTCACCATCTGTTTTTTTTTTACTGTCTATCTTATTAACTAATTTCACCTAGAATAGGAACTCGGTAAACACTACTCTGGATGATTTCCACGGCCTCTTCAGTTCTAACAGTCTAACTTCATCCAAGTATACCAAAGCAAATATGACTATATAGATTCAGATTAGCTAGTGGCCTATTTTAGCTGGTGTGGAGAGTGATGGGGAAAGAGGAGCTCCCTTTTTGTGAGATGGGACAAAGTGTAGTCACAAGGACACTTGAAGGTCCAGTGAAGAAATCTGCGATTGTTATGCAGGATGAGACCCGGAATTTTACTCAAGAAAAGCAAGCCATACCCTGTGTGAGGCATTGATATTCTGGCACGGTTTTTAATTTCCTATCTTCGAGATTAGGTATGTCAGAGAGGAATCCTTTGGCCGCCTTCTCTCAATACATCCCAGAGCTTTTATTTTGTTACCAATTTCCCTACATTGTGTGATTTCTTTGAGAATCATAACCATGTGAATATTTGACAATTGAATGGTATGAACATCTTGAAACATACAGTTTTCCCCAGAGCTGAATTTCATACTATAATCTGAGGTGATCTCAGTTGCCAGAAACACTCAGGGCATTAATGGATTTGGAGGGAAGATGCTGGTAATGAGATTTTCAAATGCGAATTGTTTTGCTTTCAAATGCAGGGTGAAATCCAGCGAAATATTACCTTAGACACGCTGGTGTAGTAAGTCCAGCTGATCAAATGAATGTTTGGTGTGTGTTTTATGCGGGCCTTTTCTGTTTCAAATAAAAGCTGGAAGGGGTTCCATGTTATTCTTTCTGATGGGATGGGTCTTAAGGCTTGGAGTGGAATAATTCTTCCATATCCTAGGGTACACTCTGGGCCTCTTCACATCTACAATCTTGAGAAATTGGTTTACTTCATTCATTCATTCACCAGATATTTGTTGAGAGGCTACTATGTGCCAAGAACTGCTTTGTGCACTTAACAGTATAACATATCAACAAAATAACAAGGTCTCTGTTGGCTGACTCCCTGGTGGGCCATATACACAAAATAAACAAGTAAACACACACATTTAAACGTCAGAAGGTAATAACAAGCTCAGAGAAAAATAAAGCAAGGTAAGCATGAGAGTAGTGGGATGAGGTCTATTTTAGTTAAGATGTCAGAGAGGTCCTCTCCATGGAGTTGACGACTTTTGAGCAGAAACTTGGAAAGCAGAGGAAACTGGAGGCCAGTGAATGCTCTGGCCCCAAAAGTGCTCTTGAGTGGGACAGCCAAGCTTTGTCTGACTCCAGGTCAGAGGCCCCTTCCACTGCATCACCTGTTCTCACTGGGAACCAGAAACAATTATCAGGGCAAGCCAGGAAGTCAGAGATGATGCCAGATCCAGAGGAGGGACCTACCAGGATCTGGAAGAGATGAATCCAAGATACCAAAAAAGGAAACTCAGGCAGGGCCCAGATGGAAAGAGCACAAGAAAAATGGGCAGTCATACCTGGACCCATCAGCCTGGTCTCTCCCTCACCTCATTCTCAACAGGTCAAAGCTGGGCTCCTCCTCCTTGCCTCAGAGCCAGCCCCTCTACTGACTTTCCCAGATGCATGGACAGCACACGACACCTGTCCGGTCATCCAAGTACAGCTCATCATGTTGACCTCGGTTCCCCCTTCTTCACTTGTCCCACTGTGTCCGGAATTAGTGGATTCTTGGTCTCACTGACTTCAAGAATGAAGCCGCAGACCCTCGCGGTGAATGTTACAGTTCTTAAAGATGGTGTGTCCGGAGTTTGTTCCTTCAGACGTTTAGATGTGTCTGGAGCTTCTTCCTTCCGGTGGGTTCATGGTCTCACTGTCAGGAGTGATGCTGCAGACCTTCGTGGTGAGTGTTACAGCTTTTAAAGGCAGCGCGTCTGGAGTTGTTTGTTCTTCTCGGTGGGTTCCTGGCCTCATTGGCTTCAGGAATGAAGTTACAGACCTTTGCTGTGAGTGTTACAGCTCATAAAGGCAGCCTGTACCCAAAGAGTGAGCAGCAGCAAGATTTATTGCAAAGAGCAAAACAAAGCTTCCACGATCCACCCTGGTTGCCACTGGCTGGTTCGGGCAGCCTGCTTTTATTCCCTTATCTGGCCCTACCCACATCCTGCTGATTGGTCCATTTTACAGAGAGCTGATTGGTCCATTTTACAGAGTGCTGATTGGTGCGTTTATAATCTTTGAGCTAGACACAGAGTCACAGAGTGCTGGTTAGCTAGATACAGAGTTAGCTAGATACAGAGTACCACTTGGTGTATTTGCAAACCTTGAGCCAGACACAGAGTGCTGATTGGTGCATTTACAATCCTTGAGCTAGACACAGAGTCACAGAGTGCTAGTCCTCCAAGTCTCCACTACGTTAGCTATTGGTGTATTCGTTAGCTAGATACAGAGTTAGCTAGATACAGAGTACCAATTGGTGTATTTGCAAACCCTGAGCCAGACAGAGTGCTGATTGGTGTATTTACAAACCCTGAGCTAGACACAGAGTGCTGATTGGTACATTTATAATCCTTGAGCTAGACACAGTCACAGAGTGCTAGTCCTCCAAGTCTCCACTAGGTTAGCTAGATACAGAGCACCAATTGGTGTATTCACAAACCCTGAGCTAGACACAAAGTGCTGATTGCTGTATTTACAAACCCTGAGCTAGACACAAAGTGCTGATTGGTGCACATACGATCCTCCCGCTAGATATAAAAGTTCTCCAAGTCCCCATCCAGTTCAGGAGCCCAGCTGGCTTCACCCAGTGGATCCTGCACCGGGGCTGCAGGCGGAGCTGCCCACCAGTCCTGAGCTGCACCTGCACTCCTCAGCCCTTGGGCTGTCAATGGGACTGGGCACCACGGAGCAGGGAGCAGCGCCCGTAGGGGAGGCTCAGGCCACGCGGGAGCCCACCACAGTGGGAGGAGCTCAGACATGGCGGGCTGCAGGTCCCAAGCCCTGCCCTGCGGGGATGCAGCTAAGGCCCAGTGAGAATTTGAGTGTGGCACCGGGGGGCCGGCACCGCTGGGGGACCTGGCACAACTTCCGCAGCTGCTGGCCCGGATGCTAAGCCACTCACTGCCCTGGGCCAGCGGTGCCTGCTGGCCGCTCAGTGTGCAGGGCCTGCTGAGCCCGCGACGGTGCCTGCCGGAACTCACACCGGCCCACGAGGGCAGCCCCGGTTCCCACCCGCGCCTCTCCCTCCACACCTTCCTGCAAGCAGAGAGAGGAGGCTCTAACCTCAGTCAGCCCAGAGAGGGGCTCCCACGTTGTGGTGGCAGGCTGAAGGGCTCCTCAAGCACCGCCAGAGTGGACTCCGAGGCCGGAGGCTGAGGAGGCGCTGAGAGTGAGGGCTGCTAGCACATTGTCACCTCTCACTAACCTAAGGACGTCCTGGGGAGCATATATGAGGATACACAGCCCAACCTGTCAGGTAGTCCTTCTGCACAGCTAACTCTCTTCCTTGATCAGCAGCTGGTCCATTCTGTTTGGGGCTAGAGTAGAGGAACTGATTGCCAATGAGCAAATAATCTCACAAGAGTGGAAAAACCAGCCTCTTGTCCAAACATGTGCCATTTTTCCCTCAGCAAGATGAGACAACAGAGCCCCTTCCAGAAGGACCATCTCTAGATCTATTTTGCAAGTGTGTATGGGGACAATGAAGGGCCCTGTGGTCAGATCTCAGCTGGCCTGATTCCCGTCCCCCAGGAGAGAGCTGGAGATTCTGAGAATTTTGTGATTACATAATTTGCCTTCCCCTCTAACTATAAGCTTCCCAAGAGACAGGAGTATGAGAGCTCACCACTCTATGTCCAACTCTTAGTACAGTCCTCGGCATATAGAAGATGCTCAAATTGGAATGAAATGGATGGGAACCATGAATGAAGCTTAATTCTTCAAACTGAAAGTCTGTGGCAGAGACTTGTGATGCACCACACCCCCTCCCCTCAGCCTGCCTGATTTCAGCACACCTGTGATAGACAGTTCCCTGGATAACACCAGTGTCTTTCTTCAAGTGAAACCCATAGAAGGCCACTTAGCTACCTTATAGGAAGTGGTAAGTACAGGGGCAGTCAATGTGCTCATGAATACATCTCAACTACTAAGGCATGGGGGTGAATAGAGAAACTCTTGCCTCCCCGTCTTCTGTGGGACAATTCTGAGTGTGTTCTACATCTTTCTTCGTAAGGTCACAAGTAGGACTGAGACCCAACACCCTCATCAATAACCACCTCATTAGTGTACCCCTTTTTTGTGTTTGTTTTCTTTCCTTTCCTGTCTTGCTTTATCTGCTCCTTCATTGTACTTTATTTATTTAATTAGTTAGTTTTTTAGTTATTTATTTTTGAGACAGAGTTTCACTCTTGTTGCCTAGGCTGGAGTGCAATGGTGGGATCTCAGCTCACTGCAACCTCCACCTCCCAGGTTCAAGTGATTCTCTTGCCTCAGCCTCCCGAGTAACTGGGATTACAATCATGCACTACCACACCTGGCTAATTTTGGACTTTTAGTAGAGATGGGGTTTCTCCATGTTGGTCGGGCTAGTCTCGAACTACCAACCTTAGGTGATCTGCCCGCCTCAGCCTCCCAAAGTGCTGGTATTACAGGCGTGAGCCACTGCACCTGGCCAGTCCTTCACTGTACTTTATAAGATCATCTCCCAAATAAACTATCTGCACCCAGATCCTCGTCTCCACCTCTGATTTGGGGGAACCTCAAATTAACAGTCTAATGGCAACTTCATTTGTTGAGGCTGCTCAACTCTCCTGTGGTCAATATTTGTTTTATTTGTTTTTTCTGGCATTTGACCCAAGCTCTGAAAACTCGCAACCATAAGCCTGTCTTCCCCCACCTCCAGGGGTTACCAAACAATGACCCTGGAGGCTTGGCCTCGACATCAGAAACTTGGCCATCATTTCTGACATCTTTTCTTCTCAGAGAGGAAAGTGGAATAAACTTCATACTTGACACAAATGTCATTCACCCAGCCTCCAAGTCTAGAATTTTGTAGGCCATATTGAACCACTTATTTGAAGTATTCAGAGGCACAATCCTCTTAAAATTATATCACAATCTCTTTTAAAGGGACCAGTAAAATAGAACCCAGAAGGGCTCCACTTTCAAATATGGTTATTGAGCAATGACAGCTATTGCTCCAGAAATACTTCTTCACCCTGCTGCTGTGCTGCCTGGCTAACTCAGGATTCTCTAAAGCAACAGGATGCAGAGATCTGAAAACAGAAAAGAGACCTGCCAGAGAAAGCCTTTCATTCTGGTTTCTGTGAGACTCTGCCTTTCATTTAGGTGAGGGGGAGTCCAGAGGAACAGAAGTGGCTCTATTGAAGTGCCACGTCTGAACCAGATGCTGAGTGTTAACAGAGCAAATGCCTCTTGGAGAGGAGTTGAAAACTCAGCCAGAGAGAGGGAGAGGGAAAGTGCTCTGCATTTGGGTGGGCTCAGTGCAGAACATGCGGGAGCCCATGGAAGGAGAGGTGTGGGGAGGAAGGGGCTTTGTGTGGCTGCCACTATTGGTGCTACCCCAGAACTCTTCAGCCCACTCTGGGGGTCATTTGCCAATATTGCCATGCATGCCAACATCTTTTTCCACTTCTCTGCCTGAGGGCTTTTGCTGGCTGCAGGCGTGTGCTTGGCCCACTTAAAAAGACAAGCTAAAGTACAGGAGGGTTTGGTGCCTCAAATGAGACCCTCAACCGATGTGAGATGGGAGTTTGTGAATATACATCCTCGTTTCCATGGCGCTTGGTAGAATAATCCTGGGTGTGTCCCATACACTCCCAGAGGGCTCCCAGTGAGAATGAGCCCAGTTGCCTGCAGTAACTGAGCCCAGATGCCTGCAGTCAACTGCCCAGTTGCCCAGTTGACCCAGTAAGTCATTCATTCACACCCCAGCTATTAGCTTTGCTGTCTTCCCTGTCTCATCTTCCCACTCCCCTATAGAGTTTCTTGGGATCACTTCCAAAGTAAACCTTGCATACCCAGTATTTATCTTAGGATCTGCATTTAGGGAGACCCAAACTAAGACAGTGGGGAAACCTGTCTATTGATATGGAGGACCCCAATAGCCTCACGTGTTCAAATGACAAGTGTCAGCAATCAAAGGACAGCAAATTCCAGCACTGTGAAGGGAAGCTGATATATCTGTAAGGAAAGGAATTAGGTGGCCTCCAGAGAAGATGCCTTGACCATGCAACCTTGTCAGTAAAGTTTGGGTATACAAATGCTTCCCAAGAAAAATGGGCATTCAATGACCCTGTATTAGTCTGCTGGGGCAACCATAACAAAGCACCACAGACTGAGAGAAATTTATCTTCTTAGTCTTGGAGGCTAGAAGTATGAGATCAAGATATCAGCAGGGTTGGTTTCTTCTGAGGCCTTTCCCTATGGCTTGTAGGTGGTCATCTTTTCTATTTCTTCACCCTGTTGTCCCTTTATACATGTCGGTATCCAAATTTTTTCTTCTTATGAAGACAACAGTCATACTGGATTAAGACTCACCCATTTGACCTCATTTTACCTTAGTTATCTCTGTACAGATCCTGTCGCCATATAAAGTCACATTCTGAGCTACTGAAGGTTATGTCTTCAACATGTAAATTTGGCGGGGACTCAAATCCACAGCAGACCCCAAGAGAGATGCCCACCTCCAATCTGAACGAAGAATCTGATTTCATCATTTTCCAAATTCCTGGATGTGATAACTTTTGGTTAGAGAGCAAAGCAATGATGAGACCGAGAGGATGAAAGATAATGAGGCCTACAGTAAGCCTGTCAGATGTAAGGAGGTGGCAGGAGAAGCAGGTGTGAAGTCTAAGACACAGCAACTCTTTGACCTACCAGTGGGTCTCATCCTATTTCTATGGAAATGAGCTCATTATGGTTAAATATTTTTTCCAGCTCCTGGTTGATTCATGAAGTGGTTTCGAATGTTGATAATCACTTCATGAATCACTGACAAACACAAGAGCCAAATATCTGGCGCTTGCGATTGCTGTCTCTCCTGATGAGCATTCCTGCCATGATTTGGGGTGCCCCTCTCTCTGCAACCAGGTGTTCAGACTAGAAAAGCCCTCATTTATATTCCAAAGTCTCCTGCTTCAGTAATTCCACACTGACCATTTTGTCAGGCGTTGAATCTCCCCCCAATACCTAATGAACATTAATGATTGAATTCTGAAAGATCATTTTGAAATGCTCACAACATTGGGCATGAAGTTATCAGCCATCAAGTTCTGCAACATTGTTTCCAGGGGAAGTAAAACGGTGTTGCACAGAGGATCTCATGGAGACCATGTTTCTGCCCAAGGGGGAATCTGCTTCAGCACAGACTATACAGGAGACATAGCCATTCCCTCTAGGCAAAGAGAGACTGACTAGTCCTCGAAGAAAACAGAAACTAGATCAGATTGGAGAGAGATGCAGAAAGTTGTCACATTGCATTTGGATATTAGGGAGGTGGATATTAGAGAGACAAAAAAGATGGAGCCTCCAATCCTAATGGCTTCCTGTACATTTCAAATGTAGAGGCTACTTAAAAGCAGAAGCAGGCCAGCCATGGTGTCTTAGGCCTAAGGTTCCAGTTACCCAGGAGGCTGAGGTGGGAGGATCGCTTGAGCCCAGGAGGTCGAGGCTGCAGTGAGCTATGACTGCATCACTGCACTCCAGCCTGGGTGACAGAGCGAGACCCTATCTCAAAAGTAAAAAAAAAAAACAGAGACAGACAAATGTTTTTCCCAGATACCTGCCTGGCTTACTCTCTCCTTTCATTCACCTCACCTCGCCTACCTGACCACTCCACAGAAGGGCACCTGCCAGCCTCTGCTGCCCTTCCTTTTTGTATTGTCCTCCCTGGCACTTAGCCCTACCTACCACGTGATAGATCTACCTATCGACTTATTCTTTGCCTCCTCTCACAAGCAGGTAAGCTCCAAAAGGCGGGGATCTCTGTCTGTTTTGTTCTCTGCTACAGACTCATGCCCTAAAACAGTGCTTGGCACACACAGTAAGTGCTTAATTAATACTAGCAGAATGAATGACATGAGCGTGATAGGGATTATATTGAACATAAAGAAGAAAATCTGCAGAACTTGAAAAAAAGAGGAATGCTGTCTGGATGATCACTTCTCCCACTATCCCAGGCACACATTTATAGGTCTCTTGAGTCCTTGGTGAGAAGGAGCAAGGGTCCCAAATTAGTGTCAACTGGGTTCTTCATACACAAGTTGGTATTCAATTCTCATGCCTTTGTAAACTGTGACACCCCCAACATATCATGTCAAAGCCTTCAGTAAATCTGAAGAAAAGATCTCCCTCCAGATACTCTAACCAAGCCATGTTTGTGTAGACCCCAAATAACCTGTGAGGTTCAGATCCGGGTGCCCAGAGCTGGCACAATCAGGTAAAGGGCTCTCTTCTCCCAAGGCTGCCTTAGCAAGGCTTATTTATGTTTGATTGTGTAATGGAATTTCTACATGCCATTTAAGTAAGGTCAAATAATGGTTTCACTGAAAGGGCCTTTCAGGATTATCTACTTCCTCTTCATTGGAAATGTAACTCCTAAGGCTCAGAGAGGTAAAATACCCAACCCAAGGTCACACAGCAAATTGTGGTAGAATCAAGACAGAAACATAGGCCTTCTAATTGTCGCTGGGGTGTGTATATTTCCACACTAAGCTGTCCACCTATATTCTAAATTTGAAGAATCTTACTTGAAGGGAGGAAATAACTGATGATCTCACCTAGTTGTATGTAGACCAGAAGAAACCAAGTGGGTTAGGTCAGGATTCCTGGGGCCTCTGGTTTTATCTTGGAGGTCGTCTCACCTAAACACCCCACTGTAAGATAGGCAAATGGAGTTTAGAAAAAGCAAGTAATTTACCTAAAGTCACACAGGGAATGAGTTGGAAGACTTAGAACTAGACCTCCAGCCCTGGTCCTCAGTTTAGGCCAATGTTTACCATATCCCGCCAACTTGATCATCAACTATAGTTCTTAGAAAGAACCTTAAGGGTCATTTTGCCCAAATGCCCATTTTCCAGATGAGGAGACTAAGGATGAAAAGTCAAAGTGAATGTTATAGAGTTGGGCCCAGAACCTAGGTCTAGACTTCTTTTCCCCACAGCCCCCTTTCTGTGCCCCTCCCTCTGCTTGCTCCTTTTTAATCTTAGGACTTCCACAAGAGAAAAGAGCCCCTCCTTGACTTCAGCATCCTGGGAATGGGTTTTTCAGGAGCCTTCTCTTGATTCTGCCCCCCAGTGGCAGAGATTCAGCAGAACCACCCACTCTGCCCTTCTTTAATTCAACAAGAAGGCATTGAGCATCTACTATGTGCTCTTCATTGAGTCCACAAAGATTTATTGACTGTCATGTGCCAGGCACAAAGAAGGGGCTGAAGATAAAGCAGTGAGCCAAAAAATTATGGCAACAGTAGCACAGTTCCTCTCCTCATGACCCTCACAGTGCAGCAGGGGAGGCAGCAATTAAGCAAACAACTCTTCTGGTTTGCTTCCAAATACAACCCCAGTTGAGTGATACAAGTGCCATGGAGAAGACAGTGGAGTACATGAGAGGGATCTAAATTCAGGGAGGTTATCCCCAAGGAAGTGATGTGTAAACTGATGCTTGGAAAAGAGGTGAGAGCCATCCAGGATGAAAGAGGAAATGAGGAAGACAGTGTGAAGGCCTCCACAGAGAGGGCAAGCCATCTCGTTCCTGAGCTGCAGGTGCGTGAGCCCATCTTTACTGAGAGTACTCAGTGACCAGGTGGTTCAAGTGTCAGAAGCTTCTGGCCACCTGGAATTTGACCAAGAAATGTGTCATCTTCCGACCCTAGAGGTAAAAATGTTTTGTTAAAGTATCTCTGTCTCTTAACTACACTAATGGTGTCTTGCAATACTGAAGGGTGATAGGACAATTTTGGGCCTCAGATTCCTCATTTCCAGCCTATAGACAAACAGGGCCATCCTCACTGGAGGAATAAGCTGTGTCTCCACACCCTAATTTCAGGGCTGCTGAGGACACTGCCTAGTGCTATGGGCAGTGGGAGTCCAGAAGACGTGGGTTCCAGTCCCAGATCTGCCTCATACTAGCTGGGAGACCTCAGGCAAGCCACTGTACCACCCTGGGCTCAGTTTTCTCTACTTCTTAGAATCCTTGAAGTGTCCAAAGGTGATTAGGTCTGTTAATTCCCAGCACACTGTAGGTACTCTATGCCAGCTTCCTTCCTTTCCTACACCTTTAACAAACTTCTCTTCACCTTGTGCCCCAGGGTGTGGTTAGATCTTCATTCCTTTAACACAACCACTTCTCTTGTTAAAATGGAAACAAGAGCCAGGTGTGTTGGCTTATACCTGTAATCCCAACACTTTGGGAGGCTGAGATGAGAGGATCACTTGAGGGCAGAAGTTTGAGGCCAGCCTAGCAAACATAGCAAGAGCCCATCACTAAGAAAGATAATAATAAATAATAAATTTTTTAGAATCAAAAAATAAAAGAAAATATGAACAAGGAAGTGTCCATAAAGTAGGGGATACTTGAACTGGGCTTGGGGACAAGGGGGTGAAGGAAATTCCAGGAAGATAGAATCACTTATACGGAAGCGTATAGATCTGAGAAAAAAAAAAAATCACCAAAGAAGCCAGAAAGGAAAGAAGCATAGGTGGGGTAATGTGGCTGAAGGTGAGAAAAAGAAATGTCCCCATGAAGCAGCTTGTGAACAGCCTTGAATGCCACACCAAAGAAACTTCCCAGAGGTGAGGAGGATTGGAGCTTTTTCAGTGGAAGAATGATGAGATCAGATTGATTGCTTTGAAAGGTAACTCACTCTGGGCAGCAGCTGGAAGATGGAGTGTTGGAAAGAGACAAAGCAGTAAGGTAACCATTTAAGAGATTTCTGCAAAAGTCTAGATGGTACATGAGGAGTCTAGGGCTGTGGCTGCAGGACAGGTGAGGATGAGGAGGGCTAGGGCAGGGAGTGGTCAGGAAATGGGTCCAGAGGCAGGTGGTTAGCACCAAGAGGCACTGCCCTGGACCCTCTATCAGGCTGCCTGTTCCCCTGTGCACCCCCCTTGGTGTGAGCCCAGAGGTGTTGTACCCACTCCTGACCAAACAGGAGATGTCTCACAAGCACCTTCCTTCCCTGTCCCCTTCTCTTCTCCCACTTTCTTCCTGGTGCCTGGCAGCCAGTCTTCTCTAGCTGTATTTTTTTTTCTTTCCCTGTAACTTGTCAAGCACTTCTTTGTGCTTTCCAAGCATCCTCCAACAGAGCCCTGACTGACATCACTCATCCTCCCACCAGCCTCCGCCTGCCCGTCCGCTTCAGGAGCGTCTCCATCGCCCCTCCTGAAACCACAGCAGATGCATTCTTTACACACAGCCTCCTCACCAACTGAGCCCTTATCTCAATCTGCTTTTTAGCTTCAAGTAAGTTTCTAAAAAACTTCTTTTGAAAACAGCCTCCCTTGCTGCAATAATATCCAGGTTGGATTTTCAGCCATTGTCTCTTCAGACAGGGGACTTCGTCTGACTAAATCAGGCGGTATGTGTGTTGCCAACACCTCCCAGCCTACGTCGGCATGCCTTTGATGAAAAATATCTTATCTATAATCAGTTTACTGGATTGTGCACCCAAATTTCCTCTACAAAATATCAGACTGAGAGGCTTCGCCAGTGTTTTCTCACAGCAGTAGTGCAGCTGTGCTTTGATAAAACTCACAGACTCTTCCCTAGAACTCATCAGAGTCCACTAGAGCCTGGGTTCTAATCCAACATCCACCATGTCCGGGCAAAACTAAATTTAAGTTGTATTTTAAAGCAGTATAAGGTGACAATTAGTGTTAAGCAAGAAAATAGACATGATTTCAACAGATAATGAATTATTGTCAGCCTACTTTCCTCCAGCTGTGCAAGGCGCCATAGACTCTGTCTTCATGCACCTCACAGCTAGGTGGGAGTGCTGGGAAAGAAACGTAAAAATAAATTATTTGTCAATTGAGATAATAATTGCAATACTGTGAGTATGTGAAAGAGACTCAGCTGACTGGGTGATGCCCAAGCTGTGATTTGTCAAACACAAGAGTTGGTATTTTTGTTAACAACAACAAAAAGTCAAACCCCAACGCTAATGAACTTGTGGTGAAAATTGCCCAGTGTTATAAGAAAATAATAATGAAAATGCAAGTAAAGAATCAGAATGGTGCACATAACCTACCCCCTCCCACCAATAACAAACCTAGGAATTTATTCTAAGTTACAAGTCAAAAAGAACAAGAGTGCTTAATGATGTTCTGTGTATCATTTTCTAGTATAGGAGGTCCAGGTAATTGAGATACATCCACCCAAGGATATAATATGTAGTTATTTAAAGAAATTGTGGAGACTAGCCTTTTGAACTAAGATCTTTGGGATCTAATTTCAAGTAAAAGGAATTAGACCTTTGGGATCTAATTTCAAGTAAAAGAAAAAATACAGAATGTTACACTCAATAACTGCATTTGGTTTCTGAACTCAAATTCATCCCTTCTAGTGGGTTATGCTTTTAAACATCAATAGTCTGAAAAGTCTTTCTGGCAGTGCTTCATTGGCTATCAGAACAATGCTGTGAGGTTGATAGTATGGTCTATGGTCCCCATTTGTATAAATAAGATAACTGAAGCTCAGAGAGATTAAATAACATGCATGTAACATGTAAATCCAAGAGCAGGAGCTCTGATTTTGGTCTCCTAACTCCAAATCCAGGGCTCTTTCCTTACTTCCATCAGCTAACCACGTGAGATGACCAGGAAGAACTGCTAATGCTGTGAGCAGATGGGAAGGTGTCTAGGCCATCTGTCTGCTACTAAAGGAGGCCGTGAGGAAGGCTGCAATTCCTTCTAAGAAAGCCTGGGTGTGTCTTTGTTCCAAGACACCTTAGCCCACCAGTGAGGATGGAGAGTGTGGCTACATTCCAGCTGGAATCATGGCACCTAAAGGTGAGCTTATTGTCAGGGAAAATGTATAATCAACATGCACTGATTTACATTACAGCAATGCAGTAATTGAGCTCGGCACTGGGGGATGGGGATGGGGGACAAAATACCACCTTTAGTACCCCATTACAAGCATCTAAGAGTGTGTACTTCATTCATTCATCCATCAATGGACACTTAGATTGTTTCCACGTCTTGGCTATTGAATAATGCTACAATGACTCTGGGAGTGCACATATCGCTTTGAGATCTTGATTTCAATTCTTTTGGATACATAACCAGAAGGAAGATGGCTAGATCACATGGTAGTTTTCTTTTTAATTTGGGGGAGAATCTCCATACTGTTTTCCATACTGGCTACACCATTTTACATTCCCACCAATAGTGCACAAGAGTTTTAATTTCTGTATACGTACAATGGAATATTTTTCAGCCTTTTAAAAGGGGGAAATCCTGCCATATGTGACAACATGGATAAACCTGAAGGATATTATAAAAAGTAAAATAAGCCAGACACAGAAGGACAAATCCTACATGATACCACTTATAGGATCAACCGAAAATAGTCAAACTCATGGAAGCAGAGTGGCATAATTGTAACCACAGGCTAGGGGCCCTAGGGGCAGGGAGAATGGGGAGTTTCTATTCAATAGGCATCAAGATTCAGTTATGTGAGATGAAAAAGTTATAGAGATCTGCTATACAACATCATGCCTATAGTGAACAATAGTGTATTAAGCACTTAAAAATTTGTTAAAAGGGTAGATCTGGCCGGGTGTGGTGGCTCATGCCCGTAATCCCAGCACGTTGGGAGGCCAAAGCAAGTGGATCACCTGAGGTAAGAAGTTTGAGACCAGCCTGGCCAACATGGTGAAACCCTGTCTCTACTAAAAATACAAAAAAATTAGCTGGGCCTGGTGGTGGGCACCTGTAATCCAAGCTACTTGGGAGGCTGAGGCAGGAGAATTGCTGGAACCCGGGAGGCAGAGGTTGCAGTGAGCTGAGATCACACCATTGCATTCCAGCCTGGGTGACAAGAAAAAAAAAAAAAAAGAAGGCCGGGTACAGTGGCTCATGCCTGTAATCCCAGCACTTTGGGAGGCCAAGGTGGACAGATCACCTGAAGTCAGGAGTTCGAGACCAGCCTGACCAACATGGAGAAACCCCATCTCTACTAAAAATACAAAATTAGCTGAGCGTGGTGGCGGGCACCTGTAATCCCAGCTACTTGGGAGGCTAAGGCAGAAGAATCGCTTGAACCCTAGAGGTGGAGGTTACAGTGAGCCAAGATTGAGCCATTGCACTCCAGCATGGGCAACAAGAACAAAACTCTGTCAAAAAAAAAAAAAAGTAGATCTAATATTCAGTGTTCTTACTGCAATCAAATGTAAGGAGGGTATACGTCTGAGTTAGACTGCCTGAGCTCATGTCTGGTTTCCCTTCACTTGCTGTGGTGACCTTGGGCAAGCCACTGAACCTATGTGTGTCCCTGTCTCCTCATCTGTAAAATAAGGAGAATTTAGTACTCACCTCATAGAAGTTCAATGTTTTTCCAATATTGTTAAGCATGGGACAGTTCCTGGAAAATATTAGGCAGATGTCACCCTAAGTGCTGTATATACATTTGTGATTTTTACCCTCAAGGCAGTCCCATGAAGAAGGAATTATTATCTCCATTTTACAAAATGAAGACATGGAGGCTTCGGGGATTGAAAGTTTTTCACAGCACAGAGGCAAAAGAGATTCTACTGGCTGGTGTGTCCCTGGAAGGCTCCCTGGGCTTTAAAGTACAGAGAAGTTGTGGATCTGCCTTTTCAGAGAACTTATGGCAGGGGAAAAGGCAGAGAGTTGAGAAAGTGGATGGATGCTCAAGAATAAAAACCGATATCTCACAGGCCTCATCTGTCCTCAGCCTCGCATGCCTGGCCAGGGTGCCTGAAGACCTGTCCTTGGCAGTGGTCAGTTGGTAAAGGCTGCAAGCAGGACAGAAGCAGTATATGCAGACAATCGTCCATTCATTTGGTCAACCGAGGTGCACCAGGATCCCACCTCTACTGCCAGCTTACACCCTGAACATTCCCAGCATGCCCTCCTGGGAAAGACCCTGAGCAAGGTAAGGAAACAGGAACAAGTGGGACATACGCCCAGCAGTCACAGATGCCGCACTCCAGCCCCGTGCCTCTCAGACTTGACGGAGCATTCAAATCCCCCAGGGAGCTCCTTACAAACAGATTCTGATTCAGGAAGCCTGGGCTGGGGCCCTGAAAATCTGCGTTCCATACACACTCCCAGGTGATGCTGATGCTGCTGGTCCATGACTCACCCTTAGAGGAGCAAGTTTATAAAATGTTTGTTTCCTTTCTAGTCTCATCTAGTCTTGCAATCCCACAAGCAGCATTAATGCGCGGCCCAGAGTGATCGCTTAAACATGTGTTGAATCAAAAAAGTTTAATCACCCTTACTCCTGTTATCGTTGAGTTTGATTAAGCAGGTCCCCTCCCCGCCACATGCCAGGGGCCCGTTTCTTCTTCCTTGCTACGTCTTCCTCCAATCCAATTAGTAGAATCCAGCCTCCCTTTTCCACCCTCTCACATGGTCTTTATGGATGGCTTTAAACAACCAGATTTTGTTTCCATTTATTACACAAATAATGCATGTTAATTGAAAAATAAACAGGGAAGAAAAGAAAAAGCAAAAAGAGTTTTAAACCCTGCAATCTGATGCATATCCTTTTAGATTCTACATGTGTGTTACAGCATGAGAACATACTTTACATTCTGTTGGTATTTAAGTTTTCTTAAATTATGAAGACTATTTTCCCACATTAGAAATATTATTTTCATAGCTGCAAAATAGTCATTACTGAAGTTTCATATATCACTATTTATTTTATATAAATTATAGTGACCTTAGAACAAATAAGGTTCATACTGAAGAAATGATGGACACAAATATTTTAATGCCTGTCATTGGCTTTAAAATGATCCAGTGAATGGGGAAGTATGAGGGAATAGACAACATGACCAGCGACATCCTGGTAACTGGTAAACTATATGGTGATCATATGAGGGGTGCATTATATGATTCTCTAGCTCGTGAGCGTGTTGGTAAATTTCCAGAATAAAAGTCAAAAAATAAAAAGCGATGTCCAAATTAGATGGAAGAGGAGGATTCTGAGACAAGAATGGAGATAGAAAGTGTTTAAAGCTAGTTTTTTGTACCCAAAGAAAGAACAATGTTTCCTTTAGGACTATTGAGGCTGTCACTTCAACAAATTCAAGTTCCTTGAGCTACTAAATTGAACTGGAATAATCTGCCTTTATTATTTCCTGTCCTGTTAGAACAGATTTGCATTTTAAGTGTATGCTCAACATCATGTCTAAATTGGAACTAATTGGGACATTCAGAAACATAGAGGCACACCCTGGCCTCATTGGAGAAAACATGGGGTTTGCCCATTTGGAGCCTTGCAGGCAGATGGGGATTAGGGGAATGGGGGCACAGCTATTTCCTATCTGTGTCTTTCTATGAATCTTGGGCAGGTCATTTCCCACCTCTGAGCCCAGCTGCCTAATCCATAAGAGAACATGATTTGAACCAAATGAACTTTGCAACTTCTGTCTGCTCAAAAAGAAATAGGTTCTACTCTGGGAACCCTTTTCACCACTCTGCTTTGCAATATGCAAATCAAGCGAATTTGGTAATTGGACAGAGCTGATGGGAACAATTTAATAAACTTTGATAACATTGCACAAAGTAATTGTTCAATTATTTCAAACGGTTCAGTACAGGAAGTACAACAGGGGGGTCCTTAGAAATTACCTTCACATATTAATCATCTCATCCAATAGAAGCCAAATGAGAATGAAGACTGGGTAGGGGGTGTTTTTGTTTTAATTCTGATTAACTGTACTTTCATCTGAACATTTTTCAGCTGTGCTTTGGTCTTCCTCATATGGATGTTGACTGAGTTCTGTTATCAGGATTTTAATTAACATCAGGTAGAGAAGGGGAAGCCAAGATGACACACTATTACTTCTGTTTGATTTAAAGTCAACGCTGGAGACTCTTCTTCGATGAGCTGTTGAAATTGTCTTATCTCATGCATTCCAAGGATGGCTGTTTCATGTAAATGTCATTTCTGCTGTCCAAAATGTTACAACACACGCCAGCACAATAGAACTACTGTCTTGTTCTAAAAGACACAAGGGAGGCAGCAAGCTTTTGATCAAAGGCACGATTCAAACATCAAAGTAATACCTCTTCTGTAAATTCAAGAATCAGGACTCTGAGTAAAGGAATGGAGACTCCAGGTTTAGCAATGGCCTAGCCTTCTATCCTGGGAAGTGCCTGAATTTCAAAGCTTAATCTATCTGCAGAAAACTGTCTGGAAAAAGGCAGTGTAATGGGCTAGTGGTATGGGTACATTTATTGCATCCTATAGTCAATAAACTTGTATTTAGTCTGTATATATTCATCTGCTCTGTGCAGCCTCCTCTTCTAGGACTAAAGCTGGAGCTAACGGGACCCCAGAGCCTTTGGAGTATGATGAACCTCAGTTCAAATCCATGCTGTACCACGTGCCACTGGTGTGATATTATATAACTTACCTTGTCCCTCCAGGCCTCCATTTTTTTAATTTATAAAATGGAAATAATAATATTTGATGCCTGAATATACATGCATTGCAGTATGCTTATACAGTGGAGTATTTCACAGCAATAAAAAGATTGATAAACACAACAAAAACACTACGTAGAGCTAAAGAAGCCAGACACTAAAACGTTTCTCTTGTATTATTCCACTGCATGAAGTCCTAGAACGTGAGGCCATAGGCTGTGGTCTTAGAAGTGAGAATAATGACCCATGGGCTGGGGACAGTGCTGACTAGGTAGTGGCGTGGAAAACTCTTTGATGAGATGACAATGTTCTGTATCTTGATCAGGGTCATGGTTACATGAGTGTGCACATGTGAAAAAAGTCAGCAAAGTATATTCTATGAAATGGAAATGGATAATTCAATTTAAAAGATGGCATCAAAAACATGATGATGTCTCATATGTAAAATTGTTACAAGATGAAATGAAGATAGTTCATGGGATGCAGCTGTTCTGGTGGATGAGATGAGCAGATAGCCAGTGAAAGATGGCTAGCATTATTGTTTATGTTGTCCTCATCATTCCTGTAATCATTTCAGTGGAGCTACATCTGACCCAGAGATTGGGGTCTAAAGTTCAACACATAAGGCAAAAAAAAAAAAAAAAAAAAAAAAAAAAAATCTGTTCAAATTGCCTCCCAAGGATCCCTTAAACTGTCCATAAATCACAGTTTTCTTCACTTGGTTTATACAGCCGTGCTCAATAAAAGGTGTAACTATGTGTAATGGAATCAGTCACAGGCAGAATATAATAAAGGAGGCCATGGGTAAGAAGCACACGTCTGTAGGCACCAGGATCACAGCCAGGGGCTCAACCTGTAAGAGGCTCACAGGTCACAAGACCAATGGCAGAACAGCATCATCAGCATCTCTCACCTGTTTCTAGAAATGTGCTCAGCGAGAATGGCAGGCATAACTACCAGACCACATAAGTTGCTCTCTCTCCTCTCCTACTCTCTTCCTCTTCCTCCCATTGGATTTGCATTCATTAGGTAAAAATAATACACGACCTCACTGTCTTGTATTTCTAGGCCTCCATCCCCCCTACTGAAATACTGGTAAGCTCCAGCCGCTCTGGCTCAGAGGGTTTTCCCAGTTCCCAAAAGGGAAGAGATGGGAGCTTAACATCATACGCAGGCTGTATATTATTTCGCTTGAAAGGATAGTAACCATTAAAGTAATTGTTTGGTCAATCCAATGTGTTTTATTTCAAGTTATCTTTCTCAGTGAATGGTTTTGCAAGTTTTACAGAATCTTGGGTCCCGTTGATCTGGGAGATCACAGTGACAATTGCATCTTGGACTGTAGTGCTCACAGTGGGCAGATCCAATAAACGCTGTCCAGCACCGTACCCTAGAGCACTTCCCTACATAATGGAGCCCACAGAGAACCATGGAGAAGGTATATTATTACCAGGGAAGCCTGGCTTTGGAATGCAGACCAGCAGGGGCTGCCCCTGTGAATAGGAACCGAGTAGGGGGCAGAGCCTGTTGCCTGAGGTGCTCATTCTCTGTAACACTGGTGGGCTCCAACTCTCCCCTTAACACTGTATCCAACATCCCATTAACCCACTTGCAGAGCCACAAGGGAGGCCTGGACAGGTGTTAAATTACCTTTCGTCACCCTACAGGTGTGCGAGATGTGCTGCAAAAGCACATGCCGTGTCTCCCGAAGCAGGAGGCTCTGCCAGGGATTTTCTCTGAGCACAGGGATCTGGAGACAGTATCGCTTTTGACTTAGAAATGACCTGGATCAAGGATCCAGCTTTCTAAGCATGACAGGATGATAAAAATATTCTCTGACAGCGTGTCCATGTAAGATAGAAGACACTGAGGTGAGCTCTGGAGCTCAAAGAATGAATGTCACCCATCCTCTCATCCAAAAGCTACTTATCACATGCAATAATATGACCAGGCTGGCATGAGGGGCTGCAGGGCAATCAGAAAGCAATGAGGATTGTACAAAGAACCTGTAATCAATCACACCTACTCTCTAGGTGTTTAAGGCCTGGGTGAAAAGAAGGAACATGTGGACACAAGAAAGTAGAGTTCAAGGCCATTCGATTTTCTAGAAACCTACACTAGGTGTCCATCGTGGACCAAGCCCTGTGCTCCCCCTGGAGAATGAGTCTGACAGTCAGTCACTGCCTGCAGGGAGCCATTTTCTGACAGAGGAGCTGGGAAATTAAACAACATCAATGCATAGTGTTGGGAGGATAAAGGTGTGCTGAGAGCCTGCAAAAGCATGGATGGAGAAGTGAGCTATAATTCATGCCCAGGTGTGTCCAAGAAACGGTTGGGTTCTGCCTCACTGATTACGTAGGATTCAGCCAGGGAGACACAGTGAGGAAAGATGTTCTAGACACAGGGAAGAACACGAGCAATGGCAGGGCGGCTGGACATCCGACAAGTGGTATGGGGAAAAGGCCAGCATGGGAGGCTAGCGTGGGGCATGAAGGGCCTCAGGCTAGGTATAGAGCTTAAATGTTGCTTAGTGTGTGAGAGGAATGGGGGGTTGAGAGGTCAGCCTGGCCTCAGTGGGAGGTGTGGGCTGGGAGGGTGAGAAGCAGGGGGTGAGACAGCCTGGAAGAAGGCAGTGCAGCTGGAGAGAAAGACAGAGCTCACAGGGAGCTTCCTGCAGCATTTGGAGTGGAAGAAGTCTCCATCCTATTCCCTCATAGAATGCCGTTCCCTGCAGAAGCTCTATCAGCACCTGCTTCCTTTCCCTGTGTTAAATCCTTTCCCTGTATCTCAGTCCACTTGGGCTGCTATAAAAAACACCATTGACTGAGTGGCTTATAAACAACACGAATGTATGTCTCACAGCTTGGGAGGCTGGGAGTCCCATATCAACGCCTCAGCAATTTGATATCTGGTGAAGACCGTCTTCTACAATGTCACATGCCTGATAAAGGGCAAACAAGCTCCTTCAGACCGCTTTTACGAGTACACTAATCCCATTCATGGGGGCTCCACCCTTGTGACTTAATCACCTCTTCAAGGCCCCACCCCCTAATACCATCACTTTAGGGGTTAGGATTTCAACCTATGAATTTTGGGGGGACATAGACATTCAGACCGTCATACCCTGCACTCCAGGAAGCCCTCTGCCTATTGGAGTCCCTCCCACATTGGGACTAAATGGCTGAGCCTTTTCCCCCTGCCTCCAGCAGTCAGAGGCCCAAGCCTCCAAGAAGGAGAGCTCTGCCTCGAGGGAGTCCCTAAAAGAGCTGATGGCTGGGACTGGGCCTGGTGGCTCATGCCTATAATCCCAGCACTTTGGGAGGCTGAGACAGGTGGATCACCTGAGGTCGGGAGTTCAAGACCAGCCTGACCTACTAAATCAATCAATCATACCTACTCTCTAGGTGTTTAAGGCCTGGGTGAAAAGAAGGAACATGTGGACACAAGAAAGTAGAGTTCAAGGCCATTCGATTTTCTACTAAATACAAAAAATTAGCTGGGTATGGTGGTGGGTGCCTGTAATCCCAGCTACTTGGGAGGCTGTGGCAAGAGAATCACTTGAACCTGGGAGGCAGAGGTAGCAGTGAGCCCAGATTGTGCCACTGCACTCCAGCCTGGGCAACAAGAATGAAACTCTGTCCCAAAAAAAAAAAAGAGCTGATGGCTGGAGACAGTCGCTGACAGCACTCCTACAGCTGAGTCATCTCATCTTCCTTGAAGGGGGATCTAGGTGGTGCGTCTCTGTGTCCACTGCAAGGATAATGTGTCCTTTACATCGTGCAACAAGGGCGAACTGAAATCTAGAGTAGTTAAATGACTCCATCAAGGCCTTACCCAATACAATGGTTAAGATTCATGCTTTTTCACTGAAAAAGTCAATTGGATGGAATACTGTGAAATACATGTTTTTCTGAGTTCATTAACCCCATAGGAGGATTCTTTCTTTTTCACAGACACACACACACATACTTTGTGTGACACAATGAATCACAAGTAGAAAAGCAATAAACTGCCTCTCTGTTGCAAGTTCCACAAACCTAAAACAATGACAAATATCATTATAGCAAGCATTTCAATGTCTATGAGCAGAGGAGGCCATTACTACAGTTCTTTAGAGTCCAGTCCACCTGAGATGCCTCAAGAATCCATCCAAAAGTCAAGCCCATGACCCTCCTGGCTCTTCAAAGCCTCTTGCACCAATTCCTGCACACCTACTATCTTCTGGGAAATTCGGCGTTTTGTTGGTCAGTCCACACAAAAACCATGGAAACAAGGTGATACCAACTGCATTTTACAAACTAAAATGCTGGCTCCTCAGCAAATGGTGGAGTCATGATATGAACTCAGACCTGTATGAGACCAAAGTCCATGCCCTTTTGACAGTATACTATACTCATTAAGAAGAAATGTTCTCAGGTTTTCTAATGTCTGCTTTGTGTATTCATCCATTCCAGAAATATGTATTGAGCATCGTTGTGCAGGGCTCTAAGAGGCATGAGGCATTTTCTTTAAGGAAGTCAGTGGTGGGACATCATGAATAAACTATACAATTCCCAGTGTTCCAAAGGGACCATGTATCAGTCAGGGTTTTCCAGAGAAACAGAACCAATACCACACACACACACAGACACACATACACACATGAAATTTATAGGAAGAGATTTATTATAAGGAATTGGCTCATGTAATTATGGAAGCAGAGAAGCCTCAAATCTGCAGTTGGCAAGCTGGAGACTCAGGAGAGTTAATGGGAGAACTCCAGTTTGGGTTTGAGTCCTTAGACAGAAGAAGGCTGATGTCCCAGCTTGAAAAAAGTCAGGCAGAGAGAGCAAATTCTCCTTTACTCTGCCTTTTTTTTCTCTTTGGGCCTTCATTGAGTTGGATGTGGCCCATCCACTCTGGGGCAGGCAATCTACCTTACTCAGTCTGCTGATTGAAATGTCAATATCGCTGGGCGCGGTGGCTCAAGCCTGTAATCCCAGCACTTTGGGAGGCCAAGACGGGCGGATCACGAGGTCAGGAGATCGAGACCATCCTGGCTAACCCGGTGAAACCCCATCTGTACTAAAAAATACAAAAAACTAGCCGGGCGAGGTGGCGGGCGCCTGTAGTCCCAGCTACTCGGGAGGCTGAGGCAGGAGAATGGCGTGAACCCGGGAGGCGGAGCTTGCAGTGAGCTGAGATCCGGCCACTGCACTCCAGCCTGGGCGACAGAGTGAGACTCCATCTCAAAAAAAAAAAAAAAAGAAAGAAATAAAAAGAAATGTCAATATCCAGAAACACCCTCATAGATACACCCAGAATAATGAAAAAAAATATCTGGGTACCCTGTAACACAATCATGTAAACATATAAAATTAACTATTACAGACCGGAATTGTATTTAGGTCCAGATGGTCCTCCAGCATTAAAGTAGCTACACAGAGCTTGCCTGCAAAGTCACATTGAGTCAATGCAAACCTGAAAAGAGAACTCGGGCCTGCTGACTCCCAGCTCAGTGCTCTCTCTGGGACCAGGGGATGGGTCACCTTGGGTAGCTCTTACCAACTTGCTCATTGTGTCTGCTTCCAGACGTGCTGCTCTGACCCATCCCTCAGACCCACCTTCCCCATCTCTGTCTGCCACAGATGCCCTCTCTTCTCCAGGGCCCCCAGCCAGGCCCTCCCCAGCCTGCCCCTTGAATTGGCTCATGGGTGCATCTCATCTCATCCAGTGAAGATCAGAATAACTAATGTCCATCTGGCACAGCCAGGGCCCAGGCCCTCTGAGCAGCCTGGCCAACAACCTCACTTTGGGGAGCAAATGAGTCCCAGACCCATGAGAGATTAATGAGGGACAGTGCACTCACAAGAAGCCACTGAGAAAACATTTCATTTTCTAGAATTTTGCCAGGACACCTTAGAGATATATTTGGACTTCCCTGCCTGGTTATTTAAACATGGGACCGTCTGTCATAGGCAGGCTCCCCTGGCCCTCTCAATGAGGGCCTTCTTCCTCCTGCAGGATCAGTAGAGATTCTCTTAAAACAAGAACAAACCTCCAACACCCAGCTGATAAGGGGAATTAATGGGGAAGGGAAGAAGGAAGGGGAGGGGAGGGGAAAGGAAGAAAGTGGGGGTGGGAGAGGAGGGGAGGGGAAAGGGAAGGGGGAATGGAGAAAGAAGGAAAGGGGGAAGGAGGAAGGAAGGGAAGAGGGAAGGGGGAAGAAAGGGAAGGGAAGGGGGAAAGGAGGTGGGAAGAAGGGAGAAGGGAAAGGGAGGGAAGGGGGAAGGAAGGGAGGGAGGAAGGAAGGGGGAAGGAAGGGAGGAAGGAAGGGCCAAACTAAGCAAAACAGGGCAAAGCAGGGTGTGAAAAGTAAGGGAAGAGAAGAGAACATCCCATCCATGTGAGGACAGAGTTTCCATCCCCTCCACGTACCCTTTTTTTCCCAATAAAGGGTCCAGGACACCCATGGGAGAACCCTTCGGGGAATGCAGTCATCTTAGAAGCAGAGACCAGGCCCTCACCAGCTACCAAACCTGCTAGCGCCTTGGCCCTGTACTTCCCAGCCTCCAGAACTGTGAGAAATAAATTTATGTTCTTCATAAATGACCCAGTCTCAGGAATTTTGTTATAACAGTACAACTGGACAAAAACAGAAACTGGTATTGAGAGGCGGAGTGTTGTTGTAACAAACACCTGAAAAACACAGAAGTGACTTTCGAACTGAATAATGGGCAGAGCCTTCAAAAGTTCAGAGACACAGTCTAGAAAAAGCCTACATTGCCATGAACAGATTATTAAAAACAATTCTGATGAGGGCTCAGAAAAAGAGGAGAGCTGTAGGCAGAGCCTGAATCTCCCTGGAGATTACTTAAGTGGTTGTGATCAGAATGTTGGTAGAAATACAGGCAGTAAAGGCGATTCTGATGAGGTCTTAGATGAACATGAGGAATATCTTCTTGGAAACTGGAGGAAAGGCTCTCCTTGTCACAAAGTAGCAAAGCACTTGGCAGAATTGTGTCCTTGTCCTAGGGCTTTATAGAAATACAATTTAAGAGCAACGGCCGGGCGCGGTGGCTCAAGCCTGTAATCCCAGCACTTTGGGAGGCCGAGACGGGCGGATCACGAGGTCAGGAGATCGAGACCATCCTGGCTAACACGGTGAAACCCCGTCTCTACTAAAAAATACAAAAAACTAGCCGGGCAAGGTGGCGGGCGCCTGTAGTCCCAGCTACTTGGGAGGCTGAGGCAGGAGAATGGCGTAAACCCGGGAGGCGGAGCTTGCAGTGAGCTGAGATCCGGCCACTGCACTCCAGCTCGGGTGACAGAGCAAGACTCCGTCTCAAAAAAAAAAAAAAAAAGAGCAAGGAACCAGGATATCTGGAAGACGAAATATCTAAGCGAAGTGTTGAGAGTGCTGCATGCATTCTCTTGATGGCTTATAGCAAAATGTGAGGAGAGAGAATGAATTAAAAATGAAATTTATAATTAAAAGGGAAGTAGAGCTTAAGGATTTGGAAAATTCTCAGCCTGGCCAGATTATTAAAAATGCAAAAATGTGTTTAGGAGAAAACACCACGGGTATGGCCAAGGGACCCCTTGATAAGGAGATTAGTGTGGATAGAAGGGAGCCAGATGCTACTCATCAGGACAGTGGAAGAATGACCACAAAGGTGTTTTCGCTGCCACCCCCATCACAGGAGGGCCTTGAGGGCAGAACAGTTTCAAAGGAGGGACCCAGAGCACCCATGGGACCTCAGGGCTCACTGCTCAGGGCCACTTCAAGTTGCTGTTCCCTGCTTTTGGGCACAGTGCTCCCCTGCCACCCCATCTGTGGCTCAAGTGGGCACAAGTCTGCTTCAGGCCACTGCTGTGGAAAGCACAAGTGGTAAACGTTGGCAGCATCCAGGTGGCGAATAATCTGCAGGCTCACAGAGTACATGAGCTGTGGGAGGGATGGCTACCTCCACCTGGATTAGAAAGGACGCCTCGGAGAACCTCAGGGCCCAGACAGAGAACTGCCACAGCGGAAAGTCCCCACTTGGGCAATGCCTAGTGGAGCCGTGGCAGTGGAGCCGTCCCTGAGACCCCAGAACCATAGAGCCACCAGCATGTAGCACCAGCCTAGGAGAGCTGCAGGCACCCAACTTCAACTCATGAGGGGACCGCACTCAGTGAAGTCATGGAGGTTGGGGTCCCACAGAGTCTTGATGGCCCAACCACTGCCCCAATGTGTCTAGAAAGTGGTACATGGAGTCAAAAAAGATAATTCTCAAGTCTCAAGATTTAATGTTGTCTGCCCTGTTGAGTTTTGGGCTTAGTTGGGACCACTTACCCCTTTCTACTTTCTGTGTCCTTCCTTTGGAATGGGAATGTCCTTTTCATGCCTGTCCTACCACTGTATTTTGGAATACATAATTTGTTTGATTTCACAGACTCACAGCTGGAAGGAACATTTGTCTCAGGATGAATTATACCTTGAATCTCACCCATATCTAATTTAAATGATATTTAGATGAGAATTGAGGCTTTAGATTTTTCAGTTGATGCTGGAATGAGTTAAGACTTTTGAGGAGATTGGGATAGTATGAATATATTTTGTATGTGAGAAGGACGTGAATTTGGTGAGTGAAGAGGGCACAGATGGAATGCTGTTGTTTGAATGTTTGTGTCCCCTCAAAAATTCATGTGGAAACTTAATCTCCAATGCAATAGTATTAAGAGGCAGGGCTTTAGGAGGTGATTAGGCCATGAGGGCTCTGCCCTTGTGGATGGATTTGTACCTTATAAAAGGGCTTGAGGGGGCAAATTTGCCCCTCCCATCCATTCTGCCATGTGAAGAAACAGTGTTCGTCCCCTCCAAAGGATGCAACAATAAGGCACTATCTTTTGTTTTTTGTTTTTTATTTTTGAGATGGAGTTTCGCTCTTGTCACCCAGGCTGGAATGCAATGGCGTGATCTCAGTTCACTGCAACCTCCACCTCCCAGGTTCAAGCAATTCTCCTGCCTCAGCCTCCTGAGTAGCTGAGATTACTGTCGCCCACCACCACGCCCTGCTAATTTTTGTATTTTTAGTAGAGACAGGGTTTCTCCATGTCGGCCAGGCTGATCTTGAACTCCTGACCCCAGGTGATCTGCCCACCGTGGCCTCCTAAAGTGCTGGGATTACAGGCGTGAGCCACCGCTTCTGGCCAGTAAGGCACTATCTTGAAAGCAGAGAGCAGCCCTCACCAGACACCAAATTTGCCAGCCCTTTGATCTTGGACTTCCCAGTCCCCAAAACGTGAGAAATAAATTTCTGTTCTTTATAAATGAGCTGGTCTCAGGTATTTTGTTATAGCAACATAAATGGGCAAGACAGGGAGGTGCTGGAAGATGAGTTGTGCATATGGTGGGTGAGAGGATGGACCAGCATGGGGATTCCACGACTGTCTGTTCATGGACTGCTGGTCTTCTCAAAGAAAACAAAGGACCAGACAGGGACACAATTAAGGACAGGGCAATGTTTCCAAACTTACTGCCCAGCAGATGAGACAGCTATGTAAATACCCACTACAGAATGTGATGGGGCTATTAACCATGGTTCAGACAAAGCACTGGGAGTATGGCAAAGTATGAGAACTCTTGCTGGGAGAGAGGGACTAGGAAGAGATGGTGATAGGGCTCTGTCAGCCAGGACAATGAATTTGAACTTAAACCTGTAAGCACAAGTGAGGAGACCACTGATGATCTAAGCAAGCAAAGGCCATGAGCAAACTTGTGTTTGGGAAAGACTGCAATGTGCTCTGTGCTATGAGGACAACAGCATAGCTAGTGGCTTGAGGGTCAAACCCAGCAAGTGTTCCAACTCCAGCTCTTCCTCTGATCAGTGGTGTCACTCTGGGTACATTATTTAACCTTTCTGGATCGTGTTTCTCATAAGTAAAATGAGGATATCAATACTGTGCCTATATCAGTGGCTATTTCAGTGGAAATCAGTAGGACAATCTATTTAAAGACATGTCACATACATGTCTTTAATAAATGATCCCTATAGTTTTCTGTATTTTCTTCTAAGTCATAAATGTACAGACACAAATTTGGAGTGGCTGCCTCTCAAAGACTGTCCCCAAGACCAATCCTGTGTGCATAATTCTTTAAAAGCTGCTTCTCTCCCTGCAACCCTGCCTTGCACTGAAAACAGGAACTGTTATCTCCCTGTTGATTGCCTTCTCTCTAGCCATAGTGATAGGTCCAGGGCTTGGACATGTGACTCAAGTCCAACCAATCAGAGTTATTTCTCCTGAGACATTTAACTGATACTGGAGAGATGATTCCCTTTTCCTCCCATTGGTGAAGCTGTGGAGATGTGAGTTTTGAAGCTGCAGATGACCTTGCAATTACAGAGGGAATTCACAAGGAGAGAATGAGGCTAAAGACAGAGATGAGAAGTAGAGGGACAGTCCTTGGGGTGTCTGAAGATCTATTTCCCGTTCCTGGGCTCCATGGACTTGCCCTGGTTCCTGGCTTTTTGTGGCCTGATTTCTCTTGTCCTTTAATTCTAGAAGCCTTGCAATAAATCTTATTTTTGGCTTAAACCAGTTCAAGTTTGGTGTCTATGATTTGTTAGTCCCCTGACTAATGTGACCAGTGACTGATCTTAGCTTCAGTACATTCCATTAGAGCTCTGTAATTACCCGTATTTCCCCCACTCACATCTAACAAAGAGTTTGTTTCTTTGTGATTTAGGGAACATTAATCTCTAAAGACTAAAACAGATATAAAGATACAATCAAGGTTCATTGTACACGTAATGAACCACCTTTATTAAAAAGACTAAAATGGCATAAAATTAGCTCTGTCCCAGATAATCCATGATAAGTTGTCAGAACCTTCATCCTCTCTGTCTGACCAGACCACTTGGGTGCAGTAAATCTGCAAAGGTTGATAAACATTGAATATTCTTCACTTATATTTATTGTCCATTCTAAAATGGATGTTTCCCATTGGACGTTTATTCACAATTTGCTTTGTTTAGCATTTTCCCTGTTCAGAAGAGCACATCAGAAATTGATTCCCTGATAGCAAGAGGTAGAGGATGAAACACAAATTCAACTACAAGTATTTGGACTTCTCCCCCCTTTCGCCTTTGTGGTTTAGACACTTCATTCCCTAAAGTGAAAGGTAAGGGCTTTAAGACAGAAAACCAATTGGATTGCTGGAATCTAATCAACGAGCATGTCCCAGGGCAAAGGGCCAGACTGCAGTGGTCCAACATCCATCTCTCAGCACCTCCCAAACACTACAGCCCACCCAGGTCAGATTCAAGGAGGCTGGTTCTTTGTTCCCAAAGAGCATGAGGCTGACAGGTGAAAAAGTTTCACTGGGGCAGAGGAAATGAAATTGAATTCCAGTTGGAGGTTATTTGTCTTCCCCATGACCTGCAGTGGTCTCAAGTGATAGCATCACAAGTAGCAAGGCTCAAACTCACATCTGTGAGTCAATTACTGGGTACCTGCCTTTAGAAACAGTTCTGATGTGTTAGGTTTAAAATGGTTCAAACATATTGAACAGAAAGGAAAAAGAAGAGGGAATCAAGCCCCTTAGGGACTTTGTTTGAATCTGTAGAAAGGCTGGATTGAAACCTGCAGAGTATTTATAAAGAAGTTATAGGATCTTTTATTCATTTGAAAGGAGTTGGAAGAGAGACCAGGAAATGAGGCAGGGGAGACCAGGCTGCAGTGAGAGAGGAATGAGAGGCAATGAGAGACAGCTTTGTAATGTCAGCCAAAAGGCGCTGTTTCTGAAATTGAGAGGACATTAACCATTGCCATCACTGGTGTCATAGACAGAAGATATGGGTAGGAGTCCCACCTCTACCACTCACTAGTTCTAGAAAAGTTCACTTCCACTCTGTGAACCTGTTTCCTTACCTATAAAATGGGACTAAACTTGACACACAAGACTTTGCAAGGATCCAAATGGTACAGTAGATGTTAAGTCCTTTATAAGCTGTTGAGAGTCACATGGATGCTGGTTATGCTTATGATTAGTTTCATTTAAGCCACAGTGTATAACACATATAAAATGGAAGACCTGACAGAGAGCCCAGTGGCCAAACTCAGATGACACCAGCCAAGATTAGAAAAGACAAGGCCGAAGTAAAAAGTCATTTCTATTAAAGAATTACTTATAAAAGATCTAAAGCAGGTAGTTTTGTACAAAGTTCTGAGACCCACAGATTCACAGGCTTGTCTTAGCTCAATAGGGTAAGTGGCTTACATTAGCTGATCATCCATGAGTGATTATATGGTTTTAATGCACGTTCTCATAATGCTGGGAGACTCTACATAAAGTGGCTAGAGTCCATTGGACTTACCCAGATATCCATGCCTAAGGAACATTGTTTTCCACTTGTGCGTTTGCTAACTAGTGCCACTGTCTCTTAGTGACCTGTTCGTGAATTGCAGGCATAATATGAATCAGAACCATGGCAGCCTCTCCAAAAACGCATCTTAGTGTTGGCTGCATATTAGAATCACCTGGGGATCCAAAAAAGTACTGATGCCTGGAGCCCACCTCCAGATATTAGGATATAAGTGGTCTGAATGCATTCTGTGCACTGGGATTTTTAAAAGCTTCCCCAGTGATTCTAAAATACAGCCATGTTCAAGAATCTAGAGCAGAGGTCAGCAAACTTTTTCTGTAAAGGGCCAGATAGTAAATATTTTGGGCTTTACAAGCCATATGGTATCTGTCACAGCTACTCAACTCTGCCATTGTAGTGTGAAACCAGCCATAGATAATATATTAATAAATAGACTGTGTTTCAATAAAACTTTATTTACAAAACCAAGTGGTGGGTCAAGGGCCATCGTTTGCCAACCCCTACTCTAGAGCTTCAGTACTGAAAGCACAGTCCCAGAAACAGCAGTATCAGCAACACCTGGAAGCTTGTTAAAAATGGAGACTCTCAGGTTTCAATAAGATCCGCCCCCCGCCCCCGCGCCCCCCGTCGTACCCCTCCTCCCTGTGAAAAGCATGCACATTCAAGTTTTCAAGGCACTGCTGCAGAGGGCACGCTTTGTGAATCCAACCAGCATTGCAGCCCCAAAGTGAAGGGTTCCCATCACTGTCAGCATCTCCCCTGCCTGTCACCTCTATCAGCCTGGCTATCTCCTGGCTGCCACATTTCTGTGGCATCTCCTCCTTGGTGACTCAGACAATCTGGGCAGCTGTCTACATTTGATTACAGTGATTCCAAAGGGTCAGTGGAGCCACACACTCCAATCTCTATTTTTCATAATAATACAGGAGAAGGATGAGGCTACAGAACCTTACCAGGTGACACACCCCTGTTCTCAGGAACTATCCATTTAAACATGCCAAATGTCATATAGTTTTCCAAATACCCCATGCTGCTT
The DNA here is from genome assembly GCF_043159975.1 of Macaca nemestrina. Taxonomy (NCBI): domain Eukaryota; kingdom Metazoa; phylum Chordata; class Mammalia; order Primates; family Cercopithecidae; genus Macaca; species Macaca nemestrina. The sequence goes on from NC_092142.1 coordinate 65,137,275, forward strand.
CAAGCCTTTGTGCCTTATACATAGTCCTTGAAATACTCACAAGGAAAGTCCTGTGAGTCATCTTGCCACCAGGGAAATTTATCCAGCCTTAAAAATTTGACACTCATGAGACCTTTTCTCCCACCCTCATCCAAAGTTACTCCTTCCTCCACACTAGCCCCATAACCCATATACACATTTGCTCTTGCCCTTGTATATTTATGGTATTATGGTAATGATGGGCTTATCAGTTTCTCTCCCCATCTAGTTGCTAAGCTCTTCCGTTCCAGGGCACATCAATCTCTCCTTTCTGCAGTCACATGCCTAGCACAGGGCTTAACACAATAAATGTTTAGATTGTCATTGGTTTTAATTTAATTGACCTAAAAGTGAGTTAATATTTCTTTTGTAACTGGCATGCTAACCTAATCACCGCGGAACACTTTTAATAATGAATACCTAATAACAGCCCACAAAAATGTGTTTTCTAGAATAAACTTAGGAAATGTTGCTGCTTAGACAATAGCACTGGCCCAGACAAGACCCAAGCTTGTCATACCCCCCAGAATTTAGATCCTGGCTCTGGCCCCCACCCAGCAATAAGGAGGAGGTAGGAGAGGGGCTGACAGGTTAAATTTGGTTCCTATCAGCTTAAGGCATCCTTCCTGCAAGATGGTTGCAGAATGGTGTCAGAATGGCACATTAGAATTTTCACCCAAACAGGAAAAAACTGGCTTCGGGTAGGGAATCTGCCACCAAGTTCATGGCACAGACAGGACCAGAATTACCCTGTATTTGCCCAGGATGCTGTCCAATAGAGCAAGCCAGACTCCTTTAAAAGGAGTTGCATAGGAGGTCGCCTCTGTCACCATGCCCCCTTCCCCACCTGGCCCACCTACACCAGAGCTGGGTGGCAGAGCAGAAAGAGAATAGATCCTCAGAAGGGCCTCACACTTAGATCCAAAGCCCCAGAGTGGTCAGCAACAAAACAGCTTTCCATTACCACCTTGCATTCAGATTTCTGATGGATCAGAGGTCGATCCAAAATGTTCATCTGTCTCATCCCTCTGTCTGTTTTGAGCTGACATTTTGACAAGGCTTCCACCCAAGAATCCTGCCATTTGGATGATGGCAGCCCAGCTGGGTAGAGTCTTGGCAGCAAATATGGCACCAGAATCCCTACTCTTGACCCCCTGCCCAGTGCTCTCTCTGGTCACTGCTCAAAGAAGTCCCACCATCCTATGTGCCAATACCCTCACAGGACAGTCAATATTTGTGCACAAGCACGTGTAAACACTTGGGTGCACTACTGCATGTGTGTACAGAGGGAGTGGCAGCTAGTTACCCCATCACAACCTAACATGCAGCTGTTCTAGGAGAATGAGGAAGAAGCCAGCCAGTGCTCTGCCTGCTTTTGGCACCACCTCCCCTGTGCTTGGCCAGAAATGAGAAGCCCAAGCTAACCCACGAAGTGGCACTGAGAAGGCCCCTCCCCTCTCTGGGCATCAGTTATCATGTCTCTAAAAGGAACATGTTGTACTTGATAACAGTCACAGTTGATACTGATTTGCATTCGCTGTGTGCTCAGAGCTTTATGTGCATTTCATCATTTGATCTTGACAATGAGGCCATTCTCCAAATGGGAAAGTGAATGGCTTAGGTTGGGGTTCCCCCAAAAGCAGATTCTAAGACAAAAATCAATGTGCATATAGTTGGCTTGGGAGATGATCCTAGGAAATATCAGCAGGGAAGTGGGGAAGTGACACAGGGAAGGAATTGCAAGTCATAGAGGGTGGCTGGTAAACTGGCTACACAATGGCAACTGTATCAATTCAATGGGACAATGCTGGAAAGTGGGCATACCACCCGCTATCAAATAAGCCCAACTACAGGACAAAGGAGCCACAGTGTTTGCATGAGATTCAACCACACGAAATTGCCACTCATCTTTCGCCTATAGAAGTGGAAATTTCATGAAACTCCACAATATTAATTCCAAGGATGGTTGGGTGGCGGATGCTGGGAGGATGAAGAGGGAAGGTATTGATTCCAGGGACCTTCCATTCCACTTCACATGGCAGAGCAGCTTTGCAAAGTCCTGGAATGGGGAACCCCTTGAACATGCAGATGCAGATTCCGGCAGTGGAAAGGACACACTGAACAGCCAGAGGGTCCTGAGTGGAGTCCTCACAGCATCTGCCACACTAACCAGGAAGAAGCGAGATTCAAACAGGATTCAAACCCAGGGCATCTCTCTGTCACTCAGATTTAACACACACACACTGCCTCCCCTTGATTTCTAAGACTTTATACTTAGAATTTCCCTGAGTACCCAATCCTTTGCTTCTAAGATTCTAGAAATCTTCAACTCCCAAAATCTAACACTCAAAGAAACAAAGTCTTAAACAGTGGGGCAAGACAATTAGCCAAGGCTAGCTATTCCTTTACCTGTTTCACAGACGTCTGCCATGTATGTACGGTGTTCCAGATTCTGCACTGGGCTCAAAGGATACACAATGGGAACTCTGCCCAGAGAAGAAGGATTAATACCAACCGAACAGTCGACCCTTGAATAACATGGGTTTGAATTGCACAGGTCTACTGACAAGGAAGATTTTCTTGAGTAAAAGTTACACAGAGTGTGCCCGTTTCTCTTGCCTCCCCTTCTATCTCCTCCACCTCCTTCACCTCTGCCACCCCTGAGAGAGCAAAACCAACCCCTTCTCTTCCTCCTCTTCCTCAGCCTACTCAACACGAAGACGACAAGGATGAAAACCTTTAGGCTAATCTACTTCCTCTTAATGAGAGTAAATATATTTTCTCTTCCTTATGATTTTCTTAAGAAGATTTCCTTTCTCTGGCTTACTTTATTGTAAGAAAATAGTATATAATATACATGACATACAAAATACAGGTTAATAAACTGTGCTATGGATAAGCCTTCTGGTCCACAGTAGGCTATTAGTAGGTAAGTTTTGGGAGAGTCAAAAGTTACACATAGATTTCTGACTGCACAGGGGGTCAGCATCTCTAACCTCCCAACTCCATTGTTGTTCAAAGGTCCACTATGTAATGAAATGGTGGAAGAGCAGTGTTAGGGTGCGTGTTCGGGTCCAGAGGAGGGCCCCGTGGCCCTTGGAAGGGGGAAAGCAAGGACCTCCTGCGGGAGGACGTACAGCCTGAGCTGGAAGCAGAGCAAGGCGGGGCTACCATCCGCATCTCTTCCCCAACAGTCCTCAAGGGTAGGACTAATGTGCTTTGTGGAACCGGTGATTTACAGAGTTGCTCAAGACCCCAATTCTTTAGATGTTGTACATGAACTTCTGTTTCAAACTTTTAGGAATGAGTTATGACACACCACCCTGAAAATTCAATTACCTCAGCAAGACATTCAGAATAAATCAAAGATATTTAGAGCTGGAAGAGGCATTTGAGATCATCCATAGAGTGGAAGCGACTTGCCCAAGGTCACACTGCAGACAGTAGGGTCGCGGGGGATAGATGAGTAACCCATAACTTTTGCCTCTATTGGCATGTGCTGGGAAGGGCAGTTGCCTTCACAGTTAGCCCCTTCATCTCTATCATCAGATTAGAGTAGAGAAAAGGCCTAGAAAGAGAATCAGAAAATCGGACATAGACTCTGAGCTCCCCCAACACGGTTCTTGATATCTGATCAGTAACAGGGGAATAATTGCGACTGTCCCGCTAAGAATTAAATGAGGTAATGTCTGAAGACATTAGGTTAGTAAATGGTATATAGTCCTGCAAATGCAAAGGGGTTATTAATAATCTTTATTATTCATTATTAGGAGTTATTATTGTTCGTTGTGCCTGGAATAATGATCACTAAGTTGTTTCTCATTTTTTAACATATTTTGTTTGCTTAATAAAGTATATTTTAGAATTCAAACACTACAGAGAATATAAAACGAAAAATCAGTCTTTCTCCCAGCCTCCCAAACCCCCACTCCTTTCCCCAAAGGCAGCCTCTGTTAATATAACAGTTTCTTATAGATCCTTCCAGAAAATGCTTTCTGCATAAAATAGCATGTGCATGTGTATGTGTGTCTTTTCCATTGTTCTACAGTTTGCATTTTTATTTTCCTCATGTAACAGTATACCTCAGACAGGGTTACACAGCAGTACTATAGATTCACCTCATTCTTCTTTAATGAGGAAAGAGTGTTCCATTAATGGATAAACCAGAAAGTTTTTAACCACACTCCTGTTGATGGTCATTTGTGGTCTTGTTGGGATTTTTTCCATTCCAACAGAGCTGCCTTGTGTGCCTCATACATTCATTTCAAAGCGTGGAGAATCACCCTAGCATATGTTCTTAGACTGGAAGCTACTGGATCAAACACCACATGCATTTCAAGTCTTAAAAGATGTAGTTAAGCTGTCGTCCAGAGAGACATTACACTAGCAGTCCCCCCAACACACACACACATATTTCTCCCAATAAATGTGTATGGGAGTGTCTTTTTTCCCCAAACTCTTGTCAATCCTGCACAATAGAAAACTTTTTAATATTTGTCAATCTGAGAAGTGAAAAATGGAATTTTATTACTATTTTGATTTGTATCTCTTTTATTATGACTACCAGTGAACTTCTTTTCATCTGTTCATTGGCAATGTGCAGTGTTGTTTTGTTTTGTTTAGAGGAAGGTGTGTGTGTCTGTGAGACAGAGAGAGAGAGAGAAGGAGAGAGGGAGATGAAGTAGAAGCTCCCTTATTAAATGCTTGTTTATAGCCTTTGCCCATTTTTTCTACTTTTTCTCTCACATCACTTTGTATAACCATCTTATACATTCAGGAAAGTAGCCTTTGGTTAAATGGTACACACTTTTGTCCCCCCTGGTTTATTGTTAATTTATTTCTTTATCGTATTTTTTGCCATGGATGTTTTTATATGTAAAATAACCTTCTAACAGATCCTTTCATTTTCACTCTTACTACAACTGTAATCTTTTAAAAACGAAAGCCACATCATGTTGCTCCTTTGCATAAAACCTTCCTGCTATTTTCCATCATTCTTAGAATACATTCTGCAACACTTCCATGACCTTGAAGGCCCTTCCTGGTCCAGAAGCTGCCTGCCTCTCCAGCTCATGCCTCCCCTTCACTCAGTGGGCACCACGCATGCCTGACCTCCTGCTCATGTCAGTTCTTGGTACCTTGTTTAACTTCCATCTAGAATGTTTTTTCCTCCTGTCGATAGATAGCAGACAGAAGACGGCACTTCCCTTCTTCAAGCCATGGTTTCAGAGTCACCTTCTCAGAGAGGCTTCTGGGATCCCCCATTTAAAGGAGGCCTGCCTTGGTTATCCTCTGTCTCAGTTCCTCATCTGTCTTCTTACACTTACCACAGTGTACAGGTACTTATGGTTTGCTTCCCTCTGTCATTTCCCCTCCAGAATATAAGCTCCCTGAGGACAGGACCCTGTCTGTCTTGTTCACCATTGCAGCCCAGCATCTCTAGCAGTGCCTGAAACATGTAGCCCCTTCCCAGTTCTTATTTAATGCATGAATTCATGTCTAGTTAGACTTCCCATCCCCTCCTTCACAGCTTTACATTTTTCTGGGACATTTAGAGAGGTATTGATCTCTCATTTCATTTTCAGGTTCGAGGTCATTCATTGAGATTCCTTGTCATTCAGTGCCTGCTCTGTTCCAGGCGCCGTTTGTAGGCACTGGGATTACAGTGTGAACAAGACAGTGGCGCTCCAAAAACTCTAACCCCAGTGTGGGCATCATGAGCCCATCACAAAAGGTAAATGGAGAAAAGAAATAAATGATTTTCAAAGATGACAAGAACTATGCAGAATATAAAGCAGGATTATGTGAATGTGAAAATAAATTTAAATAAAATAAACTTGAAGTAAAGCAGGATTATGAAAGTCATTATGTGAAAAGAAAGCAGGATGGGGGTGTCCGGCGGGGGGGTCTCTCAGGAGAGGACACACGAGCAAGATGAGAAAGAGGCAGCGTGGTATGAGTGTGCCAGGCAGGAGAACACCAGGTGCCGAGTTGCTGAACAGGAAGGAACTTGGTGAGTCCCAGGCACAGAGACATTGGGGCAGCCTCAGAGGAGTTCCTCAGTCATGAGAGGCGGGATCACCCCACAGAGGTGGGCAGGGGCTTCCGGGGACATGTGGGGCACCATTCTTGCACCATTCTAACTGCAAGGAGCAGCCACTGCGGAACTCTAAACCAGGGAAGGCACCACCTTTTGATTCATCTAGAAGTCAGTTTAGTGAAAGAAAAAAAGAGAGACCTAGCCTCATAATTTGTCTTTACTCAACACTGCTGGTCAGTTGTCTCATTTATTAAATAATTCATCCTGGCCGGGTGCAGTGGCTCATGCCTATAATCCCAGCCCTTTGGGAGGCTGAGGCAGGCAGATCACTTGAGGTCAGGAGTTCAAGACCAGCCTGGCCAACATGGTGAAACCCCGTCTCTACTAAAAATACAAAAATCAGTCGGGTGTGGAGGTGGGCACCTGTCATCCCAGCTACTTAGGAGGCTGAGGCAGGAGAATCGCTTGAACCCTGAACCCAGGAGGTGGAGATTGCAGTGAGCTGAAATCGTGCCACTGCACTCTAGCCTGGGTGACAGAGGGACACTCTGTCTCAAAATAAATAAATAAAATGAAATAAATCTATTTCTCCCTCCCCAAGATTTGATCTGACATGCTTCTGTTAACATGCTCTGGTGGTCCTTAAACAACTTGGCAGTTGGGAATACCAACCTCCCTGTCAACGCTGTCGAAAATCCACATGCAACTTTTGACTCCCCCAAAATTTAGCTGCTATCACTGTTGACTGAAAGCCTTATCGATAACATAGTCAATTAACATGTATTTGTATGTCATATGCATTATATACAGTATCGTACAATAAAGTGAGCTAGAGAAAAGAAAATGTTAAGAAAATCATGAGGAAAAGAAAATATATTTACTGTTCATTAAATGGAAGTTAATCATCATAAAGATCTTCATCCTCATTGTATTCAGTTGAGGAGGTTGAGGAGGAGGAAGGGGAGGGGTTGGTCTTGTTCTCTCAGGGGTGGCAGAGGTGGAAGAAAACTCACAAGTAAGTTGATTCCTGCAGTTCAAATCCCTGTTGTTCAAGGGTCAACTAACTGTCCTAAATTTCCCTTGGATATTTAGTATATTTAGGGGCCCCATTCTGTTCATTTGTTTCCTGAAACCAAACATTTTGATTATTGTATCTTCGTGATATATTTTAACATCTCCAACCACCACTCTTCCTTTATTATTATTTTTCACAGACTTGTCCTAATGTTACACACTTGTGTTTTCCCAGGTTACTTCCTAATCCTTTTGTCAAATTTCAAAAAGTGAAATTCTCTTCATTTTTTTTTTTTTTTTTTTTTTTTTTTTTGAGACGGAGTCTTGCTCAGACGCCCAGGCTGGAGTGCGGTGGCGCGATCTCGGCTCACTGCAAGCTCCGCCTCCCGGGTTCAAGCCATTCTCCTGCCTCAGCCTCCCGAGTAGCTGGGACTGCAGGCGACCGCCACCTCGCCTGGCTAATTTTTTTGTGTTTTTAGTAGAGACGGGGTTTCACCGTGTTAACCAGGATGGTCTTGATCTCCTGACCTCGCGATCCGCCCATCTCGGCCTCCCAAAGTGCTGGGATTACAGGCGTGAGCCACCGGCCCGGCCCATGTTTTAACTAAAATGTGTTAATAAATAAAGAGATATTGTATTTTTAACAATATTATAATATTCTACTAATAATATACACCAATTTTTACTTGTTCCCATAGTGGATTTTTGCTTTTTATACACCAATTTAAGAGCTATTGGTTTATTAAAATAACTCATATAACTTGCTTGTAAAAACTTGTAGAAATTTGGAAAACAGAAACATAAAAGAAAAAAGAAAATGCAGAAGCAACTAAGAATCCTATATAATTTTATCAGGCAGAGAGAACAATTGTAACCGGTTCAAGGAGTCTCTTTTATCCTTGTACATACAGGGCACATGCAGGCACTTGTGTGGGTCATTACATAGCATATTTCATTTCACATTGTTTAAAAATGCAATTTTTTTTTTTTTTTTTTTTTTGAGACAGAGTTTCACTCTTGTCGCCCAGGCTAGAGTGCAGTGGCACAATCTCAGCTCACTGCAACCTCTGCCTCCCGGGTTCAAGTGATTCTTCTGCCTCAGCCTCCCAAGTAGCTGGGATTACAGGCACCCACCACCACATCCAGCTAATTTTTGTATTTTTAGTAGAGACGGGGTTTCACCAAGTTGGCCAGGCTGGTCTCAAACTCCTGACCTCAGTTGACCCACCCACCTTGGTCTCCCAAAGTGTTGGGATTACAGGTGTGAGCCACCACACCCGGCCAAAATTTCATATTTTATCCTGGGATAGTAAGTATTTTCTAAAGCAAAATTACAATAGTTATCCAACATTACATCACACAAATTTTTTATAATTTATTTAACCACTCTTTAATTGTTATACATGTCAAGGACTTTGGGTAATGTTTGGTTCTTGCATTATTACAGTGAACACCTTTGTAAATAGGTAGTTTTCTCCTAAAAGAAAAATGTAAAGATATCTTGTAAAGACAGTTCCTCTGACTTCACCTGTAGGTTGACATATTTTACTAGGTTTTCTCCTGGTGTGCAAGGCCCTTTTGTATAGCAAAGATTTTAACCCTTTTTCTGCCAAATGTGTGTGATGTTTACCTAGTTTGCTGTTTGCCTTTTAATTGTATAGAGTATATTGAATGGGGGAGGGTTAAATTTTTCAATATTTTGGGGATTTTTTTAAAAAGTAAGGATCTATCTAGATTGATTTTCCTTCCAAATAATCAATTTTCACAATATAATT